>NC_044979.1:180938842-181245913 GCF_008728515.1 Papio anubis | reverse complement strand
CTCTCCCGTCCCTCCTCTCATGCTCACTCCTCTCCCCTCTTCTCTCCTCCTCCCTCGTCTCCCCTTTTCCTCTTCTTTCCCCCTCCCTCCTCTCACGCTCACTCCTCTGCCCCTCCCTCCTCTCTCCTGTCCCCTCCTCTCCCCTCCCTTCTCTTCCCCTTCCCTCCTTTCCCCCTCCCTCCTCTCCCCCTTCCCTCATCTTCCCCTCCCTCTTCTCCCCTGTCCTCATCCTCCTCTACTGCTCCCTCCTCTCCCCTTTGCCCTCTCCCTCCTCTCTCCTGTCCCCTCCTGAAGTTACCCAGGTGTCTCTGGCACTTGTCCACCCCCAGCCCCAATCCAGGCCATTCCTGCAAGAGATCCTTCTCCCATGGGGCTCCCCTCCTGAGCCCAGTCGGCTTCCAGGATCCTAGGAAGCACAGAGCCAGGAAACCGCTGCCCTGGGGGGCCTACCAGAGAGCTGGACTGCAGGGTTTGACTGGGAAGGGCCCTGCAGCCCCGCCTGTGTGTGGGGGGAAGTAAATGCGCTTGCAGAGAAAGGGAAGAAGGGGGCGAGCCACACCCCCTCCCCTGCGACCTGGGGACTTCTCCTCTTTCTCAGGCCTGCGGGCCCTTCTGCGGATGGGGACTCTGGGCCCAGTCTGGTATCCCAGAAGCAGCTGTGGGGAGCAGGCCTTTACCCCACTGTGCCCATCGTCCACAGCCCTGGGTGGGTCTGAGTCTCCAGGTGTGGGGAGGGAGAGGGTGGGAGGGGGGAGGGGGTAGGAGGAGGGGGAGAGAGGGTGGGAAGAGGCAGAGGGTAGAAGGAGGGAGAGGGTGGGAGGAGGGGGAGAGGGTGGGAGGAGGGGGAGAGGGTGGGAGGAGGGAGAGGAAGAAGGATGGAGGAGAGGGCCTTGAATGTGCAGTGCCCCTGGCAGGGCCTCTCTGACTCCTGCGGGTGGACCCGACCCTCATATTCCAGCACGACCTGGCCAGGCAGGGATGAGGAGGGAGCATGAGGTGGGCTGGGCAGAGGAAGCTGTCCCGGGAAGCAGGGGAGGGCGGGGCTGTTTCTGGAATCTGCCTGCCCTCCACCCCCACCCCACCCCCATCGGGGTCCTGCGTTCAGGGAGAGGAGCCCCTCAGTCCGCCTTGGGGAGCCCTGGTGCCTCCAAACGTAAGCGCGGGAAAAGAAGTAAGCGCAGGAAAAGGGGAATCACCCACCACCACTGTCCTGTGTCAGTGGTTTTCTTAAACCCATAAAAGTGGGTGGAACAAGAAGGAAAGACCATCCCAGGAAACTGCCTTTGTCCACAGGGAAAGTTAAGAGGAGACTCAGGGCTGCTGGTGGGAGCCCCAGGGTTGCTGGCCCAGGCCCCGCTTCTGCCAGCCCCTTTCCTCCCCACCCCTCTCCTCCCCCTCCCCTTTTGGACTAACTGCACCCCCTCCCCTGCCCACGCCCACGGGGAGCCCCCAACCCCAGCCCCAGGGTAGGTCCCACCTCCCCCTTTAAAAATCTTTTTCCTGGCCGGGCGCGGTGGCTCAAGCCTGTAATCCCAGCACTTTGGGAGGCCGAGACGGGCGGATCACGAGGTCAGGCGATCGAGACCATCCTGGCTAACACGATGAAACCCCGTCTCTACTAAAAGATACAAAAAACTAGCCGGGCGTGGTGGCGGGCGCCTGTAGTCCCAGCTACTCCGGAGGCTGAGGCAGGAGAATGGCGTGAACCCGGGAGGCGGAGCTTGCAGTGAGCCGAGATCGGGCCACTGCAATCCAGCCTGGGCGACAGAGCGAGACTCCGTCTCAAAAAAAAAAAAATAAATAAATAAAAATCTTTTTCCTTCCAGGTCTCTCGGTCACCGCCTCTCCTTTGACCACGGCTGGCCAAGCTCTGCGCGACGCCTTGGTCTCCTCCCTGCCCTACCCAGGGCACCCGAGATGTGGAGGACCTGCTCTCCATGGGCTCCAAAAACCCAGGCCCCACCTGGAAATTTTCTAGACAAGGAGGCCACCAAGGCCCACGCAGTGAGGGTGGACGGGGAGGGGACAGTGCTCCCAGCCCCGCAGGGCTAGGCTGCAGCGCTGAGCCTCGGGGCCCCGCCCTCCACTCTCCCTGCGCTGGCTGGACCTCCCCCCTGGGGGTGGAGGTCTGTCCTCCACTCCCAGGAAAGGCTGGGAGGAAACTCATCCAGGGATTTTCCATCCCAGAAGCTCTTTTTCCACAAAAGTCCAAGTGCCTTCTGGGAGGGAGCAGGACAGCTGCGCCCACGGGCAGGGGACAGGCCCTGTGTTTGTGCCCTGAGGGCGGGTGGTGGGGGGCTGACTGTGCCCCGAGGGCGGGTGGTGGGGCTGACTGTGACCCCTCCCCAGTGACTGCGGAGTTTCCGGAACGCCCTCCCGGGACTCCCTCCTAGGGTGTGGTGTTGGAAGGCGGCCCCCACTATAAACACCGAGGACCCAAGCCCTCCAAGCATCTGTGGAACAAAGACATTTTTTATTTCTTCCTACTGCCTCCACTATCCAGTGAATTTTCCTCCCAACTTAGAACATGATTCATCCAGGAGGACCCTGTTTCCAGGGGTTACACATGCGGTTTCCATGGTGGTGGCCCTGTACCCCGGTGGAAGTGGCACAAGGACAGAGAGGCACATGCCGGCCCCTCCAAGGGCCCAAGTGGTGCACGCGGCCCTCGGCTCCGCCCTGGCACCTGGGCACGGCGGCCATCCCCTCCCCCTCCCACCTTTGTAGGGGGTGAACCCATCTCCATCTCCTCCCTGTGAGGGTCCAGGGGTCTGGCTGGCCCACGTGTTTGCTGGGCACCTAGGGCAGGGCGGCGCCTGGCCCCAGCCTGTTTGCCGAGTGTGAACGAGTCCGCTGGCCGGAGGTGGCCTGCGGTTGGATCTCCCCGGGGTCGGGTGGGGCAGGTCCCAGGGCCACAGGTGGGGAAGGTGCAGCCCGTCCTGGTCCCAAGCGGGGGCGCGACGGCTCAACGCTGGTCTGAGTCAGGCTCTCCCTACAGGACTCCCCCAGGTGATCTCTGGGGCCTCACTGACCACGGGCCTCGCCAGTCACCAACAGGACGGCAGAAGGCAGAAAACAGGCCGGGGGGAGGCGGCCGTTGCCACAGGAGCCCGTGGCCTGGGCTGCAGGGAAGACGCCTGGGCTGCAGGGAAGACGCCTGGGCTGCAGGCGGGGCTCCTGGCAAGTGTGGGGGACGCGGCCTCCCACCGGTCGGGTCGGAGGGAGGAGGCTTCTGGGGAGAGTGGGCGACAGCGGCGATCCAGGAATGGGTCTGCGACAGACTGACTCCCAGATGGGAAAACACGCGTTTCTGCAGCATCGCCTGTAACTGGAAAGACCCGGCCACACAGTCAAGGCTCAATTCCAGGGGCTGTTCCGTCAATCACGGGCCCTGGGACGGTGGCCCCGGACTGCGGGGAAGAGAGCTCTGCGCGCCCTCGTTTGTTCCGGGAGCGCCTCTGGGAGCCGCAGACTCCGGATGTCGGAGGCAGGGCGCGACCCCGTGGCGGGAGCCGCAGGGTCCTGGGCTTGCGTCCCGCCCTCTCTGCGTTTCCTTTAGCGACTCCTCTGAGACGGGCGGAGGCGGAAACACCCGCACAGAGAGTGAAACTCAGGAGCTCGCTGAGGCCCCCTGGTGCTTCCCGGGCCACGTGCACTGGCCTAATTTATTTTGTTCCATTGCCTGAACGCTGAGAATTTCATTTTCTGGTGAGAATCCGTCATAGAAGCTCTGGTTCTGGGAACTGTCATTTCAAAGAGACGCAAAAAAAAAAATGTCTCCATGACGCTGTGATCTCGCTGGGTTGAGAGGCCACTGCCCTGAAACTCAGGGCCCATGAGGCAAAGGGTGGGGGGTCCGGGGCTGCCCGGCGCTGGCAACACCGAGGCTCCCCCAGGCCGTGCCGGGCGCTGGCGCCGCCTCTGGGGACCCCCGAATGCACCCCTCTCCCAGGCGGGCATCACGCCCCAGCCTGTGGCTCCCGGGCGCCCATCAGGGGCTGGTCCAACACCCGCTCCAGGGACGGCTGCAGAAGAGCGCTCTGAGCCCGTCTGCTCGCACACGGTGGGCTCCCGCCGCAGGCAGGCCCAGCCCCCGGGACACGGACGCGGCAGGGACGACCCCCACGGCACAGGGTCCCCGCAACCCCCCGAGCTGGGCCCCGGGGGCGGCTGCGGGGCTGCGGGGCTGGACGGGTTCAGCTTTCCGCGTTACCTCATGCTGGCCTCTGCTCTGAACATCTGGCAGGAATATTTCTTTAAAGCCGTCTGAGCCGTGGGGGAGTCTGGCCGCGTTCCCGGAGCCTGTTCCTCCGATTTCAGAGGAACGGGGGAGCCAGCAGGAGCCGGCGGGGACCCCGGGGACGAGGCTTCCCGGGAATTGACGGCGCTGAGGCCGCACCTGGCCCCCCAGAGCCCACCCCGAAGGGTCCCGGGCCGCCGGCGCATTCCTGCTGGCGGGAGTCACTTCCGGCGCCGCCGACCCGGGCTGGGAGGCCCTGAGATGTCTGTGGGCAGCAGTGGGGGCCCTCGGGTGGGGTCACCGGGGCTGGGGAGGGCCAGGGCTGCACGACTGACACAGCTCAGACCTGGGGTCCCTGTGTGAGACCCCCGAGGCTGGGGCCCGAACCTCCTTCCTCTGTGCCCCCATCATGGCTTCTGGGCCCAAAAGGTGGTGGGGGCAGGGGCAGGCTCCCAAGCACTGGGTTTCAAGCTCCTTTCCCGGCCCTGATGCTGTGGGTCCAGGGCGGAGGGGCTTCTAGGACCTGGTCTGGGAGCCCCACACAGGCCCTCCCCCCGCAGCGGGGAGCTCCGCTGTGGGGCTGCCCCACATCCCGCCCACCCGCCGGGGTGCAGCAGTTTTAATGAGGCTGGAGCAGTAGGGAAGAAAGGGTTAGGGTCCCTTACAGTCCAGCAGCCCCCACTCCGGCTGGGTCCCAGAGAGACGGGGCGGGGGGCTCCTTCCCACTCTGCAGGGAGCTGAACATGGGTGGCCTCAGTCCCAGGTCACCCCACTCCTCAGAGACCCAGAGGGTTTCCACGCAGGACCACAGCATCTATAAGGGGCCACTCAGACCCTCTGTCTCTCTGCCTGACCACACCGTGGCTCAGAGAAACTGCTGGCATCCTGCCTGGTGTACCCCAGGCTGGATGAGCCAGGAAAGCTGAGGCAGTCAGAACCGAGTGAGGTCCCAGCTCTGTCACCCACTAGTTGCGTGAGCTCGGGTCGGAACACAGGCTCCCAGAAGCTCTTTTCTCAAGTTGTCAAGAGAACACCCACTCTGTCAGTGGGAGCTGGTGGCGGGAGTAACAGTGACAGAGTTGGGGCTCCCATGAGGCCAAGGTCCATAGGCCTGGGGGCTCAGAGACCAGTCCAGATGGACGCAGTGCACAGCTGCCAGGGGCCCGCCCGCCCACCCAGCCCGGCTTCCCGGCATCTGGTTTCCATTGTCCCCACATGGGAGTCACAGAGCCTGGGGCCTAGCGCTTGGGTAACATCTGGGCTTCTCAGAAACACTCACATTCCTTGGGCCAATCAAACCCCAAAGAGAGGGTGCGGTGGGAACACGGCGGGTCCGTGAAAAGAGACCTCATCTCCGTTCAGGGCCTCCGGGCTTCGGGGACATCTCAGCGCCCACGTTATGGAGCTGTGGCCGGAGGGCCTGGGATCAGGACAGGCTGGGAGCAAGACGCAGCCATCCCTGCTCTGAGCCGGGTCTGGGGTCCCAGGGTGCCAGCCACAGCCAGGCAGGAGGGCCCAGAGCAAGGCCCTCCCTGGTGCCCAGCCTCTGGAGTCCCCACCCTTGGGAGGCAGAGACCCTTGTGTTCAGCAGGGCGACCTCCGTGGTCTGGGGGTCCTGGGCTGTTGCCAGTTCCCTCCCCAAACATGAGACCCCAAAAGCATCAGGATCTGAGGGTTGTTTCAGAGCTGGGGAAGGGGTTGGGTGCCCTTTAGTCCTCAGGAGAGCAGGCCCAGGAGAGCAGCCCTCAGTGAGTGCCCAGGGGTGAGGAGGGCGCAGGAGGCCAGCGCCGGGCCATCAGCCTCTGCACCCCAGGGTCTGAACTCAGGGTCTGAGTGAGTCCAAGGCCGCCCTGCAGTGAGAGGGAGGGCCGGGGTTGGCAGAGCAGGGCGGTGGTGGCTCTGGAGATGGCCGTGGGGGAACCAGGGGCAGGCAGCCTGGCTTTGGGACCCCAGGCCCCAAGGTCACAGCGACCTGCCGCCTGCCAGGTCCCGATACACAAGCAGTTGTCACAGCCTAGCTGCTGGGGGGCTCTGGGAGGGAGGCGGGGGCTGCACAGTGTGGGGCAGTGCAGGGTGTGGGACGCGGTTTCTGGAGTCTCTGCTCCCCCAGCCTCGTCCCTACACAATCGCAGGCCCCCTCCTCCCCTCCCACTGAAGCTCACTCCGGACAGCCAGGTTGACAGCTGGGTGCCCCTGGACCCTGAGGCTGCTGAGGCTCCCACGGACGCCATGGAGGGATGGTCAGGGGCGCCCTCTGCTGCCCATGGGCACCAGTGCAGGATGGTCCCCGGAGGGGCCCAGAGCTGTCCCCTGTCCGTGGCCTCTCCACTGGCCCCAGGTGCCTGGGTCCACCCATGCCTGGGAGACTCCGGCAAGGCTTCCACTGGGGTCAGTGGATTTGCAACCCCCTCTCTGTCCTGACCCTGCCGGAAGCTGGTGAGGGGGCAGCTGGACAGGGAGGCCCCCAGGCCTGCAGGCAGCGGCTTCCCTCGGCTGCAGGGACTGGGTGGGAGCCAGAGCCTGGCCCAGAGGCTGTGGGGTACAGGAGGTGAGAGGAGCCCTAGGCCAGGGTCACAGCCCGGGTGGGAGGCGTCAGGGCCCCCGTGATTATTGCTTTCAGCAATCTGAAAGATTGTGAGGTCCTGCTCCAGCCAGTGGATGCAGGACACAGCGGTCAGGACGCCCCAAATGCGTAAGGGATAATTATGTCTGCCTTTCCTTTGTTCGCGGGTGCTCTCGCCGTCGTTCCATCTGCAATCAAGCACCCTTTCTGCAGAAAGTGAAGATGGCCTTGCTGAGAGATCTTCTGTCTCTGTGCTGACTTTTCTTCACGGCACCGATTATCTATTTCTAACAATTTTGCTATTTCTAACAGCGCTTGTAGTCCCAGCTACTTAGGAGGCTGAGGTGGGAGGGTCACTTGAGTCTAGGAATTTGAGGCTTCAGTGAGCTATGACAGCACCACTGCACTCGAGCCTGGGGAAGACAGCAAGACCTTCTTTCAAAAAAATAAAAAAAAAGAAAGAAAGAAAGAAAGAAAGAAATAGGTCAAGCGAGAATAGAACTAATCATACAAATCACGTAATTGGAAAAAGCAGCAATGTCACAAATGATCCCAAATTAATAAGACAAAGGGAAATGACAAAGATACTGCCAGAAATCACTGAAATAGAGAACAATCAAATAATATGAGTAGCAAAAACCAACGATCATACTTTGAAAAGATAGATTGATTTTGACATGAGCAAAAAAGAGGAAAATATATAATTTATAACAATAGAAACTGAAAATAGAAAAATAACTTCAGACAGAAGGGATCAAAGAAATCACAAGAACATTATGAGCAGCTGCATTCAGAAAGTTTGAATTCCCAGATCGTTTCAAGGAAAAACAAAATGCCAGAGCTGACCCCAGAAGAGGCTGGTGTGCGCCTGCCCCAGGCTTCCCAGGTAGACTGTGCCAAACTCAAGTAACAGCTGACAAACTTAGACAAACTGTCCCAGAACTTAGAGAAGGGGCAAACGGCTGGTAAAGCCGATTCCAAAACCAGCTAAAGATAATCTCAGCTTTTGCCTGCTCAGCTGCTGGGTACCGTTCCCAGACCAAAGCGAGGGTAGGGGCTGCTCCTGGCTCAGTAACGAGACGCAGATGAACTGGGAGAGAAGGGAGTTAACCGGTTACAGGGAGGAGGCCTGGAAATTACTGCCAGACCAACGTTTTCCAGAGCTTGTGTGCCTTCGAAGCTCTGTGTCTGCGTGTAAGTGTGCATTCTTCTAAAGACGTAAGTGATGAGCTTCTCGTCTATCACTAAGGTCTGAGTCCTGAAGACCTTCCCCTGGAGCCTCAGTGGATTTACTGAATCTAACTGGGTCCAGGTGCTGGGGTGATCACCCTTATCTTGCCTTCTGCCAAATCACGGAGGTTTAGGGAGCTCCTTTAGTCTCCAAGGAAGCTCGTTTGTGGAGGTCTGAGGAGTTTCTTCAGACCCCAATAAAACTTGTTTAATCCTAGACGGGTCCTGTCAAGGATTCCTTTGCTATCTTATCAAGCTTCAAGGCCCTGGAGAGGCCTGGGAACAACTCTCAGGGGGCTTCTGTTACCTTTGCATAAGGCAGCCTTTGCATAAGGGCGCTGACTCTATCAGCTTTTAATATTTAACCTCACCACTCAGTCATTGTGGAGACAGTTGTTCCGGGGGCCTGCGTGAGTGAGACCTGGCCTGCCTCGGTACCGTTCCCAACGTGCTTGGCACAAAACAATAAAACAAACAGCAGGCCCATGAAGGAAAATATCCTAAATAAAATATTAGCTTGCCAAACCCAACAGCGTATGTTTTTAAAACCACACATGATCAAGCAACGCTTGTCTGTGAATATGAGACGCATGCATCGGGAGGTCTGTTGTGTAGCTCACCATAGTCACAGGCTAAACAGAGAAAAACATCTCAGCCAATGCAGAAAGCACATCCCACAAGGTTCAATACCCATTAATGATACAAACTCTTAGCAAAGTGAGGAGAGAGGGAAAGTTGCCTGATTTCAAGTTTTATTACTGGATGTCCTGGCTGTGGGACATGATGAGGTTTCTCTTCAAATAGCCTGATCAATCTTTTAATTCATAGTAGCCCCCACACTCTTTTTTCCCTTTTTCCTTTCTGCCTTTGTTAGATGCCCAGGCATGCCACAGTACCAGACCACATTACCAGACCATGCCACAGTACAGACTCACATTAGCAGACCATGCCACAGTACCAGACCACATTACCAGACCACGCCACAGTACCAGACCACATTACCAGACCCATATTACCAGACCACGCCACAGTACCAGACCACAGTACCAGACCATATTACCAGACCACGCCACAGTACCAGACCACAGTACCAGACCATGCCACAGTACCAGACCACATTACCAGACCACGCCACAGTACCAGACCACATTACCAGACCACATTACCAGACCACGCTACAGTACCAGACCACATTACCAGACCATATTACCAGACCACGACACAGTACCAGACCACAGACCAGCTCACATTCCTTTCCTTATTTGGAAAGAGGACTAACATTCTAGCTCACTACAGACACCCCTTCCCCTTCCCTCTCTTTTTCTTTTACGTGCTCACCTTATCTAAATTCAAATGTTTAGCCAACCTGGATTAGATTGTATGACCCAATCCCAGCCAGTGGGGAAAGGGCACAGGGGCAGGACTTGCGTCAGGAATAAAGGCTCTCGTGCCCCTCTGTTCAGGTGTGCTCTCACAGCGACTGGCCCAGGAGGCGCCCCTATGTGCAGAAGTAAAATTGCTTTGCTAAGAATCCTTTGTTCGAGTGTTCAATTTCCGTAGGATTTTGAGTGTTATTCCTACCATGGCTAAGTGTAGAAAGAGAAAGAAAGAAATGCAAAGATTGGAAGGGAAGAGAGACGGCTGTCATCGGCAGGTGACATAATCCAGCCACAGAAACCATCAGAATCACCAGCCACAGACAATTTAGCAAAGTTGCCAGATACAAGATGAAATTAAAAATCAATAGCTTGGGATTCAGCCCGGAGCCTGTTGAGCTGCAAGGAACGGTACAGTAAGATGGAAAACTCAAGATGGAGCAGGGATCCCGCTTAAGGGCCTGCAGGGCCCGAAACACAGAAGTCAAGGGAAATCTTGAGCCCCTTCAGGGAAAATTCCAGGCACGACGCTGGCTTTAAAAAGTGAGTGAGCAGCCTGATAAGCAAGAAGGTCAGAACAGCTGAAAGCAACAGCCAAGGAGGTGAGAGACCAAATGCTCAGTTCCCCAGAGAAACGAAAGGTCCCGTCACGCACAGACATCGGACGGGGTGGGGGCGCTGAGGACTGAACTGGGACCACCATTCTCTGTCCTCAGTTTCTTCCTGAGGGGCCTGGAGGAAGTCACACCCATGGGCCAGAGCTAACATTCCTTTCTGATGGCCCCAGTTTTTCAGGTAAAGTTTCCTTCCCTTCCTTAACCAATCGCAAATCAGAGAATATGACTGTAGCCCCTGGCTTCAAGATGTCCCACCCTTTAGGAGAAGCCAATGGGCAGCCTCCAGGTATTGATCTCTGGCCTTGCCCCGACCTCTGCCTCCCGCTTTTAGTAACCCTGAGCTGGAAGCCGTCAGAGAGTGCACATCTGCAGCACCGGCTGCCCGATTCTCCTTGCCTGGTGCCCTGCAATGAACGCCTCGCTTTCTCTCGCTGCACATCCCGATGTCGGGGCTTGGTTTTCTGTGCTGAGTAGGCAGACCCCAGTTCCATTCAGTAACAAACTTTGCAAACTGCAGATTCACAACTTTTCTTGAGCCTGTCAGAGAACCAAGGTCACAGGACAAATCTCTAGCCCGAAATCCAGAGACAGGCACCTGCAGGGTCCTGGCATTTTCTTACCTGAAGGCCACGACAGAGGGCAAGATGGTAGAACTGGAAATTTAACTGCTGAAGGCTGTGAGCTTCAGGGAAGTGTGGAGCCCCTGGGAGCCGCGGACAGAGGGAAGTTTCATCTTTTTGCAGACTCCGCCTCCAGAAACCCCCGTAGGTGCCCATGGGGAAGCCAGGGCAAACTCCAAGAGAGGTTTAGCCCCGGTGCTGGCTGGGGAGGGACGCTCAGACCACCTCCCACCTCGGGAGGGAGCCTTAATCTTCAGGATGCCATGAAGGGTGGTAAGAGGGATGGAGAGGAAGCAGCTCTGTCCCCAGGGCAGGTGTGTTCAGCTCCAGGCTACACCTGCAGGGAGGGCCCGGTTACTTCTAGAAGCTGAGTCAGGGGCTGCGTATTTTCTGTTTCTTGATGAAGGTGTCTTACAATTATTCATTGTCTCAGGTATTTAGGTTCTCTGTACTTTTGTGTATGTTTGTCATTTTTTATGGTAAGAATTTAAGTGAGTTATTAAACATGGAAACAGAATAAGAATACAATTTACAAAGATTGCAAAGGAGGCGGCATGCATGGTGAAGAGTCGAGAGGTAAATCCTCATCTCTCTTGGCAGGAAACAGCAGGAGAGGTGGGGTCAGACCCAACGACAGCCTCAGGCTTTTCTGTACTGAGGCGTCTCCTCCCCCAGCCGCCCTCCCTTGAGGAAGAGCCACAGCACCCTGGAGGTTGAGTGGGTCCTGGAGGCAGAGCAGGAGGTGGCTGCTGGGAGGCTGCCATGGGGCAGTGAGGACAGGGCCTGGAGGGAGAGAGGCGGGCAGGAGGGGTGTGTGTCTGAGGCCAGGCCTGGGACAGTCTCCACCCTGAGGACAGGCTTCACTCAGGAGGTAATGATATTTGTGCTTTGTAAAAGGCCACTCCGGCGAAGGAGGGTGGCTGTGTTACAGTGGAGAAGGTGGGTGCATGGCTGCTCTGGACACAGCATGGGATCCTCGAAAGGGCTCGAACCCTCCTGGGGGTTGGAACAGGGCCAGGGGTTTTGGACAAGCCCTGCCTGTCGTCCTGGGCGAGGCCCCCAGCCCAGTGTCCTGGCCTGGTGCACCCTCCGCCTGCTGGTAGCCCCAAGGCCACCCCGCCCCAGGGTCACTGGTCACCGTTTCCAGGCCGGTCACGCAGGGGCAAGGTGGCACCCGACGGCCTCAGGGACCCACAGGAGGCATCTTATAAAGGCGTGTAGTCCGGTCTTCCTCGTAATCCTTAGACGTGAAAGCCTGGGGGGAATATGGCACTCGGGGCGCTCACTGTCATTCCCAGGTGAGTACGTCACCGCCGCCCACTCACAGCATTGCAGACGCCGGCAGTGGTCGCATCCCGGCCCATCAGACCCAGGCTGGGAGCATGGCCCTGTGGGTACTGAGGGTGCCCCTGTGCCCACTCAGGGGGTCAGTGCCCGTGCAGATGCACCTGGAAGTGTCCTTGCCAAAAAGAGAACGGAATTGACAAAGCTTCTGTGACCACCTCCCAGCCTATGGGAATTCCGGGAGCCAAGGAGTAAGGTCGGCATCACTCCAGGAGGCATTGGGGTGACCCCTGGGCTCCTCAACAAGCCAGTCATGTGACAACACAGGGCACCGGGAGCGGCTGGTGAGCGACGGTCGAAGGGGCAGACGGGTCCGCTCAGGGTGGCGCTGCCTTTGGGATTCCTCAGAGCCAGGTGCTGCTTTTTCTTTTCTTTTCTTTTCTTTTTTTGAGACAGGGTCTCACTCTGTTGCCCAGGCTGGAGTGCAGTGGTGCGATCTTGGCTCACTGCAGCCTCGACCTCCTGGGCTCAAGCGATCCTCCCACCTCCTCAGCCTCGAGAGCAACTGGGACTACCGGCATGCACCACCGCGCCCGGCTAATTTTTGTATTTTCAGTAGAGACAGGGTTTTGCCACATCGGCCAGGCTGGTCTCGAGCTCCTGGGCTCAAGGAATCCGCCCACCTTGGCCTCCCAAAGTGCTGGGATGACAGGCGTGAGCTACCGTGCCCGGCCCAGATGCTTCTGCTGGAACATCTGCCTTTCTCAAAATAGTGCCCTCGAGTGTGTGTTTTATTACTGTGTGGCTCTGCACTTACAGAGTTGTATCCAACTTCTCCAAATTGGAAGACAATCCCCATGGGAGGTAAAGAGAATTTATTCTCTGGGTGACGCTGAACGAAGCTGACAGAGCAGCCTGCACTTGGCATGATGTGGAGAAAAGCACACGTCCACGTGAGGTTTGTTTCAGGTCTCACCACAGTGACACGCCCTTTCATCAACCACAAACCTCTTAATCCTTTTTAGCTGATGCTTTTTACTCCTGTCAAAGTAGTTTTTATATATTTTTATTATAATATTGTGCATTCGAGGATTGAAAGTGGAAATTGTTATTTAATGTATTTCATAGCGCAGGAAAAGTCATCATGAATCTTTACCTCAGAGAAACAGGAAATCATCCCAGGTAGGCCACGGAGCTTGTCCTCGGCTCCTGACAAGCATCAGCCCAACGGCCAACACCGGGTGCGGCTCCCAGCGCGTCCGGGCTGTGCCTGCGGCGAACGGTTCCTCCCTCCCTGCCCTCCGGAGGCGGTGAGTCTCCACGCTGCCTCGTTGCCGCATCCGAGTCAAGATGCTCTTCCAAAGCGGGACGGACGGGGGCCCCGCTGCCTCGTCGCCGCATCCGAGTCAAGATGCTCTTCCAAAGCGGGACGGACGGGGCCCGGAGGGGCCAAGACCTTTGCTTCCCGGCCTCCTGCTGGACGCTGGAGTCTGCCTTTCCCCAGGTCTCACCCTGTGCTCTTCTGTGGTTCCGGGGGTTGACTGAGGACAAACACGAGATCACCAGCATCCACGGGAACCTGGTGTCAACCTCAGGGGGCTGCTCTCTGTCGAGCTGTTGACGTGCTGGGCTTTTTCCCAACTACCCCTGGTCTTGTCAGTAGAAGCACCTAAAAATGCAGCCCCGCCCTCATCAACCCGAAATCTACCCATGCAACTCTGCGTGACAGGAACCCCTCCCCCAGGCCTCCTTCCTCCACCTTCCCCACGTCTGTCGACACACTGCGCTGGCCTTAGCCGTGCTGAGGCGAATACTGGTCCCCAGAGGGGGCCTCACTCCCACCCTTGGATCACTGGAGTCGGACGTGAACTCCCGTGGCTGAGCTGCAGGGTGCCTTGGATTTCCACGTGTCCAAACCCTGGAAATTCTGAGGCCGGCCGGTCCCGTGACGTTATCCTCTGCTTTACAAAACTGCCGGCACTGGTGCTAAGTGATGCTCACCTGGAACAAGAAGAGGCGGCCACTGACTGGACGTCGCCAGTTCCTGAGAACAGTTTATTCATCTACTAAATATCAGTATATTTATTACATTAATTTTTTAAAAATGAAAGCTCCTACCTCGTGAGATTTTTACATCAACCATGAGATTCTTTGAAAGCCTTCAAGTTCATGGGCCGCCGCTTCTGTGATGGTGTTTACTTAGACAAACGTTCCCACCAAGTACAATTCAAAAGCTGAATTTAAAAAAATCTGTTGCGATGCTTGAGGATTTCTGCAGCAGCCTCAGGAGAGGGGCTAGGGTCCTAGAGACAGGAGAGGCCTGAGAGGTGCGGCAGCCGACCCGGAGTACCACGTGCCACTGGCTCGCTCGGCCAGGCATCTGCAGCCCCGTGAACCTCACTCAACAGAAGGCTACGAAGACCAGCAGAAAACGGCTCAAAGCTGGACAGAGCTCTGATCTAATGGTGCTGGGCAGGCGACAAGTCAAATTCAAAACCCACCCAGAAGGAAGGACCAGTGGACACCCAGAGGCAGCCCTGGGCACTCTGTCCTAAGCCGGGGTGACCTGGGAGCAGAGTAAGCCTCACAAAGTCCGACCCAACTTCAGTGAGATGAAGGTGATCCATCCCAATGCGAGCCAGCGGGTTGGACAAAGCGTCGGATCATCCAGAGCCCAGCCTCCGTCCAGGAGACAGGCAGAGAGCGGCCTTGCCAGCTTCAGGATATGCCGGTCACGGAGAATGGTTCAAATGGTTCAGCGTGAAAGCCCGTTGGCGGGAAGTTCCCTCAGTCCTCAGCCGTGTGCCTCTGTCAGCAAGCGACAGAATTCACACTGTGGCCACAGGAGAACCCTCGCCCCTCGGGAATGGGCCGGTAGCGCAGGGCACACCATCACACAGGCAGTGGGTGGGGAGAGCCACACCTGCAGCTCCATGCGGCAGACACACCCCGGTGGGACCACGGGCTCCGCACAGCTCGGTACACCTGCTGCGTCTGCTGTGTCTTGTCCTCATACACGCTAGCAGTTCCGGATGAAATGGCAGCAAATCTGCACTAATGCATGGCACGCAGAATGGTGTGAAGAGACAAATATCAATACTTCAGTGACAAAGCTCCCTCCCCACATCCCTACATATGTGAATACAGTGCTATGTAACTGGAGTACTATTAATACAGTGCTATGTAACTGGAGCACTATTAGGCAGTTGGAGTTTAAAAACCCATCTGAGCCCGGGTGTGGTGGCTCACGCCTGTAATCCCAGCACTTTGGCAAGCCGAGGCAGGTGGATCACCAGGTCAGGAGTTCGAGACCAGCCTTGCCAACATGGTAAAACCTCGTCTCTACTAAAAATACAAAAATTAGACAGGCATGGTGGTGGGCACCTGTAGTCCTAGCTACTCCGGAGGCTGACGTAGGAGAATCGCTTGAACCTGGGAGGCAGAGGTTGCAGCAAACTGAGATCATGCCACTGCACTCCAGCCTGGGCAACAGGAGCAAAACTCCATCTCAAACAAACAAAACAACAACAACCAAAAAACCCCCATCTGAACTGCTCTTACTTATGGCTTTACACATACACACACACTATATATATATATATAGTAGCATATGTTTCAGAATTATTCCTCATGCCACAATTCAGACTCGATGAGCAGGAAGAAATCAACTGGAGACTAAATGTACGAAGCAAAATCCTGGGGCCTCAAAATGTTAAAAGCAAAGCAAAACACGGTGAAAGTTGGCTGCTGACACAGGAAGCCGGAAGCTCCAGGGCCACAACCACGACAATACGGAAAAGAATAATTTGTGATTGGCAGTTGTTGCCAAGAAAATACAGATAATTACAATGACAACAAAGAAGGAAGAGAAAATGATAAGATGAAAGAAGACTTGTACTCTGGAAACCAAAAGACAGGAAGATACAGTTAAAACAGCAAGAGACGCTCCACTGTGTGGTCCAAGGGCCGCCTGGATGAATTCGACTTTGTAAGGGCAGCGTCTTTCCCTGTGGCCCGTGACAGGGAGCTGTTGGTGAGGCAGCTTGATTTTACAAAATCACGGTCCTGGTAAGATTTTCAGAGATGTCAACAATGGACAATGCGACGCTTCTCAAACAGAATGTTTGGAAAAAATTGCAAATGGTTAGATTTTCACAAGACCCAAACTGCCCATTCTAGGACGAATGTCGGCCCACTGTTCTGTGCGAAAACGGCGTTCAACACCCGAGACTTTCCCGTGCCAGGAAGGCTCTCAGACGGAGAGCCCCATATCAGGGGGATGTGTTGATCCGAGGTCACACAGGCCAAAGAGCAACCGGACCTGAGCCTCTGGGGACAGGCCCAGCCTGCTGGGGACGCCTGCCACCCCAGAAGCACCCACCGACCTCGACCCGCCCACGAGCTTCCGGAAGGTAGAAGCAGGAGGAAGTGCCAGCCACGCGTCTGACCACTGCCTTAGTTTTCTAGCCGTGTATAAATGACCGAAGCGGTGCCCAGGTATTAACTCAGTTCCTGCATCAGGAGTTGGCTCAGCTCAGCTGGCTTCTGTTCTTCAGGGTCTCCCAGGCTGCCATCGGGGAGCTGGTGGTCACATTCCCATGCAGGGGCTGGACTGGGGCAGAACCCACTTTTGGGCCCACCCAGGTTGTTGGCAGAATTCATTTCCTTGCAGCTGCAGGAGTGAGCGCTTCAGGTGTTGGCTGGTTGTCCCTGGGGCCCCCAAGCTCGCTCGGAGGGGTGCCTGCAGTCCACCTCCAGAGGTCACTCTGTGGGCACTCCAGGGCAGCCCCAAAATGTCTGCTTGCTTCTCCAGTGCCAGCAGGGGAGCTGCAGCCTTACACAGTGCCAGGGAGTGACATTCTGGCCCCTTCTGATCCTACAGGTCAGAAGCAACTCACAGATCCCTCCCACAGCCCCAGGGACGGGGTCCTCCAATGCTGAGTGGGGGTCCCGGGGCCTCTGTGGGGTCTGTCCACCATGGTCACAGTGGACTTCCTGCTTCCTGCATGCAGGCCGCTGAAAATTCATGTTGAAATGTAATCCCCAACACAGCAGTAGTAAGAGGCCTTCTTGTGAGGTGATGAGCTGGCGAGCGCTCTTCTGCAGGAGGCTGAAGGGAGCCCTCCAGCCTGCTCGTCCTTCCGCTCTCCAGCCACGGGAGGACGCAGCGTTCCTCTGCCTGAGGTCACGGTAACAACGCACCCTTGGAAGCACAGAGCAGCCCTCACCAGACACATAACCCAGTGCCTCCACTGCGGACGTCCCCGCCTCCAGAATTGTGAGCAACCCATTTCTGTTGTCTGTTCGTATCCCAGTCTCAGCAACGGAGGGACTCAGATGCCGCCCTTCTGGGTACGTGTGCTGCTTAATGAGAATGTCAAATTATTTTCCAATTACTGTGAGCATCTATCTAACGCCACTGGAGTCAGCCAATTCCTGCCCCTTTCCTGACGACCACAGACCCCACCGCTGTCCTTGAGGAAGCAGGGGGCATAGACCCTGCTGTGTCCACAGGACACCGAGGTGCGGGGATGTCTGGCAACTTGGGGACACTCGCTGTGACAGGGTGTGACCCCATGGCCCTGGGCCAGGTGCCAGTGCCCTGGCGAGATGGAGACTCGGCCACAGGCTTCCAGAAGCTAACAGCCACATTTCCCACGCCCATGATGCATGCCCACCAGAGCTGGGGTGCCCCAGCGCCCCTTGTTCTAAGCTTGCACGTTTCCTCAACCCGAGGCCTTGACCACGTGGTTGTGGGTGGAACCGGGACTCACACTGCGGGGAAGGGGCACCAGGAGCTGGGTTGCTGGAGATGGAAGAAGGCACAGGATGGGAACCGCTGACCTGCAGGGCTGTGAGGCTCGTGCTCACTTGATTCCTTAGAACTGAGAATTGCCACTTTGCAGGGTCTCCCATCACGGGAGAGCCCAGTCCTCGTGTGAGGTCCACAGGTGCTCAACCAACGCTCGCAGCACTGCCCTGTGAGCTGCCCCGAGCGACAGGATGCCTCCCGCTCTGGTTTGGAGCCCTGGTCCCTGGCTCTGAGTCCCCACTCAGGCCCCCTCATGCCCAGCTGGGACTCTGGATTCTGCTGTGCCTCCGTGCCCCCGAGTCCTGAGGGGCTGAGAGTTCTGCACAACCCCCACCCTGCCACTGCAGCACCCCCGTCTCCCCTCCTCACGTGCTCTGGGCTCCCTTCCACCCCAGCTCTGGCTGCCCCTGCACCTGATGTGCTTCCCACATCTAGTGTGCTCCTCCCACCTGGAGTGCCCCCCCACCTGGAGCGCCCCCCCACCTGGAGGTGCTCCATTGCCTGCTGTTCGTCCAGATAAGTGAGCAACTAACCCCTTGCCTTCTTAGGTCCTGCCCAGCCTGCATCTTCTAGGGGTCCTTCCATCGCATTTTGATTCCTCTCTTCTCGTGGTGTCTTATTTCCAGGGCGTCTGTCATTGTCAGTTGTATCCACGCTGCTGACTAACCATCGCCACTGACACGGGTGCTGAGGAAGGCCTGTGTCTTCCCCAGGGGGAACGTCAGTCCTAAGCTGCCAGCACGTGTGCCCAGGTGCCATGCTGGGCTCACTTCTGTGACTGGGCCCTCCCGGGGGCAGAGGTGGGCAAGGAGTGTGTCCAGGAGGCTGAGTCAGGGCCCTCCAGGCCAGCACCTCAGCCAGGTGCCTGAGGCAGGCCAGGTGGAGTCTGGGAAACAGGGCGGCTTCTGCCTGATCAGGCAGGAAGGGGCTCCTGTGAGCTGGTGCCTTGTGGCTGGCTAGCAGCCTGGGGCAGGCTGTCCTGGGCCCTTGGAGGCTCCCCAGGTTCTGGCCAGACTCTCATCCTCCTGGAACTGCTGACTCTTGACAGACACCTCCAGTGAGGGGTCAGTGAGCTGTGTATGTCCACACATACCAGGCCCACCACCTTCTAGAAGGTTCCGTGAACACTAGGATCCAGGTGTGGAGGTGGTGCCCTGAGCCTGCAGAGCTGGGACAGCAGCCTCCGAGTCCTGCCCTCCCTGGTGCCTGGTTCCCCCTCCATCCTGGGTCTGGGTCCTTCCTGATAAATCACCTGGGGGCTCCCCCCATGCCCTGGGCCTGGGTTAGGGATTAATCACCTGAAGGGAGGGCCTGAGTCACATCCAGGGCTTGAGGACCGAGCAGGGGCACAGCCGGGCTCCTTAAGGTGAGCACAGGCTGCCAAGTGAGCCACGCGGACCGTCCCCAAGTGAGTGTGACGTGGACAGGCTCCACGCTGTGGAAGCACTGGGGGTCACCGGGCACAGCCTCTGGTACCCACGATGGCTGTGGGGGAGTAAGTCTCACGAATAGGAACTCGCATTTTGGTGCCTGGGCAAGAATGGTGTTTTTGTGTTTGTCATTTTAAGTAGTTTTGCCAAAGTACAAACAGAAGTGCTTATGTGTGTTGTGGAAAGGGGGAATGAAATCGTATCTGTGTGTGAGAAGAAACTCAGGCTTCTCTGATAAGCACCGGGCTCAGGGCAATGTCTCCCCAGGGGAAGGACATGCTGGGGCCTGGGTGCATTGGGGGGCACAGAGACAAGCCAGAGCCGGTGAGGAGGGGCCACGACATTTATTGAACTCTGAGGAGCACAGAGGGGCTCCCTGGCGCGTCTGTGCTCTCCAGCCACCCTGGAAGATGCTCAGGGGACCCCGATGCCTTCCCAGCACGCGGCATCTCTGTGGAGGCAGGGCCCCCAGCAGGCTCCGCCCTCCACCCCACTCCTGAGGTCAGAGCCTCAACATCCTCCACAACCCTCCTCTCCTGGTGCTCCCCGTGGGTGGTGCTCCCCATGGGTGGCAGGAGAGCCACCCCTGATTCCAGCACACAACCTGGGGCAGAAACTCGAGCCCAGATGGCACTGGCTCTGAGGGGAAACTGAGTCAGCACAGCAGGGCTGTGTGAGACAGGAGGGGTCTCAGGCAACAGTTCTGGACAGTTCTGATGGTGGAGGAGAATGCTAGACAGGAAGTGCTGTCGGAACGCCGACCCAGCTCCTAAGACAGACAGCTACGCTGACACCAAGGAACAATATTTCTAAAATAATTAACACTGCATGCCGGTGCATGGGCAGACTGGAGCGTTGTAAGTCATAAATAACACTGAAGGGGGGACTCGGCGGAGCCTGCAGCCTCTGTGGAGAGTGGCTGTGTGCACGGGTGTGTTTCTCCATGGCATACGTCCTTTTGTTAATTGAGAAAACCTCTCTATTGTATCTGTGAGGCAGGGAAGGTGGGCTGTACAGAGTGCGAGAGCCGGGGGCCTTGGGCTCTGGCAGGTGGGTGACGTCGGGGGAGGGTGCTGGGTAGGATTAGAGCGTGCCCATCCCGGTGACCTCGGACGTCAGCCTAGAACAAAGGCAGGAGAGGGAGAGATGGTCACAATGAACATCCTCATCAGTGGGCAGACGTGAGGCTGGGCTGTGTGGCCTCTGTGCTCGCTGGGACAGGCTGTCCCGGTCAGCTCAGAAGTTCTGAGCTGGAGACCACAGCAGAGCACACACGCCTCTTCTCCGCCCTGGTCCCCGCATGCCCGTCACCACGTCAGGTGTGTGAGCCAGCCCTGCATGGGGGCTTGAGGCCTTCCCCGTATGGAGCCTCCCATGCAGCCCCGGGTCTGCCCTTGGGGGTGCACAAGGGCTTCCCAGTCTCACACTTGGCATCTGAGAAGGGGCTTTGGTTGCCACAGGAGTGAGCGTATGTGGGTAAGAGCCATCTGGCCCCAAGCACAGGTCCCAGTGGGGCTGTCAGTGATGTGGTCGGGCAGGTGGGAGCCTCCCTGACCAGCCCCATCCCCAGGCTTGCCCTGGGTTTGCCAACAATGCGCTTTGCTCAGCCTCCCGCCCATGGGCCTGCAGCCACAGGGATGGAAAGAGGCCCAACCTGGCTCTGGATCAAGGCAGAAGCCCACGGGGGCATCAGTGGGTAAAGTCAGGGGGGCTCCTGGTCCTCTCCAGGCAGCCCCTCACCCACTCACTGAGCGCGCAGATAGCAGAAGGGCCCACACAGGGCTGTGTCCACCCAGAGACCCCTCCCCTTCCCTCCCCTCCCCTTTCCTCCCACAAGCCCAGCTTAGGGCTCTTCCAGGAGGACATCCTTGGGGAGGGAGGAGGGATGTTCCCTACATCAGAGGCGGGGCTGGTGGTGCAGCGTGCCTGGCTGGGGGGCTGGTGGTGTGGTGTGTCGGGCAGGCGTGGGTGCTGGTGGTACGACCTGCCTGGCGGGGTGGCTGGTGGTACAGCCTGCCTGGCAGGGGTGGGGCACTGGCCTGAGGCCAAGTCGGGTATAGTCACAGGGACCCAGGTGGCTTCAGACCCTCCCATGTGCACCAGGGACCCACAGAAGGAAGCGGCCTGCAGAGTCCTTTCCTGCCTTTCCCTACACTTTTCCATGAGGATGAAAAAGGAGGCAAAACAGCAAAGTCCCCAAACATTGGTCTTTCTGGAGAGCTCTGAGTGGACAAGAGTCAGGTCTTCCAGCATAGGTTTGGCCGCCTGTCTGGGGCCACGGGAGCACCAGCCTTCCTCTCTAGCCTCTGGGATCATCCCTGGAGACACTTTGGGTGGGAGGTCGGGAGAGTGAGGTGGCCTCATGTCTACATGAAGGCTGTCGCCATCCCATCCTGTCCCCACTATCCGGCCTGGAGCAGAGGGGACAGAGCGGGAGGCAGAGTGTGGCCCAGACCGTGCCTCCTCCCACCCCCGACTGTCCAGGTGATGTAACACCAGCTGGCGCGTCCCTTTCCGGGCGTCTCTCAGAGGCCCTTGGGAGCTGCTCACCTGGCGTTGATGAGATACTGGGCAAGGCTGATGTTGGCCGGGGTCCCCGTGATGGTGATCTGACGCTCTGATGACCCTTCAGTGGCGTTGGCGATTTTGATCTGAGCTCCAGACATCTGTCGAATTTCATTGATTTTGGTCCCTTGGCGTCCAATTATGCAGCCTATTAGCTAGAAACAAGGACAGGGGGATTTCTTAGAGAAGAGCCCGAGCCAGCCCCTGAAGACTGTGGGCAGTGTGCCCGAGGGGCCTGTGGGACGGGCCGCCAGCCTTGGACTCTGCCCCAAGCCCTGAGTGCAACACCCTGGAGAGGTCCCGCCCACACCTGCCTACAGGTGGTACCTGATCCAGGCCACCTGCCCGAGGTCAGGCTAAGAGCACCTGTGCCTCTGCTGGCCCCTCTCAGAGCCGCCCTGCTCCCCGCTCCTGTGGGAGGTCCACCAAGCCAAGAGGCCACAGTCACTCGGCCTGGGCGGTCCACACTGGTCACCCCGGGGTCCAGGAGCGACCCACAGGTGGCAGCCAGGGGCTGAGCAGGGAGGCTCTACCACGGCCTGGCGGCGTCTTCTTGGCTGCATCCCAGGAAGACCAGTTCTGCCCAGACAGGCAGCATCACAAATGCTCAAAAAGAAATGTGTGCTTGAAGCCAGAGCAAAACTCACTGCTGCCTAAAACTTAGCTTTTGCTGAACTTAGGTGAAACTCTGAGGCCATTCAGGCGCCTCCTTTCATTCTCCCTTTGGGACCCCTGTTTAAAGATGGAACACAGTGGCCTCTGGCCAAGGCGGTCATCAAGAATGAGGGTGCTCCTTGAAGTAGCTGAGGGAGGAGGGGGGTGTATGGAGCAGCCATGAGGGGCCTCAGGGACAACTCGGGCCCCCAGAGAAGACTGCACAGGAGCCAGTGGCATCTCTCAATGCCCACCACTGGACGGAAGTCCCTTCATGCACGCACAGGCCACCGATGAGAGCTCTGGAGCTTGGACAGGAAAGAGAAGTAGCCAGACCTGTGGCAGAGAGAGCCCGAGACTGGAAGGTACCTGGCACAGGGCGCCAGGAGGGCAACTGGGCACACAGGTCCCTGAGGGCCCTCAGGCGGAGTCCACTTCCACCTCCCTTGAGGCTGCTAGGCTGTCAGAACGGTGGTGAAATTGAGTGACAGGAGCAGGTTTCTGTCCTTACGCCAGTGAGATGCTGGGTGGAAGGGCTGGGCCGGGCCATGTGGCGGCATGCAGGAGGGACGTCCACTTCCAAGCGTGACGGGGCTCAATCTGTGGTGTGAGCAGCAGCTCCATGGTGGGACACAGCTGCCCTGCCAGTCAGCCCCCGCCCCTGAGGAGACCTACGGTGTCTCAACTCTGTTCACCTTAGAGGCCGTCTCTGCTGGTTACTTAGGAAATGACAGCTGTCTTACTAGACTACAGAACCCTCAGTCTTTGCAGACATCTACAGAGACCCCCACTCTAGAGAATCCAGGGCTGCTGGGAGTCCTCTATCTCCTGCTGCATCTCTGGGCTCCACCCACACCTCTCAGGCCCCACCCACATCTCCCAGGCCCCACCCACATCTCCCAAGGCCCCACCCACAGTCCAGCCCTCTCCCTGCTCACACCTGTGTGTGGTGTTCAGTGTGCCCCTGGGGTCAGGAGGGTGGTTTCCTCATCGGCACAAAGCCACATTTACCGGCCTGGCTGCATCCTCCTCCCTGGTGGCAGGGAGATCTGAAGGGCTCATCTCTGATGGGGGCCAGGGACAGCAGCACGGCCGCATGGGGAGGGGGAATGTGGCTGACTCGGTAGCATGACCACAGGTCCCTGTAAGATGCCAACATCCAGGAGGGAGAGCTCCTGGGCTTTCGCACTGCCCCACTTCCTGTACCCCTCCTTGGCCAGCACGCAGCCAGCTTTCCTCCTAGCACTTCCTGCGCTGGAGTGCG
Organism: Papio anubis; assembly: GCF_008728515.1. Taxonomy (NCBI): domain Eukaryota; kingdom Metazoa; phylum Chordata; class Mammalia; order Primates; family Cercopithecidae; genus Papio; species Papio anubis. The sequence continues at coordinate 181,222,258 of NC_044979.1, read as the reverse complement.
TGGTATCTGCTGAAGTGCACACCACTGAGAGCCTTGTGCACGTATGCTGCTGGATCTCTCCTCAGAGCCTGCTGGAGGAAGTATCTCCCTGCCCCTCCCGCACAAAGTGCCTACCCTTTTCTCTTAACCATCTGCCCGTCTTCCAACTGCCTCATGCCAGCTGTGCCCTGGCACGCATTCCCCTCCTGCTCTCACCCCGCCCTCTCCCTCTGCTCCCTGCGATGTGCTGCTCAGGGTGCCCCTCTCCCCAGGCTCTGGAGGATGCTGCCTTTGCCACAGGCCTTTCCCCTCCTCTGCACACAGCTGTGGGGTCTGAATGCTGATGGGACATCATTGAGCCACCAAGGCATGCCCACCTCACCATAAATGCCAAGGTGAACAGCACTGTGATTTCTGTACCGGCACTCTCCGCCATCAGAAGGGAATGTGGGGAGGTCGGACCTCCTTCACCTGCCCTGCCCTAGGCTGGCTGGCTCAGTGAAGGGGAAGATGGCTTCTAGGCTGAGCTCTGCAGCCCAAGGGCACCTCCCACCTGGCCCCACCTGCACCTGTGAACCCTGCCAGCAGTTAGCAGACTCCTCGCCTCCTCTCATCCTCGTGTGCCTCCATTACAAATTCAAAGAAGAACGACAGAAATATTCTGAAATAACGTGGCCCCTCCTAATCAGATGTCAATGCCAAATTCCACTGGAACTGTGGTGACACCTCCCACTGCAGCCTCTCCTCCTAGAGACCACTGTTAGACACCTTAGATTCCTTTCCCCAGCAGAAGGCCTGGCTGATTCTGCAGCTGAGAACCAGGGAAAGGGGCATGAGCTTTGGTGGGTGGGTGACTGTTGCTTAGGGCAGAGTAGGGGTGACCACAGGCACCACAGTCTGCATGGCCAAGAGCAAGCACTGAAATAGGCATCGAGGAAAGCCCACAGTGATCGTCAGAAAGGGAACCAAAGGCCTGGGGCCCCTGGACCGCCCTGTGTCCCCACTGGCCGTGCTGGGGAGCCTGCGAGTCTCAGGAGTCCTTGCCTCCAAGCAATGTCTTTCTGCAGGAACCCTGAGGCAGCATGATCCAACTGTGACCAAGAGACGGACGTGAACGAGATGACAGGCAAGTTCAGAACAAGCACACCATTTTATTTCTTCCTTTTCTCCAAGAAGGTAGCAGGCAGCCACCACGTGAGGAACATCAGCTTTGGTGCAGCCCAGATACATCCCCCATGAAGTCTGGGGGTGCTGGTGAAAGCCCCTGACAGTGCCATCAACAGCTTTTTCCATGAAGAAGCATGGAAGACTACGCCCAAATGCACTGGGATAAGAAGCTGCCTTCCTTCTGAGAAGTGGGTCTCTTCCCTAGGAAGATCACCAGGAGGAGGATGGGAAGTGAGTGGTGAAGAGCTGGGAAAACCAGCATCCGTCTGTACAAAGGGGACCCCAGGAAACAGGTTGACCAGCTCTCCAAAGATGACTCATCCTCTTAAAGCTCATTCCCGTTTTAAATGAGTGTTTGGATAAGACCAAACCTGGTGTTGGTGAACACGATTCACTAAAGGAGGAAAACCCCACAGGAAAAGCCTGCTGGCTTTACTATCTGGAGGGAAAGACTCAGGAGGATGCCAGAAGCCGCATGCTCAAGGAACCACCGCAGTGAGGGAAAGGGTTGAGGAAAAGTCCCCTCTCTCCAAGAATGCAAGGACCAGTTGGCTGTGCCACCCCACACCTGGGCAGATGGCTCTGTGCTGCTGCCTTTCAAGTTGGGCCAACCTTAGAAATCCTCGGGGATGCCAGAAGGCTGGACCACAATGCTGCCTGGAGGGTGAGTGTCCTGAGCTTCTGTTAGCAGACATGGGGACTCTGTCCCTGACCAGCAACTGGGACAGAAGGCCTAGAGTGCACATTGCCACGAGGGGCTCAAATGAGATGGCTCTTCAGGCGGGTGAGTGGCACCAGCCAGAAAGCCTCATGATCCGCTCCTCTGGTGACCCTGCTCTCTTCTGCCTCTTTTTCTCCCGCTCCACTGTCCATCTTCCACACACAGGACTGGTGATCTCCCTGAACTGCCAAATCTGTGCTTCCTATGGTCAGTTTGTATGAAAGGAAGGAACAGGGCTTAGAATTCCTGCCCAGCGGGTGTAAAGGGGGGCAGAACAGTGAAGGTTCCCAAAATCCACAGCTCTAGGGCAGAAAAGGCTGCTGGACGCTCGAGCTATAAGTGGGGCAGCCATCTCCACAGCCCATACAGGGACTCTGCTTGCTGCTCTGGCAGCTATCCCTCAAGGACATATGGCCCATGCCCTACCTGGTCTCTCAGTCTGTGGATAAGTCAAGCATTCAGAGAATAGTCCTCACTATCCTCAGGACCCATGCTTACTCTGGGGAGGACTGAGTGTGTTGAGGGGAGCTCGTAAGGCCACATCCTCAGGTATGCTTATGGCATGAACAGACTGAGGGGTGCTAGAAGAAATCTAGACAAGTCTGTGACATCCAACCAACTTCAGGTCTGTTGGAGCCAACTCATGGAGAATCCCAAACCTCCTAAGGGGCCAGGGCCCATGGAGATAATACTGTGGGTGGGTCCACTCTAGAGCATTCCTGGGCCACCTTGTTCTTCAAGGTTTGACCCATACCAGGGCAGTGCCTCCACAGCAACATGGGTTCTCAGCCCAACTCTCATCTGACTACTGATTAATATCTGAAGTCCCCTTTAGCCTGCTGCTTGTTCAACATATTAGGGATATAAAAGCACACAACTTTTTATGGGCATTAAACCCACTTTAAAAAGGAAAGGAGGGAGAACGCAGATCAAACAGTGGGGTTGGGGTGGTGAAGGCATCACCAAGCAGTGGGTCCCTCTGCACAAAGGACAGCAGAGCTGACAGCCACTTGTGCCTAGTGTTTCCACCCAGGGACAGGCGGGTACGGGGGGCATACTCACATCATTGGGAATGGTGAGCTCATGAGTGCTGGCCGGTGGGCTGGCGTCCAGACCTGGGCATACCAAGGGGACATGGTTAGGCTGGTGGAAGGCTGCTAACAGTCACACCCCAGTGCCCCCACTCTCCTGGTTCAAGTGAGACAGGGCTGTAGAGCTGGCCCAAGTGTGAGGGTCAGCACAGCCCAGAGGGTGAGGACCCTGTGAGCTTTCGGTCCGAAACTGCCACCCAACTTCCTTAGTCCCAACTTCTCTCAAAAGAAGGAAAGAGAGACTTAAGCAGGATATTTTCTTTTTTTTCATTTTGTGCACAGTGTGACTTCACTCCCCTGTCATGTTTGTATGCTCTCTTGTGACACCTTGGAAGGCCACCCTGGTGGGCCCCCGGCTGAAGGGCAGGGCCACCCAGCATGTCTCAGGGTCTCTGTGCAGCACCCAGGGCACAGGCCATGCTGGTCACACTGATGCTGAGTGCCCATTTTCCCTTAGTTCTCAGGAGACCCCACTGGTTCTGAGGCCCACACCACTCTACCCAACAGTGGCCCACCTCCCTGTGACACCCTCTGGCCTGCTGCATGGGACAGCAGATGGCAGAGCACACAAAGTTGCCTCTCATTCCGATTCTGATGTAACTCTGTCCAGAGGCCCCTGCACATAGCCTGGCTCAGACAGCTCAGGCCCACCAGGCAGTTCTTCCAAATTGGAGCAAGGAGATTCAATAGCATCACTGAGCCAAAAAAGAAGTGCTAGGGCCAATGAAAAGCTGCATATTTCTATATAGATATCTTTCTCTGTTGAAGAGTGACGATATGGGTCTAATTGATCATCAAGCCTGAGCTTTTATATTTACAAATCTCCACTTAGTACCATCAGATAAAAGACAACCTCTCAGAGTTCAAGTCCAAGATTTGCTCTTGCTTGGAGGCTGCAAGCCTCATGAGTGTTGGCACAGGAGGGGCAGGGCCAGAGGCCTGCTGTGCTCTTCATGCTCAGCATTTCCATTTCCTGGACAAGTGGCGGCTCCAACCTGCAAGTCTAACGCTGACACTCTGCTCTTCCCCTTGCAGGCCCCACATGGTTCTTGTGACTCGGATTCTGCAGCTCAGCCTGGGCCCTGGAAACCGCAGGATCCACCCCTCCTAACCATCACAGGCCCGGCTGATGTACCTTCAGAATACCCCAGACTGGGAAGCCCTCCTCCCACCCACATGCTCCCCTGTTGCTGGTTCCTGCCTCTGCTGTGCCCCTTAGCCTAGGTTCCAGACAGACCAGAGGGCTCCCCAAAATGCATGTCCAATGGCAGTAGACTCCCAATGAGCTCCTACTTCCTCACAGCGCCTCCTGTGCCCCCCAACTCCATGTTAAAGCCACACAGCTCCTGTTCTTTCCCACCACCTCTGCCCTGCCCCCCCGTCCCTGCCAGCCACACCCTCCCTGGGCCCTGGGTGGGGCAGTCTGTCTACAATGCCACCTCTCATCTTGTCTTATGGTACTGACACCCCCAACCAGAGGATCCTCTCACTGCGACCAGCCAGTCTCCCTGGCAGGGAGTGACCCCACAGGGTAGATGCAGTCCTGTGGGGCCGTCCAGCACAGGAGGGGATCAGTTGGTGCTGAATGAACCAATTCATCTCTAATTCTCCATTATTTTTCTTTTGCACATATAAACCTAGAGTTTCTGTTCTTTATATTCTTTTAATAAAGATACTTTCAAAACAACACTTATTTGGTTATTCAACTACCTACACACATTCCATAAACAGTGATATTTAAAATGTCACTTAAAAGATTTCCTTGGTCCTGCCTGAGTCCTAGACAGGAATTCCCAAACAAAGTAGACCTTACATGAACAGAGAGCAGTGAGCCAGACCTGTTGAACTTGGGATATTTTGATTGAAGGGAGGAAAGTATGGGAAATCTTCCTAGGAGGGCACTAAAGTTAAGCAAATAATATAAAGAAATGTCTGCATAACCAGGACATTCATCTCAGGACAGCGTGGCCAATGTGTTCATTCATCTCAGGATGGCATGGCCGATGTGTTCATTCATCTCAGGACGGCATAGACCAGGTGTTCATCCCTCTCAGGAGAGCATGGCTGATAATGTTCATTCATCTCCAGAAGGCATGGCCAATGTGTTCATCCAAAGCATGGCCCAGGTGTTCATCATCTAAGGACAGCATGGCCCAGTTGTTCATTCATCTTAGGACAGCATGGCCAGTGTGTTTCATCCATCTCAAGATAGCATGGCCAATATGTTCATTCATCTCAGGATGGCATGGCTGATGTGTTCATTCATCTCAGGATGGCATGGACCAGGTGTCCATCCATCTCAGGACAGCATGACTGATGTGTTCATCCATCTCAGGACAGCAAGGCCCAGGTGTTCATTCATCTCCAGAACGAAAAGCATTTGATGTGTTCATTCATCTCAGGATGGCATGGCCCAGGTGTTCATTCATCTGAGGATCACATGGCTGATATGTTCATTCATCTCAGAATGGCATGGCCCAGGTGTTCATTCATCTCCAGGATGGCATATTCATCTGGGCGGAGTCCATTCATCTCAGGGCGGCATGTGATGTGTTCAACCATCTCAGGATGCTTGGCCCGGAGTGTTCATCCTCTCAGGACAGCATAGCCAATGTGTTCCATTCATCTCCAAGACAGCATGGCCAGTGTTTCATCCACAGCATGGCCCGGGTGTTCATCCCTCTCCAGGTTGGCATGGCCCAGGTTCGGTCATCTCAGGACAGCATGGCCGATGTGTTCATCTATCTCAAGACAGCATAGCCAATGTGTTCATTCATCTCAGGATGGCATGGCTAATGTGTTCATTCGTCTCAAGACAGCATGGCCAATGTGTTCATTCATCTCAAGATAGCATGGCTGATGTGTTCATTCATCTCGGGACAGTATGGCCGATGTGTTCATTCATCTCAGGATGGCATGGCTGCTGTGTTCATTCATCTCAGGATGGCATGGCTGATGTGTTCATCCAACTCAGGACAGCAACGCCCAGGTGTTCATCCATCTCAGGACAGCATGGCTGACGTGTTCATTCATCTCAGGACAGCATGGCCAATGTGTTCATTCATCTCAGGATGGCATGGCCGATGTGTTCATTCATCTCAGGATGGCATGGCCCAGGTGTTCATTCATCTCAGGACGGCATGGCCCAGGTGTTCAGTCATCTCAGGACGGCATGGCCGATGTGTTCGTTCATCTCAGGACAGCATGACCGTTGTGTTCATTAATCTCAGGACGGCATGGCTGATGTGTTCATTCATCTCAGGACGCCATGGACCAGGTGTTCATCCCTCTCAGGAGAGCATGGCTGATGTGTTCATTCATCTCAAGAGAGCATGGCCAATGTGTTCATCCACAGCATGGCCCAGGTGTTCATCCATCTAAGGACAGCATGGTCCAGGTGTTCATTCGTCTCAGGACAGCATGGCCAATGTGTTTCATCCATCTCAAGACAGCATGGCCAATGTGTTCATTCATCTCAGGATGTCATGGCTGATGTGCTCATTCATCTCAGGATGGCATGGACCAGGTGTCCATCCATCTCAGGACGGCATGACTGATGTGTTCATCCATCTCAGGACAGCAAGGCCCAGGTGTTCATTCATCTCAAGACAGCATGGCCGATGTGTTCATTCATCTCAGGAGGGCGTGGCCGATGTGTTCATTCATCTCAGGACGCCATGGACCAGGTGTCCATCCATCTCAGGACGGCATGGCTGATGTGTTCATCCATCTCAGGATGGCAAGGCCCAGGTGTTCATCCCTCTCAGGACAGCATGACCGATGTGTTCATTAATCTCAGGACGGCATGGCCAGTGTGTTCATTCATCTCAGGGCAGCACAGCCGAAGTGTTAATCCATCTCAAGACAGTATGGCCAATGTGTTCATTCATCTCAGGATGTCATGGCTGATGTGTTCATTCATCTCAGGACAGCATGGCCAATGTGTTCATTCACCTCAAGACAGCATGGCCGATGTGTTCATTCATCTCAGAATGGCATGGCCCAGGTGTTCACTCATCTCAGGACAGTATGGCCAATGTGTTCATTCATCTCAGGATGGCATGGCTGCTGTGTTCATTCATCACAGGATGGCATGGCTGATGTGTTCATCCAACTCAGGACAGCAAGGCCCAGGTGTTCATCCATTCTCAGGACAGCATGGCTGACGATTCGCTCATTCATCTCAGGACAAAGGGCTAATGTGCTCTGCCCATCTCAGGATGACATGGCCGATGTGTTCATTCATCTCAGGACAGCAAGGCCCAGGTGTTCATTCATCTCAGGACAGCATGGCCCAGGTGTTTGTTTATCTCAGGACGGCATGGCCATGTGTTCGTTCATCTCAGGACAGCATGACCGTTGTGTTCATTAATCTCAGGACGGCATGGCCAGTGTGTTCATTCATCTCAGGACGGCATGGACCAGGTGTTCACCCATCTCAGCACAGCACAGCGGATGTGTTCATTCATTTCAGGACGGCATGGCCCAGGTTGTTCATTCATCTCAGGACGGCATGACTGTTAAGTTCATTCATCTCAGGATGGCAAGGCCCAGGTGTTCATCCCTCTCAGGACAGCATGGCTGATGTGTTCATCCATCTCAGGATGGCAAGGCCCAGGTGTTCATCCATCTCAGGACAGCATGACCGATGTGTTCATTAATCTCAGGACGGCATGGCCAGTGTGTTCATTCATCTCAGGACGGCAAGGCCTAGGTGTTCATCCCTCTCAGGACAGCACGGCTGATGTGTTCACTCATCTCAAGAGAGCATGGCCAGTGTGTTCATCCACAGCATGGCCCAGGTTTTCATCCCTCTCAGGACACCGTGGCCCAGGTGTTCATTCATCTCAGGACAGCATGGCCGATGTGTTCATCCATCTCAGGACAGCATGGCCGATGTGTTCATCCATCTCAAGACAGCATGGCCAACGTGTTCATTCATCTCAGGATGGCATGGCTAATGTGTTCAATCATCTCAGAATGGCATGGCCCAGGTATTCATTCATCTCAGGACAGCATGGCTGATCTGTTCATTCATCTCAGGATGGCATGGACCAGATGTCCATCCATCTCAGGACGGCATGGCTGATTTGTTCATCCATCTCAGGACAGCACAGCCAATGTGTTCATTCATTTTAGGATGGCATGGCCCAGGTGTTCATTCATCTCAGGACAGCATGACGGTTGGGTTCATTCATCTCAGGACGGCATGACCAATGTGTTCATTCATCTCAGGATGGCATGGCCCAGATGAGTCTGTTTCTTATGAAGATGATGACATTCCAGACACCAGTGTAAAGGAGGCTGCCCCAACCTGCTGCCCAAGCCCACGCTGGAAGTCTCCTGGCCTCAGCATTCAAAAAGGCCACAAACACCTCCCATTGCTGCCCACTCAGTTTAACCCTGCTGTGGCTGGCATGTGTGTGCACTGCAGTCCCCAGGGCCTTGGTGAGGGGAGGGTCATCACAGGACGCCTGCCTGGCCACCAGGAAGCCACTGTGGCACCGGCCACATGCACATGGAGCCATGAGGTGTTACGAGTGTGTGGCATCTTCCTCATGGGCACCTAGGAACCCGCTAAGCCCCAGGCAAACAACTGTGTCTGTTTCATGGCCTCGGTCACCAAATCTACAAATCTATGTGCTACCCCACAGTATCTGAGGAATGAACATTTTAATGCAAGTCGGGAGGGGTGCAGGCAAATCCAGCACAGACTGATCTTCCTCCTTAAGGGTTTGCTTGTAGTCCTAGAAAACCCACTTCCAAAGCGCACCATGGTGAGAACTCCATTTCCTGCTCCCATGGCCGACTCTTGTTGCTGGGGTGCTTTGCTCTGAGCACCTCGGGCCCCACCATCCAGCCACAGTGGCAGCATGGCACCACCCATGCCCTTGGCAGCGCCTGAGGCTGGTCCACAGCCTCCCATGAAAGATGTAAACTGCTGTAGCTGTAGGGCCCCCACACCTCCTCCCACTGAGGCTCTGCTCTGCCGCCCTGGCCTGCTCTCCTGTCAGTGTGGCTTTGTGTTACCTGATGACTGGCCCATCAGATTTTGAGCTTCTTCGGAGGAGTGTAAAGGCAGCTTTTCTCCTGGAGAGCAAAGAAGAGACAGGTTTAATGTTTTGCCCTCAAGGAGATAAGCAGGGTCCCTTCAACTAGGGAAGCTCAAAATATGACTGGCGCACGCACCGGCGCTCTCTCCGGCCACGGCCACAGGCATGGTACTGCCTCTGTGGGGAGGGACACCCAACTGCCAGGCACGCCAGGGGGAGGGGGGTTAGCCACAGGCATGCCACTGCCTCTGTGGGGAGGGACACCCAACTGCCAGGCACGCCAGGGGCAGGATGGGCTTGCCACGCATGGCCACCCTTGATGGCCTCATGACAGCGACTGGGCTGGGGCTGACTCGGGCCACTGCTCTCCTGGGGCAGGGCTGGGTGCCACCTTGGGATATGCAGTGGCTTCCTGCAGAATAGCATCCACGTCTGCTATGCTCTCGCTCCTGGAGAGAAAAGCCTCCAGGGCGGCCCAACGGGTACGCTCAGCAGGAGGGGCCACCCAGGACAGACTGTGGGCAGCACAGGGCACTGCCCAGCAAGTGCAGACCCTCGGTGGGCAGACATCTCTTCACAAGTAAGGCTATGGCAAGGCCAGCTGTAAGGTGAACTAGCTCCCCACAGTGGGAGCGAGACCCACATCCCGCCCCTGCCCTGTCCCCAGTCCCGGTCCCAGCAAGCCTGCTGCATGTGAACCCTGCACCACCGGCACTCACAACTCCAACTGCACCTGTTCTACACGCTGCACCGAATAACACAGCTCAGAAAGAGAAAGTCCCCAGGTGAGAAGAGAAGGAGGTGAGAAAAGGGCTGGGTACGTACCGGGGAAAGCGGGGTTGGTCTGTCCGAGGGGAGGAAAGGGGGTTTGCTGCATGGCCAACTGGTGGAGCTTGGTCAACTGCTGGGGTAGGAGGGACATGAGAGCTAAGAAGGTTATTGTCATCGAGTACAAGTCACACCAAATTAAAACGGCAGTAACAGAACTTTGCACAGATAGATAGAAAGAGGGCCATGCGGACACATGGCAGACGCAAGAGAACGCAAGGACTTGGCCTGGGGGAAGCCAATGGAGCCCAGGCTATGAGCAGGCCAATGCCCGGCGTGCAGAGAGCAGCACTGGAAGTCGCTGTCTTCTCTCCCTGGCTTCCTGGCAGCTCCAGCCTGGACTGGCCCAGCCTCCCTCTCACTGGCTGGTATGGACAGGAGGCTGGGGCCAGTGGGCCACGGAGTGTCTGGGGGAGTCCAGGAGCCACAGAGGAAACCCAGCTGTGCTTCTAGGCGATTCAAGGCCAAGTCACTAGTCACTAAAGTCCGACTAGCCCCTGTGGGATCCGAGAGGCACGAGTTTGCACACCTCGCCCCGGTCTCATCCTGTGCTAGGCCTGGCCCACTCCCCTCCCCTGCAGGGCCTTGCTTTACCCATGAGGCGACCTGGGGTGAGGGGAGCACCCAAGGGGCCACACACCTGCCTTTTAGTCACCTCCAAGAGTGTCTTGCCTTCCCTGGGATTACAGAATACTAGCACTAGAAGGTTCTGTGGAGGGTATGAGGGACACCTAGGGCCCTTAGCTGGGAGCTGCCTGTGCCCCTGGCCCCTGCAGGCTGCCCCCAGCCCTTCTCCTCCCATCCTCAGGCCACAAGACTTTTCAAGGGGGCTTTGATGCCATTTTTAAAGTTATTTTACCTGAGCCTCATTTCTTAAATAAAAACTAAAAATAGCAGAAGATAACGGTATGTGGCAAGGTGAGACTCAAAATTCTTCCACCCTTTGGAGAGCCAAGGGCTACTCAGCAGAGGGCATGGGGCTCCTCAGGCCTGGCTCTTCCATCAAGGATGGGTGCTGCAGGGGGTGTCCTGGGGCTCAGGAGGGCACCGGGCAAAGCTCCTCTGTGGTGTTGGCAGGCAGGGGAGGCGGCACATTCGGGGAGGGCACCACCTCCCCAGCATTTTCCCTTCAGAACATTCGGCCCAAACGCATCCCAGTGTGGCTGTGTGTGGACTCCTGCAACCCACAGCCAGGCAGGCAGCTCAGCTTCCTCACTGCACAGGGTGTGGGTGGCAGAACCTGCCACAGAGGCCACCAGTGCTTGGGGGTGTGGGCGCTCGGAGCAGAGCTGCTGTCCCCATGTGAGAAGGCCAGCTGCTGAGCACCTGACCAGACCCCCATGCTTGCCCTGGCCACCCCTGGAACCTGGGTTCCCTGACACCAGGGAGCAGTCAGGAAGGCGGCGACTGTGGTCCCAGCACCTTCCCAGCTGCGCACTCCTGGGTGGGTGTGCACTTGGCCTCCCAGGAGCAGGGAGTCCTCCCCTAAGAGTTCACCCAGAGTCAAGGTAAAGGCCCCTTCCTCAGTACCTAGTACCCTGGGAGGATGGGGGGCTGCTCCCCAGCCCTGCCCCTCCCCAACGCCTGGCCTTGCAGCCAGGTGCTGGGCTGGGGGGCAGGGCAGGCCTGGCAGGAGGGGGCCGTCTGGTGGGCTGCAGCCCGTCTGGCCTCTTCTTGCTCCCACAGGATAGGGTCTGGTCCCCATGGCAAGCCCGTGGCCTCTGGCACACCTCTGTGTTCAGTGGAGAGCCATGAGATTGTAGGGTGTTTGTCGCCGCAGCCTGACTTTGCTCCCTGAGCACCTGCCATTGCAGACACATCTGGTGAGTACTTACACCGGGACAGTCTACCTCCTGGAGAGACGTGAGGCCCTGCAGGGACAGCAGGAGGAAGCAGGCATATCTGGGGTCCTAGTGAAGGCGCCCCACCTGGACAGGGCACGTCAGGAAAGACTGCAGGTGTCCCAGGCCGGGTAGGAGGACTGCAGGCAACAGCGCCCATGGTGGGGTGAGACACTCCTGGTGAATTCATCCAGTCATCGGACGCTGAATGGCACAGAAGGGATCCACAAACCCCTGACTCCCAGTGGGGCTCAGGAGCTGCCCTGTGGCCAGGGAATGGGGTACAGGGGAGGGGCACCCCCTGGGCTCTACAGGGGTTGGAGTCAGCTCCAAGATGGCCCAGCCGGTTGCTGTGGCGATAGAAGGCCTGGTGTCTCCAGGCCTCAGTTCCTTGAACTATAACGTGAGGGGAATGGATGTGAGTGAGCAGCAACTGTGGCTGTGGATGACAAAAAAGTCTCCCACACTCACTGTTTTTGGCTTTTTACGAAGAAATGACCACACTAGCAAATAAATCTCTCTCCTCCCCACCTACAAATGTAGGGGACGTTCTAGGGAGGTCTGGACTAGCACAGGGCGGTGCTCGGGGAGCATCTGTGGAGAGGATGGGCAGGTGCTCACCCTAGCTCTGCCCAGGATCAGTCAAGCCACTGCACCTCCTTTGGACTCAATTTCCACATTTTTTAAAGGAGAGAACAGGACTAAGTGCCAAGGGGCCTTCCACTTTTTGAGAAGATTCTGCCCTGTAAAAAAATGAGACTTTTGGTTCTCACCAGTACCTCCAAATCACTGAGAGGAAAGGGGAAGAAAGTCAGGTAGGCAGGCGACAGGAAGGGAGGGAGGGAGAGGAGGGGAGGGAGAGGAGGGCAGGAGGGGAGGGAGGAGGGGGAGAGGGAGGGAGGGAGAGGAAGGGAGGGAGGGAGAGGAAGGCAGGAGGGGAGGGAGGGAGAAGAGGGGAGGGAGAGGAGGGCAGGGGAGGAATAGGGGGAGAGGGAGAGGGAGAGGAGGGGAGGGAGGGAGAGGAAGGCAGGAGGGGAGGGAGGGAGAGGAGGGGAAGGAGGAGAGGGAGACGGAGGGAGAGGAGGGAGAGGAGGGAGAGGGAGGGAGAGGAGGGCAGGAGGGTGGGCAGGGGAAATATCCCATTACTGATGTTTCTCTGTAAACTGTCTTTTCTACTTCACATTGTCTCAGAATGTAACCCACAGACAACTACTAAAATTGCAACCATTTGTTAAGATGCAACTCAATGAATTAACACAAAACGAATGCACCCATGCAACTATCACTCAGGCCAAGAAACAGGTCCCCACCACGGTGGTTCTAATCTGCATTCTATTTCATTTCCAGCAAAATGCCTGTTTCTGTCATTCGTCCATTTTTCTTATTGCTTGATTTTTGTTGACTTCCCAAGAGCACCGAGCATTTCAGATGCCAGCCTGTCTGTCATTCCTGCTGCACAGATCTTCTCCTCTCTCCCATGGTGTCTTATAAGAAACAGTATTCTAACATTTAATATAGTTGAACTCACCGGTATTTTCCTTTATGGTCTGTGCTTACATTTTAAGAAATCCTCCCCTGACATGAGAATCGGACATTCTTCTATATTTTCTCCTAAAACTGCTCAATTTTTCTGTCTTGTGTTGGAGTTCTTGACACATGGTAAATGATTTTTGTTTATGGCAGGAAATAAAGATCAATTTCCCCACATAGTTGACCCACTGTCCTGGCACTGTGTGGGCCATCTGCCCTCTCTGCTCTCGTGGGCAGCTTTGTTCCGTCCAAGTATCGTGGATGGCTTCCTTCCTGTGTGAGGGATCCTGGACTCTCAGGTCTCATCCAGTCTACTTGTCTCCCACTGCACCAAAACCACACAGTCTGACATAGTCATCTCCGATGATCACAGTGCCTCCTTCTGGACACCTCCTGCAGGACCTGCCTGAGGCTGTTTTACAGCTAATTTTTTTTAGATAATTAGAAGGAATACACTAAAATAATGATAAAAAGCATAGTAATACACAAACCAGTAAAGCAGCTGTTTATCAGCGTATGAAGAATGATGAGCTATGCTTAACAGCAGGTGCTAGACAGCTGGCAGCGCAGTGGCTTTGCACTAGCAGCACACATGGGGGTAACGTGCTGCAATCTCAGGTCAGCTGCAAGGTCTCCAGGCAACAGTAATTTCTCAGTTCCACTATACTCTCATGGGGTCACCATCGTCTATGTGGTCTGATGCTGGCTGAACTGTCATGTGGTGCATGACTGGAATTGCTTTGTGCTAAGACAGTGTGGGCGATACAATTCCAATTTTTGAAAGATGATGAGATATGCTTTATGGTCTGGTACGTGATCAGGTTTTGTAAATGTCTCCATGAATTCTACAGTTGTGGGGGTGTAGTGTTCAAGGTACGTCAGTTACGTCAGGATCATGGATAGTTCTGTTGATGCCTTCTTCACACTTGTCTACTTGACCTATCACTCATGGAAAGAGAGGTGTGCCAAGTTTTTGCTATAATGTCTGTCAAATTCTCTATGTTTTGTCAATTATTTTCTTTACATATTTTAAAGCTATGTTTTAGGCATGCATAAATTTTGAAATATCTTCTTGTGAGCTGACTTTTCTAGCAACATGTAATGATTAAAGTTTTTCTCTTAAAGTCTTGTTTTTTTCCCCTACTGATGTTAATATTGGTACACCAGTTAATTTTGTTGCCTATTCCTTAGCCTTTTTCCATTCTTTCATTTTTTTCTGGGTCCTTATGCTTTAAGCGTATCTCTTGAAAGAAAAAAAAAACAACAAAATTATTTTTGCTTGTTGGTTTGCCTATTTGTTCAGCTTAAAAATACAGTATGGTAGCCTTTGCTTCTTAACTGGAATTTCATAATTTTACTTTGATCACCATCATCCACATGTTTAGACTAATTTTTGACACTTGTTTTCTAATTGTCCTGCTTTTCCAGGGTTTCTTTTTGATTTCACTCCTTTTCTTCTTTTGGATTAATAATTTCCCCCTCACTTGTTTCCCATCCTGTCACAGAGGTTACGTATCGGACTCCTTTGTTGTTAGTGGCCATTGAAATTTTAACATGTGCGTTGAGAGTCTACACTCGGTGTCTTCACCCTGCAGTGGAATGAGACAGAGACCTGCGGATGTTCACATCTCCTCGCACACACCTGATCTTACATGTACTGTTTGTATCCACTTGACTGTTCCGGGTGTTCGCATCTCCTCACGCACACCTGATCTTACGTGTGTTTTTACCCACTCAACTGCTGCGGGTGTTCGCATCTCCTCGCGCACACCTGATCTTATGTGTACTGTTTCTACCCACTCCACTGTTGTATCAATCCTGTGAATCAGGTAAAGGCATCAGTGAGTTCACAGATGATGTATGTTTACCAAATGTGCACACTTTTCTTTGCATTTCCAGCCTTCCTTCTGGGACAATTTTTCTTCTTCCCACAGGGCATCCATCAGAAGATCATGTGCTGGGGCCTGCTGGTCAGATCAGTTTGTCTACAAATGGCTACATGTAGGTCCTTGGAAGATCCTCCCTTGAGATGGAATTTTATGCTGACAACTATTTTCTTTGATTATACCAACATCTGCTGGCTTCTAAAGTTACTGATGAGAAGTCACCAAATTTCTCACTGTTGTTCCTCTGTCATATTTTCTCTGATTACTTTTAAGATTTGATTTTGGTCTTTGGTGTTATGTAGTCTGGCTTCAATATTTCTAAGACGGATTTCTCTTTGTTTATTCTGTTTGGGAATTGTTGGGGTTTCTGAATATGAGGATGGTTTCTAATTTTGGAAGGTTTTCTTTGTGTCTCTTGGAATTTTCTCTCTTCATTCCATGTCTCCCCTGGGCTTCCAACTGGATGCATGTTCTTCCTTCTCAGGCCTCCTGACCAGTATTTCTCAGACCTCCACGGGCCAGTGAGTCGCCCGAGGATCCTGTAAAAACGCAAGCCCTTGCCCTTCTGAGAAAGGCAAGCTGGGAGGAACGGTGTGTGAGAGCCGTGCCACTGGGGCCCTGCAGAGGATGGGGTGTTCCAAGAAAGGGAAGATGGAACTCCAGCCAACAGTGAGGGTTGCCTGGGCCTCTTGTTTCATGAGAGGAGTGGCTGCAGTAGCACAGCTCTGACAGCAGGTGGGGCCATGGGCAAGTCTCTGCACCACTTGCAGCCGCAGGGTCTTGGAAGGTGTCAGGCTTCAAAGCGAGAGAGGCTGGACCTCTCAGCAGGTGCCCAGGGCATGCGGCACTGACTACTCTCTCTCTACAGTGAGGGGGCCCCTCACCCACCTCCCTACGGGGTTCTAGAGGGAGACACAGAACAAGTGGGAGGAGAAAGCACTCTGCAACAATCTGTCCAAATCTCTGCAGGTACACGAGATTGTCACGAGAGTCCACGTGTGCTCTTCATGTGTCCAGGGGAAATGCATGGCACCAACAGAGTCCCAGGGATTGCACAGCTGGGATGAAGGGCTGCGCCCAGCAACAGATCTGGCCATGCCTCCTATCCCTGGGTTCCTCTTACGACGACATGTTTCTACAATTTCCCCACGACTCCTTCACTGAAGAACCAGCTTCTTAGCAGATACTGGTGTCCACTTGATTCCCAGCATTGCTGCACATCTGCTGCTCATTTCAGCTGCCTGGGCGGCTGTGCCAAGCCCCCCCACATTCCCTGGCTCCTTAGCTCTGGCCAAGGCACCTCTCAGAGCTTCCACTTGCTTGTGTGTGGAACTGGCCCCACGGTCCCGAGATCTGCTTCACAGTGTTGGTGCAAGGCTCATCTAAAATAGCCTACATGGCAAATTCTTCGTCAACTCTAACATGTTTTTATTTTTGCTTGTTTTCAACATCCCCTTTAAATGATGGGGACGTTAAGTAAGGGAGTGGTTAGGAGACCTGGAAGACTAGAAATAAAGATTCGTATATATGAGGGTATTTTTTCTTTTTTGAGATAGAGTCTTGCTCTGTCACCCAGGCTGGAGTGCGGTGGAGCAATCTCTGCTCACTATAGTCTCGACCTCCGGGGCTCAGGTATCCGCCCCACCTCAGCCTCCTGAGTAGCTGGGCCTACAGGTGCGTGCCACCACAACCAGCTAATTTTTGTATTTTTTTGTAGAGATGGGGTCTTGCTCTTTTGTCCAAGCTGGTCTCGAACTCCTGGGCTCAAGCAATCCTCCCATCTTGGCCTCTCAAAGTGCTGGGATCACAGGAGACAGCTACTGTACCTGGCCTATGAGGGTATTTTTGAAGTTCACTCATTTCTTCCAGAAAAAACAGTTCCTTCCTGGTGTAACTTTCCTGCTGTAATTAAAGGTACAGATGTGCTAGGTGAGAGTCAAGTGGTCTGTCCAGGCGTGGGCGCTCTGGGCTCTGCTCTCAGGCCTCAGGTGCTGTTTCTCTTTCTCGTTTCTGAAACTGCACTTGGCCTGACCCAGGCAGGACACACAGAGTCATATGGATATCCTCCAGGGCTGACGGGTGGCCATACTGGAGAGCCTGACTGCAGTCCTCCAAAGTCCTTCCCCCTGTAGCGTGGCTTTGAGCCTCTTCAAAACCTGCACATCCAGAGCACAATAAGCCTCGAGGAGCATGTGGGTAAAACGATGTACGTGGCATGCGAGGAGCTGGAGAAAAGTGGGCAAAGGCAGATCAGTGCCAATTACTCCTTTTTTTTTTTTTTTTGAAATGGGGTCTCACTCTCTGGCCCAGGCTGGAGTGCAGTGGGATGATCTTGGCTCACTGCAACCTCCACCTCCCAGGCTCACGCAATCCTCTCGCCTCAGTTTCCCGAGTAGTTGGGACTACAAGAGTGTGCCACCACATCCGGCTAAATTTTTTTGTAGTTTTGTTAGAGGTGGGGTCTTGCCATGTTGGCCAGGCTTGTCTCAAACTCCTGAGCTCAAGTGATCCACCTGCCTCAGCCTCCCAAAGGGCTGGGATTACGGGCTTGAGCCACCACACCCAGCCTAAGCCACCATGCCTAGCCCCAGTGATTCTTAAATAAAAACAAGCTAAAAACACTTTTTAAATTGGGCACAGAAAACACATGCATATTTTAGTTTTACATAAAGAAAGACTCAAATCTAAGGAATGTATTATCTTACGCTTGATGTTTCTTATTCACGGGCCCACACGTCCAGGTCAAATATCACATTGCTAAAAAACGACTCTAGTATCTGTCCATAAGCCGCCACTGTGGTATAAATAAACTTTGTATTCAATTATATTATAAATTAAAACAATACATTCTATAATTATATTGATATTGTAAGAAATTGAAGCTTTAAAGATTTCTACTAAATACCAAGCTCAGATAAAAATTGCTTCCTGACTGTTACATATGTCACTAAATAATCATTTTATTTTTGTGTTTAATGAACTATTAAGTGATTGTCCAAGTCTTCAATTTTATGTGCCTGCAACAAAAGCACTATGGAAGCTTCCAGTCTTCTATTAATGCTCTGCAAATCTCACGACACAGATGTAGAAACAGACTGTCTTCCACAGAGAGCTATTTCACAGGAGAGAACCAAGTGCTTTAGTCCACTCCTGCTGCTATGACAAAATGCCTTAGACTGGGCAATTCAGAAACAGCATAAATGTGTCTCACAGTTACGGGGGCTGGAAACTGGAGATCAAAGTGCTGGCTGGTTGGGTGTATGGGAAGGGCCCAGTCTCTGCTTTCAGTATGGTGCCTGAACGCTCTTGTCCTCACATGGCAGGAGGGATGGAGGGGAGGCCACTCTCTGAAGCCTCTGTTATCTGAAGCCTGTGTTATAGGGACCAATGCTGTTCACGAGGGTGGAGCTCTCATGACCCAATCGCTCCCCAGCCCTGGGACCCCCCACCCTCTAATACCATCATCTTGGTGATTAGGTTCCAACACAGAAATTGTGGAAGAACAGACACATTTAAACCATAGCACCAGGTATCTCAAATCATTACCATATGCACTGAGGCAGTTCACTTAACAGTTAGTTATACATTAGTTTAAACTAATTTGAAACAATCTGCACAACTACCCATTTATAAGAGACACTGAGACAGTCACATGAGAAAGAGCAAAGTCACCGATCGATGTAAACGCCAATAACCACACATCAGGGTCCTGCGGTCCCACCGTGTGCACACAGCCACAGCCTCTGAGAATTTCAGACCATAAGCATTCTGGCTCAGACGGGTGCTCAGCCAAAGGCCGCGGTGAGAACGTTTGGCTCTGTGGCCACAGGAAACCCTTAAGGTGTCACCAGAGGGTCCCTGCAGGTCTGATCATCCAACTTCAGGGCTACTGTCTGGGGTAAAGACAAACCCTGACCCCATCAACTAACCTTCCCTTTACCATGGGTGCCACACATTGCCTTTCCTTTGGGTTCCAGAGCTTTGCAAAGTCAAGCAGCCCCCCGCCCCGTCTGGAACCTGCCTCTGCACACGTGTATCTCTAAATGTGCATGACCACCTGTCCTGAGTCTGAAATGGAACTAGGCCATCCCAGAAATTCAGCTCTGACTCCCCTGGCTTCCATCTTCATTTTCCTTCATACAGGCTTTCCGTTAGGAGGCATCACACCTGCCCCCGCGCCCCTGCCACACACACGCACACACACCTCTGCTTCTGCCCAACACTGCTGCTGGGCGGCCCCAACAGTGCCTTCCGGCGTGTGGTGGCCACAGCCCGGCTTCCTGGTGGGGACAGGCACTGGTGCCTACAGCTGACCCCAGGATGAGACGTCCTTGATGTAGCTACAGCAGCATCACCAAAAGTCTGAAGCCAGGAACCACTAACAATAGCCTCTGGGGCAGGTGGCGAAAGGCTTTTCTTGATCAGCGTTTCTCTACCATTTGATTCATGTGTTGCCTTTAATGGAATAACTACTGTTATCTATTCTCCATTCAATATAAATTTTCCTGCAATGATAGTAAATTGCATCTCTATAGCAGACTTATTTAATGATCGTTAACTCTTAAAAACACTCCTGACCTGCTTTCTCATCTCACTCAGATGGACATCCCTGCCCCCAACTCAAAAGCATCAGGGTTTGAAGGCTCCTGAGCAGCCCGCTCACCTGGTGGCCGCCTCCCATCCAGCTCAGAGGTGCCTCTCGCAGTTCACAGGGAACAGCGAACGGCCCGGAAATGTGTTACGAGGAGCAGCTGCTGAGCTGGGCAACCATTCAAAATGGTTTAGAGAAGAGAAACCCCCTCAGAACCAACTCCAGGTCTGCCCCATCTGCTGACACACGAAGCACTTCCAGTGGGGCCGTCTCTCCTCTCCCCAGCGCCTACCAGTGCAGCCCTCACTCCCTGGGGGCCCTAAAGCCGCCTCCAGAGAGGCCCTTTCCTCACAGTTTGCACCTTTTATCTCTTGGCCCCTAAGGGCTCAGAGCCGCACAGCCCAGAGCAGCCCAGGGTTCCCCTCCAACAGTTTATCTGAGGGTGTCTTCTTCCTCCATCACTGCAATTACACCTAGACCCAGCAGGAGCAGGAGAGAGGTGTCGGAGCCACCAGTCACGGAGCCGCATGGTACCCAGCTCTGCATGGCCCGGGCCAAGGACGCTGATGCCCGCCTGGCATCCCACTGACTCTGGAATGAAGACAAAGGCCTGTTCCACTGGCTTTCCACAGCCCGGATCTCTGTGTATAGATGGACCCTACATTTCCATGTGGACTCTGAAAGGGGAGAGTTAATTTCACCAGGCCCTCAAATGTCCTTGCCAAGGTATCTTTGTGGCCTGTTTGATAATGTCACCCAACTTCTTAGAGGCACAGAAAGTGCCATTGACACCTGCCTGTGGCGGTGAGCGCATCCTCGCCGCCCTGCACGGGGACAGAGCCCGTCTCAGTTCCCTCCCAGGCCCAGTGGGAGGGAGGAAAACCCAGGACTTCGGCAGAATCGAGACAATTTGACATCAGGCCAAGTCCTCAACACAAGCAGAATTAGTGCTAAGAGGTTAAAAGGTTATTTGAGGTCATATGGATACGACACAGGTCAGGAACGCTGAGAAGTTGATTAATATTATTGTGTAATATTAATGTTAGTAGCAATTAACAGCAGCATGCAGGTAGGTAAACAACCATGAGAAGAGAAAGGTGAGAGGAAGACAAAGTGAAGACTCACATCCGGGTGAGGGATGGCATACTGTCCCTGGATTGTGTAGGCCTAGAGAGAAGTAGAGAGAGAGACCCTGTCAGACCGCGACCTGGCTGCACCGCGGCTCAGCACCCGCCGCCACCCTCCAGCATGACAAGGACACTCCGGTAGAAGCTTCCCCTCATATGCCTCTCCACCTGTCTCCATCCTAGGACAAAAGGCCAACCCTCCCAGGGCACCAGGAGCCCCAGGGGAGCCGAACCCACTTCCTCTAGGCAGGCAGAGCTGAGCTGGCCAGGTCAGTGAGCGGGAGGGAAACCAGGGGAACCGTGCCCACTTGCTCTGGGCGGGCAGAGCTGAGCTGGCCAGTTCAGCGAGCGGGAGGGAAACCAGGGGAACCGTGCCCACTTGCTCTGGGCGGGCAGAGCTGAGCTGGCCAGTTCAGGGGACAGGAGGGAAACAGTTCAGCTTTGATGCTTCCGACACCAAGTTTCTTAAAGCAAAAGAATCAAAGAGTTATGTGTCTGGCCCCCAGTAAGAGGTCCACTAGTTACTAAGGTTTTGAAAATGTAATCAGCCAACTGAGTAAACACTTTTGGGAAATATTAACCCCAAGAAATTCAAACAACAAAAGAAAGCTCTAAAAGGTGACCAAAAGCAATTCACCAAAAGCCAGTCTACGTAGGAAGCGGTCTACGTCAGTCAGGGCTTGCTGCCTTTCATGACCACCCTGAAGACAGGGAGGGGGCGGCCCTCCTGACGTGGGGGCGGCAATGCGCCCCTCCAAAGCCGTCGTGTGGGGCTCCTGAGGCCTCACTTTGGGTTCAGTATTTCCCCTGCCTTCAAAACAGTGACTCCGACCTGCAGCCTCTTCCCACCCACCCTGACTCTGAAATCCGGGCAGGTGAGCGAGGCCCCACTTGCCCCACAGGTCCCATCAGTAGAGACGCTTTCAGGTGATTCAGAAACTCATGGCCAGACAACAAATGGACCACACAGAATCAAGGGAGAGTAAAGACCACGAACAGCTGTCAGGACTCGGGACGTGGACGGGGCTGCACCAGGCCCGGTGGTGGCCTGGGGGTGGAGGGAGCGGCTCCCAGCTCCTGGCTGTGTGGGCCCCACGCCACTTCGCCTGAGGACCTGTGGTGTCGGTGTCCGCGGTGACCACATGTGGGGCCCCGGTGCACCTGAGAGGGACGCCCTTGACTGTGCGAGCCCCACGCCACTTCCCATGAGGACCCATGGTGTCAGTGTCTGCGGTGGCCACACGTGGGGTCCCCGTGCACCTGAGAGGGACGCCTCAGGGAAGGATGCATGTCACCTCTGTGCAGCCCAAACCCTCCCATGGGTTTTGAATCTGCCAAGAGTTTTCATCATAAACAACCCAATCCTGCGAGTTAAAGGCCAATCGACCTCCAGACAGGGACCTGGCCTGCAGCCCGGCTCTGAAACAAGCCCCAGGGCTGTGAGGCCACAGTGCTGCATTGGCTGAGGAAGTAAAAGAATCTTATCAGGTAGAGCAGGAACCAAGGGCCTCACTGTCCTGGACAGGGTCTTGAGGACCAACTGCGAGGGTTTTGTAAAGGTGCTGCCAGGAGCATGTTCCCACGTGTCACCAAAGGTGAGGGGCCCGTGTTGCCAGGAGCATGTTCCCATGTGTCACTGAAGGTGAGGGGCCCGTGCTGCCAGGGGCACATTCCCACGTGTCACCGAAGGTGAGGGGCCCGTGTTGCCAGGGGCACGTTCCCACGTGTCACTGAAGGTGAGGGGCCATGGAACTCATGTTGGGAGCTGCCCCCTCGGGGCACAGGGTCCCAGGTCAGCCCCGACTGTCTGAGCTGAACAGCAAGAGCTCAAGCATCCTGCATCCTGGGCCACACGAGTTTTCTGACTGATCTTCTTACTGTTGTTATGTTTTCTATCTGCTCATCCCTTAGCAGGCTCTGCTGATTGAACTCATGACCATGTTGTGCTAGAAATGCGGTGGTGGCTAACAGGAGCTGCTGCTGGGTGCAGAGGCCACAGGGGAGCTGTGTGGGCACCCCCAGAGCACTCACAGTGGTGGGGCATCTTCCAGGTCCCTGATTTCTCCAACTGGACAGAAATGAAGTGGATGGGCCTCCAGGTGAGCTCTCAGGTCTGTATTGGGTTGTGTGTCCTAATCTAGGCCCTGTGGGTCTGAGTTGTCAAGGAGACGCCAGTGGCCTTACAGGCTCAGGTCTTATTCGTGCCCACACGTCTGGGTTTGCATTTCGGCAGCTCCCCTGGGTTACCTCAGGGCGGGTAACTCCCTGCGACTCTGTCCTCCACCACCAAGGCTGACCACTGGCCAGACCAGACTGTCACTAGGGCCCCAGGGCCCAGCTCTCAAAGGGCTGACATTTTAGTATCAGCCTTGGGACAGCACCCACTGCACAGGGCCCTTCACCTGCTGCAGTCGGGAGGGTGGGCTACTGCCCTCTTTACAGGAGTGAGGGGTGCCTGGCCAGTGGCTGAGCAGGGCTCAGCTGCACCCCCCTCTCCTGGAGCTGTGACTCCACCCCCAGTGGCTTTAAGTGACTCCACATGTGTTTGTATAAATACACCTTCCTTTTGAAAAAAATCCTACCTTTTACCACATGATATCATCATAGATTTGTTTAAACATCAAGGTGGAGTCCACAGGTTACTAATCCGGTTACCTAACCATGAATTTGGGGAAAGCAGTGAAATGGAGTTTTGCACAGGGACTTCTCCCGCTGTGTGACTCCGTGTGGCCCTGTGACCTGAGCCCCCTAAGTCAGCGAGGTAAGGACATGTCCCATTGCCCATAGGGCTGTGACACGAGGCAAATCCCTGGCTAGCCAGGCCCAGTTTCCTGGTTATAAAATGGAGGTGTGCCGTGTCCTGGGGCTGCTGTAAGGATAGTACGTGCTTCTGGGTGCTCCCTGACCACAGCAAGGCAGGAAGGGGTGTGTGCCAGGCTGTGGAGGCGAGGCCAGGGTGGGGGAAAGGCATGCCCTACCCTGAGCACACGGGACCCCTTGGAGGGAAGGGATGGACACACTCCGTCTCTCCCTCAAACGTGGGCCACAACTGGGAGATCTGATAAGATTCCTTTACACCGTAAAGAAAAGCACCAGGAAAAGTCCTAACATTTGCCTCTTCTCTCCTTTTTGATGGTAAAGTCAAACCTCAGGCCCGTTCTGCCCTGCCAGGGTCACCTGTGGGGACGTCTGTCTCAACTCTCCCTTGAACAAAGACATACATGGCAGCCGACTGGATGCAGAGCTCTTCCAGGCCAACCCCCGCTGGACACCTTTGGTCTGTTGGCCACAGAGTGGCCCTGGGTGGACGGGTGCTCCCCATGCCCTGGCCAGGGTTTGGGCTCAGATGAGCGGCTGGGGCAGGGCTCCCCTCCTCCACTCTCCTACAGAAGTGCTGCCATCCCTGGTGGGAGAACACAAAGCTCGAGGGCTGACACCAAAAGGGCCAGCTCTGCAGACTGGGCATGGGGTGCCCACGAGGCCCCTGCTCACAGCGGAGGGAGGTCTGGGCACAGCGGCACAGACACCCGCTGGTCAGGCCACGCGTCCTTCCTCGGTGCAGAGCTCCCCCCTCTCGCGTGTCCCTGCTACGAGCACATCCTGGGAGTTTAGGATGTCAGGGGAAACAAGACCCTGGCTCTCACCGTGCTGTTTCCAACGTGAGCGGTAAAGTCACCTAGAAGGTGCCTGCATGCTGGCTATCTAAGCTTCCTAAAAACACCCAGTTCCCAAGAACTGGATTTAGGCCGAGCCAAATCTTCCTGCCTGGGTCAGGGAGGGAGAACATGATCCCTTGGGGCCGTCTCTGTGGGGGGATGCCGCTCTGAAGGCCCCCTGCGCCCGCCTGGTGCTGGGTGTAGGTGGAAGAGCTCTGCCTCCAGCACGGGTGGGAGACGTGCACGTGAGAAGGCGAGAAAACCTGAGTGCACTAACGGGCAGCGGCGGGTGCTGCAGTAAAAGGCTGAGGTTGGCAGTGGAGGCCGCGAGCGGATCGGCTCTTACCTGACCACCTGCAAAAATGACAGGGGTGGAGGCGGGCTTTGGGCGGTAGGGAATGGTGGCACCTTTCGGTGGGGACTAGGAAAAGGGACAGGAGAGGAAGAGAGAGCGTTAGAGCAGCTTCGCAGCCTGGTAATGGAGAGGCGCGTCCCGGCCCACCCCACTCAACCGCCTGCACCGGCTCCACCCTCCCCACACCTCCCTGAGTTTCGCAGCAGTGCTGAGGGAGGGGAGTGAAGACCTCCAGCCCCCACACCCTCTGTGTGGCTGTCTTACGGCCCGTCCCTCCAGATGGCTCCTTTTTGCAGAGCCCTGGGCTGCAGTTTGCCACATACCGGCCTCCTGAGAGTACCACCTGCCCCAAACATCCCTGGGAGGCTCTGTGGCAGTGTGGAGGGTCAGTCCCATTGTGGGAGGCCAGGTGGGGTGGGTCCCTTGCGCATGAGACCCTGCTGGACAAGGGCTGGCCGCCAACCCAGACGGCCCCTGTGGTGCTGGCCCCTCCGCGGGGGCCCCTCCTGGGATGCGCAGGGCCTTGCAGGCCAGGCTGCACGGCTTCACGGGGAGCTGCCCCTTGGAGCAATTCTCTTGAATGCTCTGAAGAAAGTTGAGCCCTGCAGGACTCCACCAGGACCCATGTCCAAAGCGCTTGGCTTGGCCTGTGGTGACAGTCAGCAGAGATCTCCACAGAAGACTTGGAAACATCCCACTTCACTATTTGAAAAAGCATGTTTAAAGTGCTTACAGACTCCAAAGGAAAAATCCCCTAGTTATGATGAGGTTGGCCGTAATTTCCCTTGGTTATTCTGCCGGAAACAGAGGATTAATATTCTCAAGTGCTGGCATTTTGAGCCTGCCCTGCTTCTCCTGGGCCAGTCCCCTGTGTGACCGTCCCCCGGGCCCAGGTCAGGGAGGCAGGAGTCCTGGGTCTAGGGGGCACCACAGCTGGGTTTGGTCCAGCAGGGAGAGGTGGGGGCTGGAGCCCATGAGCCATTCCTGGCAGGGGGCAGCCTGTCCTGCTGGGAGTTCTAGGGCCTTGGCTGACTCAGGGCCAGCCCGGCACTCAGGGAGCGCCACTCACACTCAAAACCCCATGATGGGGAGTGGGTGCCTGGATCCGCAAGGCCAGGGTCCTGGGGTGTGGCCTCAAGTACTGTGGGGAAGGGGATGCTAGGCGGGTCTGGGCTGACTCAGGTTGGGTCTGGGGTGGGAGGAACTGACTAAGGTGGACGGGAGCCGCCGCCACCCTCCCTGACTCCCCTCGGGCCGGTGCCCCGTGCTATGGGCCCTCAACCCCTACCCCGGCACAGGAGCTCCCAGCTGACCCTGACCTGTGATTCCTGCTTCTTGTGTGGGCACGGGGCCTGCTGGCCTCCCCTGGGACCGCACGAGCCTCCCTGCACTGGGTGCAGGGGTGCTGGGCCCTGGGTGGGCAGGGCACCATCTGTGGCGATGTCTGTATTCTCGGCAGGCCCCACCCAGACTCATGGCACCCTGGGCAGCCCTTTCCTCCGTCATCTCCGGGGTGTGAGGTGAGGCATGCCCACTACCAAGCCCAGAAGTCCTGCAATCAACCAGGAGGGTCTTCAAGGCATCCTTGATTTATTTTTCCAGTCACTCTTCATCTGAGGGTGGACCCAGCTCTTTCCAGGTGTGACAAATCTTCCTCCCTGGGATGATGGCCCCTGGGTCTCGGGATGCTGCACAGCCAGCAGGAGTGAGGGCAGCTGCCCGGCCATCTTCCCTGGCCACGTATGCTATGAGCTCCCTGTCTTGCTCAAACCTCCCTGCCCAGGAAGGAGACAAGGTGGTAGGGATGACAGCCCTGGGGGCGTGGGCAGCCTTGGGACAGCGGGTGCACCTGCATCTGTGGAGCTGCAGCTGGCACTGCACCGGGACGCAGCTGCAGAGGCACTGGGTGGCACTGACGAGACCCACGTGTTGCTGAGGAGCTGGACCTCAGCCCTCCATTAGGGATGTCCCTCCTAGAACTGTTCGTGTCACTGGCTGCTGCTAAGCCTCGGCCGGCAGGGCCCCCAGGGCCCAAGACTGGAGGGTTGAACAGAGAGTTCCGACCAGCATGGCACTGTCACCCTAACCAGGGAGTGGGGACTATTTCAGAACAAGAATATTTTGAAAAATATTTTTGACTTCACAAAATATCAAACTTCAGGGAAACAACTATACAAACATTTTTTAAAGAGGCAAACACGGGGTTTGAACCCCAAGCCAAGTATGAGAGAGGAGTGAGCCTGGGCTGCAGGAGGGGCTGGAGGCTGACCCTGCAGAGCTGCTAGAACCTTCCATTTGGGGTGATGCTTCTTCATTTTTGCTTCAGGAAAGACTGGCAACTGTTGATAGCTTCATGAATTTTGAGTATATTTCCGAGATTTTTTTCCTCCCCCCAAAATTTCACGAGAGGCGTCTGCTCTGAGCCGGTCCTTCTCTGCTTTTCCGTTTTAATGCTTTTGTTCACCCATCTCTACTTCTGCATGGGTTTCGTATGTTTTCCCGAGTTCTGCCCTCTGTTCCCCCATGGTGGTTTAAAACGATGCCTCCTTCTGCAGAACTGCGTGAGCAGAGCAGCCTACTGCCTTTGCCTCCCTCCCACCCCCAGCTGCTGGCCAAGGCCTGGCTCCAGCGTAATGAGCACCATTTCTGCAGCTCCAACTCAGTGCAGAAGACCCCTCAGTGGGATGACAACTTCTTATCCAGCTCTGAAGACGAGAGGACAGGCTCCCTCCTCTCCATTTGCTCTCCCCTAGAAGCCCCATGAAGACACTGGACCCTGAGCTGGCAGCCCCAGCACCCCTATGGCACCCACACCGACACAGCTCTCGCTCAGGCTGCCTTGGAAGCCCAGGTCAGGAGCCCTCCACAGCCCCAACTGTGTGAGTCCTCGGGGCAACCGGGGCTTCCAAGCCTTTGCCTATAGTGCCAGGAGGCCAAACACAGCACTGACGTGGGCTGGTCCTGGCATGCAGACGGTACCTCCAGCATGACCACACAGATCTGCTTGACACACTGGATGATGGCATCTGGGGTCCCCGAGATGGTCACCGCCCGCTCCGTGGAGTTGGGCAGCATGTCCCCGGCCACCTGCACCTGGGCACCTGTGGACTGGAGAGAGGAGACGTTGGAAGGGAGCACCAGGGTGGCAGCACGTGGGGCAGCGGCACCTCCCGGGTCTCGGCACCCAAGGCAGCTTAAGAACACTTCCTTAGAAACCTGCATACAGCCCACGCGCCCCTCCCCCGCCCCCCCCCCGCCCCCCCCCCCCCCCCCCCACCCCCGCCCCTGCCACCACAGCCTGGCACTCAGTCACGTGCCCCCTCCCCCGCCCCCATCCCAGCACCGCCCCCGTGCCGCTGCTGCCACCACAGCCTGGCACCCGGCCCTATGCCTTCCCTCGGGCGCAAGTGACACCTGGCCAAGGCTAGACAGGAGGCATCTAACCAGACGCGTTTTCAGGGAGACAAATGACTCCTTTCAAATAGATGGAATTCTCTCTCTGTGGAGTTTTAGGTCACAGAGAAAGGTGGACTCTGGTCTTGGGAAAGGAAATGAGGATTGGGGCGGCTGCCCTGCTGCGTAGGGAAAGTATTCAGGCTTTCCTTGAAACGGGACAAATATGTGAATGTGAAGTTCACACCTGCAAACTCCGCTCATTGGGACAGGCCTATGGCTCAGGGCTGTCTCCAGGTGCCATGGAGGCCCCTCACAGGGAGCAGATACAGTGCCCAGTGCCCAGAGCCTCCCTTGCCCAGAGCCATGAGACCAGCTAGTTCCTCCCTGTCCCCAGCATGGCCCATAGGTGTACAGTTGGTAGGCAGGATCCATAGGTGAGCAGTGGGTGGGGGGTGGGTGGGAGGGCTGTGGTGGGGCCGGGTCCCTGCAGCACACTTGCACTTGCTCATGGGTCCTGTGTTCCTGTTTCGGACTTGGAGCTGTGGGGTCTGCATGGCCAGCACTGGGCTTACAGACTGCAGGGATGAGGCTCAGGAAGGCTGCCTGGCCTGTGGCCACCACCCGCAGCCTGCCTAGAGGCTCCGCAGCAGCCCAGGCTGGGAAGGTCCTGTTACCTCCCTGATCTCCTTGATCTTGGAGCCTCCTTTGCCGATCAGGGACCCGCACTGGCTGGCAGGCACCACCAGCCTCAGTGTCACTGGGGGCTTGCTGGTGGCAGGGCTGTTGCTCATGGAGTTGATGATATCCTAGGGGAGAGACACGTGTGTTGGCAGCACATCAGGCCTCACACAGTGAGAAAGCAGGAGGAGTGCAGGGGGTGCGTCCTGACTTCCCACGCTCAGAAGCCCACAGAGCCCCTCCCGTGCACAGCCGAGGACACAGTGGCCAGGCCAGGCCAGGGAGGACCAGGAGATGCTGCTGAGATGGACGTGCAGGCCCAACACGGCACACAGACGGCAAGGCAGGATGGTCACTGTGCCATAGTGGGGTTGGGGGAGGTCTGGCCTTGGTCGTGGAGACCTGGTGGGCAGGGGGTGTGGATAGACAGGCTGACACAGGAAGTGTAGACACTGGCCTAAGGGGAGGGGAGAATGGAGGCTGGAGACTAGCAGGGCTGGGTAGATGCCCAGGGCCAGGTGAAGCAGCGCTGCCAGGGACAGGCCACAACTAGGTGTCGAGGGCACGGGGACAGAGAATGGCTCCTGGGGTCTGGTCTGGGGAAGGAGACGTGTGGTTAACGTAGAAGTGTGAGGGGGCAGCAAAGGCTGAGTTGGGGGTGAGCCAGTGCCCACCCTCCTGGGCAGCTGGTGTTTGGCTCATGGTCCTGACACCCAGGAGATGGAGCTGGGCTTTGGGTTCAGGCTGGTAACCCATGAGGGACAGGGCTTCCATCAGCTGCATGGGAGGTGTCCAGGCTGTGGCCTGGAGCTCGCTGCAGAGCGCGGTAAAGAGCTTGGCAGAGGCAGTGACACGGAGGCTCCTCCAGGATACTCCCCAGCTCTGGGTCCATCATGCCTGAGCTATGATTCAGGGCAACACAATTTGGTCTCCACAAAAAGTGCCCTCTTAGAAACAAGGCCTGGGTCAGTGTGTGCCTGGACAAACTGCTATAGACTACCAAGAAAATAGGATGGTGTTCCCGTTTGTCTATTTTTTGTGCTGGGAGCTTGACTTTGACCCAGAGCGTTCTCTCTGGTGTTGTACCTGCTGGGGCTGGGGAGAGCCTCTGTGTGTCAAGGCTGGGGACCTGAGGCACAGGCAAGGGCACTGAATTCCCACTTCCTGCCACCCGCTCTCATGGGGCCATGTCTCCATCCCCTCTTCTCCCAGGAAAACTCTTGAATGGACTCACTGCAACCCGGACTCGGGTGCCTGTTTCTCCAGTGGTTTCAATTCCCCAAGGATGATTGGGCCTCAGTGGCTGCCCTGGGGAACATTTGACTTTAACAAAATTGTTCATTGAGAGGCACTTTAAAAAAGAAAGATAATAAGATTTTTTCAGGCCCAATGGGCAGCGTTTTTTGATTGGTATGAAGAGGCCTCCAAATGAAGTTCTGATTTAAAAATAGCTTCACTAAACATTCTTTGGCTAAAGCTAGTCAGCAACCTGGCAGACATCAGCAACAAACCAGACCCCCAGGCTCATAAGCTCTCCCCTCCTTTTCCTCCCACTGCCCCTGCCCAGCACTCCCCCTGCCCTGTCCTTCCCTTCCAGTTCCTCCATCGACTCCACCTCTATCTTTTCCAGCCCTCCTAAAACCCCCAAATGCCAGCTGTCTGTAAAAACCCAACCCCCCAAAAGCCAGGTGAATAGGCAACTCCAGAAGCTAACCCTTGGATTGCAGCTGAATTCAGAGCTGTACTTATGGATTCCCTACACCCAGACCAGACCTGCAATGACCAACAGAAGAATTTAGAATTATTTTGGTTGCACATGACCCAGAGTTACCTGAACTCTGTCAACAAATAAACCCGAGGATCAAAAAAGGTCCCACAGCAAAGTCCTAAATGCCACTCCTAAAACATCCCCAGTAGGAACTGATTAGAACAATCACAAACACAGCTGTAAGATGAAACGACTGGAGATTTGGGGACAGACTGAAAGTCCCTTCTGACAACCCCGACTGTCTCTACCCTTCAAGGCTGGTGTGAGGGCAGCCCTGTCGCCCCATGAGGTCAGCGCTGGCGTGAGGGCAGCCCTGTCGCCCCATGAGGTCAGCGCTGGCGTGAGGGCAGCCCTGTCGCCCCATGAGGTCAGCACTGGCGTGAGGGCAGCCCTGTCGCCCCATGAGGTCAGCGCTGGCTTGAGGGCAGCCCTGTCGCCCCATGAGGTCAGCGCTGGCTTGAGGGCAGCCCTGTCTCCCCATGAGGTCAGCGGTGGCGTGAGGGCAGCCCTGTCGCCCCATGAGGTCAGCGCTGGCGTGAGGGCAGCCCTGTCGTCCCATGAGGTCAGTGCTGGCATAAGGGCAGCCCTGTCGCCCCATGAGGTCAGTGGAGTGAAGCCCCACGCGAAAACAGAAATGGGGATGGGAATAGCCCTTCTGCTGAATGACAGCCACTGGCAGAACACACTGAAAAAGCTCTGGAACAAAAATGAGCCAGGATTCCTGCAGGTCAGAGAGCTAGGCGCCCCTCACCAGCCCCAGCACCGGACAAGGACGCTCATTATAGCTGCTGCATTCAGAACGGACGTCAGAGAAAAGATGATCCCATCCCCATAAATAACAACTGAGACACAGAAAGATCTTGGGTCCAGGCAGTGAGGGAGCCCGACGAAGGAACGGGCGGCCGGCATCCCACCTGGCCTTCAGCCCTCAGAGTGACTAATGCTGGACGCAGGTGGTCTTCCTCATCCTCCTGGTGGCTATGGCGACTGTTCTAACATCCGACCTGCAGAAAGGTCTCATGTCATCCTCCTCCTCAGTTTAGATACACCACACCCTGGAAGGCGTTTCAAATAACCCGCCGTGTTTTCTCTCCCTATTTCCCAGCCCTGAACTCTAACCCTTGGGCCCTTGACTGGAAAACATTCATTCCTGCTCTGGGACTCCACCCCTGAAAATTTAGTAGGCAGAGACTTTGCTTGAAAATGGAATGGCATCTTAAATGCACATCAGAGACACTGTTTCCTGAGCTCCTGGAGAACTCAGCCCACTGGCAAGCTGTGTGGGCTCTGGGCAGACCCCCGCCTCATGAGGTGGGTGCAGACTCCAGACAAGGGTCTTGACGCTGCACCTGACACAATCCCACTAACACAGGCAAAATGACTGGGGCGGAGCCTCCAAAGGCTCCGAGAGGTTCCACCAAAACATGACCCGAAATTCGCCACAATCCCGTGACCCCCAAATCCAAAAGAAGGGCTCAAACTACTGATACCAAACAGACAGAGATACTGATCTGCTGAAGACCTCAGGGCCACCAACAAAATTATTCTCCCTTACTTCCTAGGTGTACTGAACCGAAACACAACTTCGCTGTCCATTCTTCCCAAAGCCACTTGCTTCGTGGTGGCAGGTGTTCATGCTGTCCCTCCAGGGCTGCCGCTAGACCAGGAGAGTGAGCATGTTTTGCCCTCACTGGGAAGGACAATGATTAACCTGGACAGTCACGCCCTGGGGGTCACTGAAGCCCTCTCCTGCTTTTTCCAGGTGCTCATTAAGACCTAGAAGACCTAAATCTCCCTAGCAATTCAGTTCAGTCCTGGTGACGCCCTCCTTTGTTCAGAGACAAGGAAGCCTGTGGAGGGACCCCACCCACCTGCAGCCTTAGCAGACTCCTGCTGAGAACCCCAGCCTAATGTCCTACTTCACAAGTGAAGCTGGAGGTGATCAGGCAGGGCCTGTGCTGCAGAACCGGACCAAGTTCATCCACTGAAACCCTGATCCTCTGTGTGACTGTGTTTAGAGATGGGGCTTTACAGAGGTAACTAAGGTAAAATGGGGTGCCTACAGTAGAACCTAATGTAATCTGACTCGTGTCCTTGTAAGAAGAAGGGACGAGGATACTGACACACACAGAGGGGTGACCCTGTGAGGACCCAGGAAGAAGGTGGCGTCTCCAAGTCAAAGAAAGAGGCCTCAGAGGAACCGGCCCTGATGGCACCTTGATCTGAGACTTCCAGCCTCCTGGACTGTGAGAGAACCAGCGTCTGCTGTGTAAGCCGCCCAGCTGTGGCATTTTGCAATGGCAGCCCAAGCAGGCTGGGACAGTGTGCTGCTGCTAACCTGGCTCTCCTTCGGCACAGTCCCCTGTGATGGGGAAAGTCTGCCAGATGCAGAACTCATCACACTCACCGGCGCTTGTCAACTAGCCAAGGGCCCGTGGCGGTGGATGCTCTGGAAACAGAGGGGCTTTTAGCTCTGCTGGAAGCCCACCCAACATGGGCCGCGTGCTGAGTTCTCAGGCACACTTCTTCTTAGAGAGGTGGTGACTGCAGACGTGAGGCCAGTGCAGATGGAGATGTGGACGTTGGGGAAGGTGCTCTGGGGGGTCATTGGCCAACCAGTGCTTTAGCCATGGCTGACTCCAGCTAAGCCTTGAAGGCTGGATCTCTGGAGGCAAGCAGAGGCCATTGTAAGATTTCAACACTTCGCCCCTGATTTTGAAAAGGAGGAATGGACAAATTCTGAAAATTCTGGTTGTACCCTTTACTCAATCTTTTCTGGTGCCCTCAAGACAGCTGGCTTTGGTACCAGATGATTTCAAAAGGGTATTAGCTAAGTCAATCCATGACACTACTCATCATGCCGTAGACAAATTGATGAATATCTCCAATCAGCACTGGTGGGAAGCTTTACAAAGACTGCTGAGGTTCTTTGAAGGCCAGGTATCTGTCAACAGCACAATCCGACATGGTGTGAGGGTGAGACGACGCCCCAGAGTGACGCCTCAAGGGCCCTCTGAACACCTTCAGGTAGATTTTAACCAGCGTCCACCTGGGACTGGAAATGCTTTCATTGTTGTGTGTCTGTTTTCAGGATGGGTTGAAGCATTTCCTTGTTTAAAAGCTATAGTCCTTAAAGTTGCTAAAAAAAATTCCTTGATTTTGTATTTCCAAGCTGAAGCATACCAACTTTTACATGAAGTGATTGAGAAATACATTTTACACAAACCATTATAACAGAACTCTGTGAGTGGTTACCCTTTACTCAAGAACAACACTGTCCTGACCATCCACAGTCTTCTGGAAAAACCGAAGGACCCAAAGATGAAAACTCCGAATCCTTCGAGCTTTCTTGGCCATACAGTCTGCTCGCTTGGAGACACCTCAGCTCTCCCTCCACGGACTGATGACTGGAGGGCTCGTACCTTTAGGGATTCCTGATACTCGATTCTGTCCTGCTGCAGGCAGAGATGGCAAATGACTGCAGAGGACTCAGCACAGCCCTACGTAACCTACGTAATCGCGTAGGTTACGGCTGCTTCCCACGACATCTTCCCAAACATCCTCCTTAGGTTCTTCAACCAGGAGATTTTGTCTATTGGAAGGGACATCAGAGAAAATCTGTTTCTCTAACCTCATTGGAAGGGGCCTTACCAGGTACCGCTAACAAACCCAGCAGTGAAACTCCAAGGAATCAGTCCTTGGGTTCACATTTCACAGCCAAAGTGGCGATTCAGAATTCCACACAACCAGAAAATGACTCCCATACAGCACCTCAAACTGAGGTTCTCTGAGATCCTCTAGAGGCAGCCATTCTTCAGAAACAGATGGCTGATCTGAGACCTTCCTGCAAGCTGAAGACCTTGGACAAAGGCCAGTTTCTGCTCAGGTGTCCTGACAAGACCTCTGTCTGATTTGTTTCCTTTTTCATCTGCTTACATTTAATCACTCTCCGTCTCATTCTCCACGGGCCCCTGGTTGTCATCCACCTCTGGTGACGGTCCCTTTTCTATTTTCTTTTCACTTTATGATAATTGTTAGCTTAACACATATTCATTCTAATGCCATTCTTGATTATCCCAAACAGTAACCACTGCCCTCACTCTCACTGACTACTGGAAACACCGCCCACCACCAGGCCCCAGGGAGGAAAATCTCGAGACATGCCAATTTCATCAAATGGGACCCTGGGGGATGACAGCTGATGCTTTCCGCTTGCATCTACATGGACAACTGACTCTAAACAAATCACCTGTGACTTTGCTAGCATCCGTTTCTCCTAGAAAAGCAACCAATTATTAAAGTTTACTGAGCAGTCCCCAGGTCATTTGAAACTTAAATTCAGCGACCTGCATAG
Source organism: Papio anubis (assembly GCF_008728515.1). Taxonomy (NCBI): domain Eukaryota; kingdom Metazoa; phylum Chordata; class Mammalia; order Primates; family Cercopithecidae; genus Papio; species Papio anubis. The sequence goes on along the minus strand of NC_044979.1, from coordinate 181,187,237 downwards.
GGCAACCAGCCGTTAAACACTGGCCATGAGGGAGAAACAAAAACAGGTCCCAACTGAAGCTGGAGGGCACAGGCCTCGGTTCTAACCCCTTGGCCTGAGCCACAGCCCTTCCCCGGTTTCCATATGCCTCCACCGGACACTGCTTCCTTGGGGCCAGTCACCAGGCCCTGCTGGCCTCAGATGAATAACTCAGACACCTTAGGAAAGGTATCCTGAGACTTCTTTGTACATAGAGACCCTAATTCTATAATCTCCACAGCTGGAAATTCTGACTCAAACTTAAGTTCCAAAACCAGGCCACCTGTGATTATGTGTGTGCCCTGTGGGAGGGATGACTGAGTGTCTCCCACAGTGGGAATCACACAGGCAGAAACTGCGGTCAGAAACGCATCGCCAACTCCGGCACAAGTTATTCGGGACACCGCCTGCCTTGGGTGGAAGACGTGTTGGCATAAGCAGCGGTGGGTAATTGCTTTTCTGCAGGTTTCTTGCTGGCCAGCCATGCTGGCGTCTGTGCCACTGCACATGCCACCTGTAGAGCGAAGGTCCCAGGAGCGGGCTGCCCAGCACCCTAAGGAGCGGCCACGAGGCTCTCCAAGGCTGGTCCTCATGGCTATGGGATGTGTCCTCTTGCCTTGGGTTGGGTAACAGCGCTCTTGGTCTCACCACTGTCCAGGGACTCGGTTGTTCTTGTTTCTGTCTTGGTGTCACGATGCTGGTCTGCTGCATTCCATCAGTCTCCCATCAGGCAATGGCCAGGATGACTCAGCAACAGAAAGATCCCGAGGACCCCGCAGCACAGCTGACCAAAAAGGCAACTGAACCATCCCCAAGCAGCGTGACCTGGCTCTCTAGCCTTTCCTGAACTGGCTATCCTCTTGCAAATGAAAGAGTAGCTAAAAGGGGAAACTAAGAAACAACCTCCAGACAGTGGCCAGGCCACCTATGATAGGGAAACACTGGCCCCAGTGTCTGCAGCGTCCAGCCCTGGAGGCCAGGCCACAGCCTCTGCTGCACTCGGCCCTGAGCAGTCAGCTTCCCTCATGTGCGTCCCCAGTTCCAACTCAGGACCCACTGGAAAAGGCCTCGCACGCTCCCCCAACCAGTCACATGGGATGCCCCACTGCTAGCCCCACTGCCTCCCCCAGGGCACATCCCTCCTCTCCTCTCCCACACCAAAGTTCCCCCTCCTGCCTGACTTTGAGTCTCTGCCAAGCACAGAAGATGGCACCGACCACCACCATGGCCAGCTTTGAATACTAAAGAGCCTCTGCCCATTCTCCCTTGGAGGGCTCTTCGCTTATTCCCACAAAGTGCACCTCATTACTTAATGGTCACCCCTCAAAGACACTAAATGCATCTCTAACTTCCAGCAATTTCAAGAAAATTAGAAACACATAGAAGACATTATAATTTCACTCAATGACAGAATACACAGAAGTGCTGCTCTTTCTTTCTCTCTCCCCCTCGCTCTCTGTCTCTCTCTCTGTCTCTGTCTGTCTCTCTGTCTCTCTTGTCTCTGTTTCTCTCTCTCTCTCTCTGTGTCTCCCTCTGCCTCTCTCCCTCTGTTTCTCTCTCTCTGTCTCTGTCTCTCTCTGTCTCATAACCACCAACATGGATGGTCTCTACCTTTACCATCCATATCTAAGCCAGGCTACATCAGCTCTCATGGGGGGCCCAGAGGCATGGTGCTGTGTGGCTGAGGACCAGGGCTGTGCCAGCCAGGGCTTCGTCACGAGCCATGTGGCAGAGCTGGCTGGAGGCTGGAGGTGCTGGTGGGGCCTGAGGGTCAGCCAGGCCGCATGCCCCGGGGGGAAGGGTGGGGTGTTCTGAGGCCATGCTAGGTGCCCCAGGGCAGGGTCTGGGGAAGCTGAGGGAGGTGGACTTAAGGCACATAGCCGGGAGTAGCTGACTTCAGAAGGACAGAGGGACACTGGCCCCTGACTGGGTGAACCAGAGCTGGGGAGAGGCCCTGGGAGGTAAAGGAGGTGAGTGTGGTTATGGGGCTGCCTGGGCGGGCTGGGGCATCCCCTAGTCCAGGTACAAGGGAGAAGGCCCAGGGAGCCAGCTGGGACCAGGCCCGCCCCCGCCAGGCTGGCCAAGGTTCCCCGGGATGCAGTTTACCTCCTCAAACTTGTATGCGATCATGGCAAAGGCCTTGAAGATGGCGTCTGTGGGGCCTGTGATGGTCACAATCCTCTCTGGGCAGTTTCCCTCTGAGATGTTGATCCTCGCACCACTCTAGGGTGAGAGCAGAGAAACCCTTGGGCCAGTGGGCCGGGGGCCAAAGTCCGTTGACAATTGACACAAACACATGCCTCTGTCCGCTGACTGGCAAACCACGAATGAACAGTAAAATGCTTCTCAACAATCTCCTTTACAAGGAAATTTTAATTAGCAGAAGGAATTCAACGGATTCCTTCTCCACAGGGAAGCACAGGAGGCCCGAGTAGGGGGAAAGAGGCCCTGCACTGCACTCCCCACAGGCCCCGGCCGAGAGCACAGGCAGGATGTCAGCAGGGGCAGAGCCTGGGGACCCTCCCTGCTCACCCGGGAATGGCTGCAGACAGGTCAGGACCCACCACACTCACCTCCTCACGCATCTTCTTCACAGTTTCTCCTTTCTGGAATAAAGATTTAGACAATAAGGAAAAGGTGTCCCTTTGGCACTGAGGACAATGCGGCCAGGGTGGGTGGGGAGCGGCCTGGCCCATGTGCCCACACCGCAGATCCTCCCACTTGCGCTGGAGGAGCAAACCAACCTCTCCACTAAGGCCAGGCTTCATGCCCACCACGCCCTGGCGGACATTTCGGATGGGAAACTGAGGCCCAGGAAGGCAAGTGCACCCACCTACGGGCACACAGCTGGCAAGGGTGGTGCAGGTCTGACCTGACTCCCCACGGCAGCTCACTCGTGGCACGTGGCAGTGTGTGTGCCCTCAGGCGCCCCCCACGGCCGGCTGCGCTCTGGCTCGCCCTCCCGGAGGTGGTGACTCTCGGAGACGCACCCTCTCAAGCGCTTGGGAGGAAGCCGGGACAATGACCTACTCGAGGCGCCCCATGGTGAGACTGAGGGGAAGGACACAGGACCCCCGGAGGTGGTGAAAATGTGACAAAGACGGGGAGGTGGCCCTCACTGCTCAGCCTCCCGGGGCAGCAGACTTCCAAACTGGGCCTTATTTCCCCTGGGCCAGCCCTGATTTGGAAAGGAAGTGTTTGGGGGCTGCTGCCTCCACCGGCACTCCTGGAGACCACCCAGACTACACAGCCGTCTGAAGAACGCATGAGAAATCATTCTTTGTGGGGTCTTCAACTGGGAAAGAAGGGCTGGCCACTAAGGCCACGGGCAGGGGGCAGCGAGGCGACCAGCTGGGGAGAACCCTTTCCCCTCAGTCTGCACAGAGCCAGGGACCAGCTTCAATGTCATGCAGCATAAAGGTGACACCTCTGGGGTCCTGACTTCATGGAACACAGACCACCCACCTACTGGGAAAGGCGCACCTGCTGGGTGCCACCTAGCACCCAAGGAGGCTGCCATCCTCACCATCCCCTTACAGAGGCCCCAAGACAGGCAGAGATTCAATCAATAATTACCTTCCCAATGATGCTTCCAACTTCCTGCAGGAAAAAAATCACAGAAAGATGATGTCATAGAGCAGGAGGAGGAAAACACCGGAGGCAGACATTGCCGAAACCTGCCTACCTTCCCTGTGTGAGTGAAGAAGGGAGAATTCAGAATCTGCCGGTGGTGGGGGCAGGGTGGGTGTGTGTACAAGCCAGGCTGCCTATACAGAGGCCCTGAGCCGGGGCTTCCTTGGCACCCACCTGACCAGGCCAGAGATGGGCTGACTCAAAGTGCCCCGGGGGAGGGCAGCTGCCTGCCCCTGATAAATAACTCAGGGGGCATCACCTATGCACTCAGGCTGCCAGGAAACCCTGGAAGAAATGTGTGAAAAATAAAGCCTCCTTCAATTGTGTGACTCAAATAAAACTTAGCACTGCTAGTGCTCCATGACTGCTATTTAAAAGGCAGCCTGTTAAAAGGAATGCTGGAAGATGCTGCCACAGTTCTGACGGTGAGCCCGAGGTGGTTTTGGGACACACTCCCCGCTGCGCTGAGTGGCCCAGTATCTCCCTGTCCAGCAGCGGGACGGAGCTGACAGGTGCTACTGTGGCCTGTCACCTGAAGCAGGGCCAGCAATGGTGACTCTGTGAGGCTGTGAGGACGGCGTGCAGAGGGGCCCATGGCGGCAGAGGGAGGCCGTGAGGATGGCGCACAGAGGGGCCCATGGAGGCAGAGGGAGGCCGTGAGGATGGTGTGCAGAGGGGTCCACGGAGGCAGAAGGAGGCCGTGAGGATGGTATGCAGAGGGGTCTGTGGAGGGAGAGGGAGGCTGTGAGGACGGTGTGCAGAGGGGTCCACGGAGGCAGAGGGAGGCCGTGAGGATGGTGTGCAGAGAGGTCCGTGGAGGGAGAGGGAGGCCGTGAGGACGGTGCGCAGAGGGGTCCGTGGAGGGAGAGGGAGGCTGTGAGGACGGTGCGCAGAGGGGTCCGTGGAGGGAGAGGGAGGCCGTGAGGATGGCGTGCAGAGGGGTCCATGGAGGGAGAGGGACACTGGACACAAGGAGGGGCCCCTGTCAACCAGGGCACCTCCCCCACAGAGTGCAGCTGGGTGGCATGGCCACTGCTGCTGGAGATGGGGCTGTGCACCTGGCCTCACAAAGCCTCATCTACTGTGGGGCCTTGGCTCCTGACACCCACAGTCGGAGAGGCAGGTCCGTCTGTCGCCACTGCAGGAATGAACGCTCTGGGTGTGGGCACCACCACCTTCCCTCAGGAGGAGGCTGTCTTCTGGAAACCTAGGATGTGCCAGTGCTGTGGGGCTAGAGCCCAGAGCCTCCGCCAGCCTCCTCCTGGAGGGAGGCCACACACAGATACTGGCAGCTGGATTCCTCGTGGTGCACACCTGAGGCAGGCAGAACTGGGGGACCCTGTGCTGTGGGGCTGGAACTGGGGTTCCATATAGGGAGTTGAACATGGAAGGAAGTGCTCTGCGGAGGTGCAGCCCGGGACCCACAGCAGCCCAGGAGCACCACGCGCCCTGGCTTCCAGAACATGCCACCACATACAGGAGCTACTGAGGGAGTGGCTGGTTCCAGGCCTGGGACAAGGAGGACAAGATGAGCAGAGAGCAGGATGGGGCTGTAGGAACAGGGACTCGTCAGGCCTTGGGGTTCTGGCCAAAGCAGGGCAGCGAGGGCATCGGAGCAAATCACGTGGTCACGGAAGGATGAGCCGGGGAAGAACATAGCAACCGGACTCCCAGAGGATAGAAACATGCTCTGAAAGTCTGAGGAGTTTCCTGCGAGTGGTCAACAGGCACACCCCAGGGCAGAGCTGCTGCTGTGTTCCTGCCAACGGCCAGGAGACCTAGACCAAGGCACAGGTACTCCGCACACACTGCAAAGTGTCAACCGCAGAGTCAAAGCCAACCATCTACTCCAGGTGGAAGGGACTCGAGACGGCACCAGGGGATGCCGTGCGGCCGCTAGGAAGGAAGCCAGTGGTAGGAATGCATCCGTGTGGGTGCCCTGACACGGATGGCTGTGTGTGGCTGTGCTGGAGAAGGTCCCTGTTGGTAGGAAACACGCAGGAGGTATCAGGTTGGCACTGGGTCTCAAAGGGGCTGTACCTATAACTGCTTTGTAAGTTTGAGATTGCTTAAAATAAGATTAAAAAATGATCCAAAGACCCAGGCAGTATCAGGTTCTGTCTGCTGCGGCCGCCTTTCCTACAGTGCCAATGGTGGCTCCTCTTACCTTTCCATGCATCAGCAGGCGGATGGTAAGGGTCACGTTCAGGCCACCTTCTGAGACCTTGGACTCCATCCTTCTGCCAAATTGTGGCTGGGGGTGGTGGCTTAAGGCGCTGAGGGTGCTGTGAGGAAGGACAGATGGGGCCCAGAAGGCGTCACCTGGAGAGAGAAGGCACAGCTGCTGCTAGAGAAGAGTCTCACGGCCCATGCACATCCAGGGGCCTCCTGGGTGGCAGAGGGAAGGGGTTGCCCACCCGCCACGTGCTGACCAGGCCTCACATGCTTGGCACAGGGTACGCAGGAGTTCAGGGGAGGGCCTTGGGAGAGGTCTCCAGGGAGGCCCCACGGCTACCTCCCTCCTGACACTGGGCAGGCCACTGCAGCTCCTGGCCAAGGTCTGCATCTGCCCAGGCTCATAGAAGCACCTCTCTCAGCAGCCAGAGACTGGCAGGAGCTACCCCTGTGAGGCCCTGGGGACTCACATCTCATAGGCCCAGCGCCCTGCAGCTCTGCCCCCTTGCTTCTGCTGTGGCCTCAACACACGGTTGCGGGGTGCCGGAGTCCCCTCGCCAGGGTGTGGGAGCCGGCCCTTCACATCCCGAGCCTGCCATCCTCATCCCCTCATGCTCTCATGTGACTTAGTCTCTGTCAACTAAGCTGCCAAACAGCTGGTGTCCCTGGCAGTTCTCGGCAAGTGCCTTCCACGCACACAGCGCTGTCTGCAGTCATCGTGTCACTGCTGTGCACTGTCGCTCAGTGAACTGATGGAGCCCACTGGGCAAAATTAAGGCCTCATTTTATGACTGACCAGCAAAGAATGACAGTAGTGAAGTGAGGAGCTCGTGCGACGGTCAGGGCGACTTTGTGCGGCACGGTGGGGACCCTGCTCCGAGGAACTGGGCTCTGCAGAGTCAGTTCCACACCGAGTCCTTCCCTGAAGGGCAACACCTCACCCAGTGGGGCTGCCTCGCAAAATCCACCAGGAACAGAACCCTGTGAAGCCGCACCCCCCACCATAATCGAGCTGCCTGGACTCTGCCCTTTGATTCAACTGGTTCACACAGAAGAAGAGGCTATGGGTTAAAAGATGGGACAAAGGGTTTTTTCCTCAATAAAATAGTTCTGTTAAAAATATGCTAAAAGAAAAACACAAAGACAACACAGAGGCAAAGCCCATTCCAACTGCCTGTGTGGTGTGTAAGGAGGATCTGCAAACAGCAGCCACAGGTGTCGGGGTGGAGCCACAGCCACGGATGCACCTCTGCACTGACAAAGTGACACGCTGTCTATACCCGCGCTGACGCTGTCTACACCCATGCTTACTGTGCTTAAAAACGCATGTATAGGTCATTTCATCAACACACTCAGACTATCACAAAATTACTGTAATTTTATTACAAATTGTTATCTGTAATATTATTTGTATTAATTTATAATTTTATTACATTATTATTTGTAATAAAATGACACTTTGAAGGACAAGGATTTTCACGTTGCATTTAACGAGGACTTCACGTAGCACAAAGGGTTCTGAAGATCATCCTTGCATACGAATGCTCTCGCTTCACTGTGTAGCACATCGGCCACATGTGGCTTTTTCAGTTTAAAACTAAACATCCACAAGCACATTTAAAGTGCCAAACAGTCTTGTGTGGGCAGCGGCGGCTGCCAGGGGAAAAGCAGAGAAGCCGTTTCTGGCACCACGGACAGCTCTGCTGGACAGCACAGCTCATGCCATTGCTTCGGTGACTCATTGTAAGTAGTGCGTTCGTGTAGAAAGGTCTCAGAAAGGAGAGAAGAGTATCAGTTCCAATGCATGGCGTGGCCCAATAAGCACCTCTGTGCGCACACGGGCACCCTGAGATAAGCCCGGCTGCAGCCTTTCACCTGTGGGTACCGACGGACCAGCACACATGGACTGGATCTCGGTGTGGCCGCTCTGGAGCTCTGTGCCTCCTTTTTAATTAAAAACTCTCCTCCCTATCAGAGGGACAGCAGGGCCCTGCAGCCATCTGTTATGTCAAGGTTTCCAGCCGAGGGAACGGAAAGTGGGTCAGCTCCTGCCAGGGGTGCTTGGGGCTCCAGGCTGTCAGCCTCTATCAGTCACACAGGCCAGCGAGCTGCAGCCAGCGCCTCTCTTCATTGCAAGGGCAGCGTGAGTGAGGGGCCGTCCTGTGCAGTGCAGGTCACCTGGGACTCAGTGCCCAGGACCCCAGAGGACCTACCCTGCTCCAGTTAGCAGCTCCCAGAGTTGCAGACCACTTGGAAGGCCAGGGTGAACGAGGTGTCAGCTGCTCTCTGGCTGTCCCTGGGCACCTGCCCGTCCATGCCATCTGCAAAGTGCCCTGGCCTTGCTGCCACCTCTGCGGCTGCTGCTGTCCTTCCCAGCTAACACTGGCCATCTGCCCAGAGTCCATGGGGCAGTTTGGTGGCTACCAGGAAATGAAGGGCTGAAGTGGAGCCTGCAGCAGCTCACGCTCTGACCACGGGCATCCAAAGCTCCATGCGACTGGCCGTTCCTCGGAATGGAGCCCGTTCTGAGGCTTGTCCACCCCTCCCCACACTGTGTTCCAGAAACAGGCAGAGCTCTGGTCCATCCAGGTCCCTCCCTCTGTCCCGTCCAGTGCTGGAGATTTAGCACATTTTAGCCCATGCAATGGGAGGGGAAGAAGAGACAGGCACAGTCATCCCGTGAGGGCCTGGGCCCCCAACCGCCTCATCCCCGTCCCCGTCTGCACCCAGGCGCCCTCACCTGCCTCCCTTCCTGTCTATACCCAGGGTCCCCACCTCCTCCCCCTGCCCCGCATCTGCACCCGGGGTCCCCACCTCCTCCCTACTGTCTGCACTTGCCCAGGGGGTCTGTGGACCACACTCCCAGATGTGTCTCAGGCCAGAACACACTCTGCACCCCAGATCCCAGGGGATGGGCCTAGAGCTGTGGCAATGGGGATTTCAGACACCCACATTTGACATATGTGACCAGCACGACTCCTGACCTACCCCATCGCATGCATTAACAAACCCAGCAGCCCCCACCCGCCATGCGAGGCACAATCTGAGCTTTTCTGCCCCCTCCTCCACCCTCACTGCCCCCAAGTCCTGCCCCACCCTCCAGCCCCTGCTGTCACAGGTGCCAGGGACGCCTCCAAAAAGCAACACAGAGCCCCCACCCTCCTCCCCCCTCAAGACAACTCTCCACGGTCCCATTCTCTCAGAGTTTAGTCTAAGGCCTCATCTACCACCCTCCAACTGCCACAGGCCCTGAGGGTAAAAGCCCCCGGCACTTCTCCTCCCCCAAGACTCCTGCCCTGCCCGGGCCTAGAACACCCTCCTTCCCGCGCTCAGTCCTCGCTCCATGGTGGTCCCTCCTCCTGGGGCTTCCCTGTTAGTAATGGCTCCCCTCCCCAGAACTCCTTCCCTTCTCCAGAGTTCCCTGCACCGACTTCCAGCTCACACAGTGGCCCTGACGCATAGCTACGGAAGCAGAGAGGGTCTCGGCACCCACAGTGGAGACGGTCACCAAGATGGGGAGATCCAGGTGGATGGAGTGAAGGTGCCCTGAGGACACACAGGCTGAAGGGGGCTGAGCGTGGGGCCTAGAGGTGGGGACAGTCCGTGCGTAGATCTGGGGTGCAGATCCCCTTACAGAGGACACAGGGCCAGCACTGGGAGCCCAATTTAGCCACAGCCTTGGGGTCAGTCCTGGCAGGGACAGCCTCAGCTGCAGAGACGCCTCATCCAAGGCCCTGTGGATCGGCTGGACCTGCCGCACAGACCATGCCCGCTTCCCCTCCTCCCAGGTGTGAACATGAACACAGTCTGGGCACATTAAGCTCCATGAGAGACAGGACCGTGCCTCATGCCCCATGAGAGATGGGACTGCACCCCTGACGTGCACTTGCAGCTCCCCTTTCTCAGGCCAGGGACTAATGCGCTGTTTCCTTGTTCTGCACAATGACTGGAGAGAATTAACCAACGCCAGGGGCAGAAACCTCCAGCCTTCTTGGTTCATGACCCTTGTAGATGAACTTCCCCTGTTTTCTGCACTGCTTAGACCAGAAGACGGGAAGCCGTGACTGCCGCACCCTCTGACAGGTTAAATGTACCCTTCCCCGAAAAAGGCACTGCCCGTCACCCGTCAAACGCTGTGACTGCGCCCACCTCGTGGGAAGGACGCCGCGGTCCTGCTAAAAGCCCCTCGGCCTCTGCCTGCCCGAGGGCACCCTTCCCCTGCCTGCTTCCGAGGGCGGACTCCATTCCTCTGGAGTTGGTGTTTCCGGGTGGGCCAGCCTCCAACCACCTTTGAATAAACCCCCCTTACATTAGATTCTGACCCTGTGTGATTTTAGGCCGGTGGGGCTCTGTGGAATGCAGGCTGTGTAGACGTCCTGCCTCAGGGGCTGCTTCTACTGGGTGACAGGCATGGCATAATTGACACAACCCAGGAGGCTGGCGCCTGAGGTCAAAGGGGCGCAGAGGCCCCGGGGCTGTGTGGGAGGAGGGGCCGGGCCAGGGGAGCAGGCGCTCAGTGAGAGCTTTGATGGCCCCGTGCGGCAGTGTAGACGGACTCACCATTTATCCTTGAGTGTGTAATGTGGCGCCGTGGCCTTTTAAAGGTATCACTGATTGTTAATAGGCTGCACAAACTTAAAGTCTACAGTGTGACAGTCTTGCCCGTGTATACACCTGGAGCTGCCCCAGAGCAGCTCACAGAAGTCTGCAGTCCTTGGTCCCCCGCGGTCCTTGCTCCCGCTGCACCCGCCACTGCCCCCCGACAATCACCCACTTGTGGTCACTACAGACTCCGGGACTTTCAGAAGTCGATACAAATGGAATCACGTCGTAAGTATTCTTTTGTGTCTGGCTTCTCTTACTTGGTATTTACTGAAGATGTATCCATGCTGCTGAGCGTATCAGCAGTTCCTTTCTGTTTAGAATTCCACTGTGGGAAAATACCACCACTGGCTTCCATTCACCCAGTGAAGGACATTCGAGCTGTTTCCAAGGGGAGCTACCCAAATAAAGCTGCTCTGGACATCTGTGCACAGTTCTTCTCAAGGAAGCACATTCATTTCCTGCAGGTACCACCTAGGAGTAGAACGGCGGGATCCTGCCGTAGCTGCACGCGGAACGTCCTAAGAAACTGTTCAAGGCCACGGCACAGCGGTTCCACTATCTACATTCCCCTCAGCAGTGCAGAGTTCCAGGTTCTATTATCTATATTCCCTCAGCAGTGCAGAGTTCCAGGTTCCATTATCTATATTCCCTCAGCCCCGCACAGAGTTCCAGGTTCCATTATCTATATTCCCTCAGCCCCGCACAGAGTTCCAGGTTCTATTATCTATATTCCCTCAGCAGTGCACACAGAGTTCCATGTTCTATTATCTATATTCCCTCAGCAGCGCACACAGAGTTCCATGTTCTATTATCTATATTCCCTCAGCAGTGCACAGAGTTCCAGGTTCTATTATCTATATTCCCTCAGCAGCACACAGAGCTCCAGCTCCTCCACGCCCCTGCCAACACCTGGTCCGGTCAGCCTTTTCAGTGCTGGCCAGCGGGCGTGCAGTGCTGTCTAGCTGCAGGGTGCTGCCAGGCAGGACCCCTCCACGTGCTCGCATGCTGGCCTCATGGCCTGTCTGCTCCATTCTCTCCCATGGCAGAGGAGCCAGTGGAAACTGTCCCTGCGACAGCTGCGAGGCCACATCTCCCACCCCTGGCAGTGACAGACACAGTCCAGGCCCCTAGGTGGGCCAAGTTCTCAGGTCAGGGACACAGCACTCTTTACTTACGGCTACTGGAGGAACGGGGTGGCTGACTAGAGCCACTCTCAGCTCCAAGACAGAGCAGAAACAGGCCTCCGTCTCGGAGCTACGCTGACTTCTAAAAGCTCCCTTTGGTTTTCAAAAGTATCTTTTCTTTAATGTCATGTTGGAGAGAATCTGGGGGGGTCAGAAACGGCAGGTGAAATCTCCAGGTACTTGAATGCTCTTCCCTGGACACCAGTGCCACAGGCGGATGGACTCGCCCCTGAGGGCTGAGCAGCACTCACGGCAACAACATCTGTAACCACCTCAACGTGCTGCTGCAAGAGCCGTGGGAGGAGACTCAGGAACTGTTCAAACGTCCCCAGGCTACAGAGAGACGCAACCAGGCCCGAAGCTCCCCTGCCTCTAACTCCAGAGCATCCTTTCCCAAGGGTGGGCTGCGGAAGAAGGGAGAAGGAGGCTGGCCATGGCCCTGGCCACGAGGAGGGGAGGAAGGGGTGCCAGGCGACCACACTGCCTGGACCGTTGCTGTCTCCCCAAGGTGGAGACCAGGTTTCCTGCTCTGAGCTGTGCCTGCCAGAAAGCACAGGTGCTGTCCCTGCATTCAGAGGTGGGCTGGGTCTTCACAATGGAGGCATCAGGGAACAGTAAAGATGGTCCTGACAGCTTCTAAACAGGCCCCAGGCTTGATGTGACTTAATGATTTCTACAGTCAGAGGAAGCGCACATCAGAGGCTGCTGGCCCGCACGCACGCAGCTCATGGCAGCTTGGGGCGCTTACATTTAACAGGCACAGCTCCTCTCTCCACTCCACCGTCTCTGAAGCCCCTGTGAGCGCTCCTGCCTGAACCCCCACTCCCACACACATCACTCTGTCTCCAAAGATGAAACAGACCCAGGATTAGGGCATCAACGCAGCTCCAGTCGTGCAACAGTGCACGGGCCAGAATGCAAGATTTCTTTCTTTACTTACTTGCTTATGGCAAAGTGGTATTGAGCCCATAAAGGTATATTTAGGAAGCTAACATACAAAGGCTATTTAACATGCAACCCTTATAATCGTTCCATGTATAGATACTGTCCACATGTGTAACATGTGTTTATTCACTTTAGCTTCACTCAAAACCCACAATGGATTTAAGAATTCAGCTCCAATGGTGGGTCTAAAAGCACTGAAGCTGCACACAGGAGGCTGGCGGGAGGAGAGCTGCCTGTGGTATCACACGCCGTGTCACTGTGGAGCAGGGCCCTGCCCCGGAGCAGGTGTCTGCCATGGGGAAGGTGCTGTGTGCGGTGGTATGTGGGCGACCCCGGCTGGGAGGCACCGGGTGGGGGAGGGGCCAGCCCACCCTGCTGTGGTGTGGGAGGTGGGACTACAGGAGCAGGGTGGGCTGCTCCAGCCCTGGTTCCTGCCTGCAGGCACCCATAAATGCAAGGAGCAGACTGCATTTGCACCCTGGAGGTAACACCAGTTATTAATTAATAACTTATTTTCACAAACATTTCCTAGGCAGTCACTAAGCTTTGGGCTCTGTGCTGTCCTTGAAGAAAAACAGGAAAAACAAGGTGCCTTCCCAAGAAAGAAACTGTCATTATCAAAGTAACAGAAACAGGTGACACAGAAGAGCTGCAGGAGCAGGAGGAGGGCCCAGGCTCAGAGCAGGGCTCAGCTACGGGAGACCCCTCTGCCCTGTGCAGCCTCCCTGGGATTCGTACACGGCCAGGACAGGTACCCAGCAGAGTGTGCGGACCCCAGTGCTCCTGAGGAGAGACCCTGAGAACTGCTGGCCCCCTCCGGAAATGCCCATGGGTCAGCAGCGATGCAGGGCCATCCCCGGAGGACAGAGCTGCAGGCACAGCTGCAAGGGCAGGTCGGGGAAAGGCGGCCCAACCTTCCAGAGTCTGGCTTGTCTCTCTTCGCTGTGGGTTGGTACTAGACGTCTATTGATAAGAGCAGCAGTGACAACAGTGAGGTCGTCACGAAGCCAGGGCTCTCTGGGAAGCCTGGGGAGTGTGTAGCAGTTGCAGCCTCTATACAGGGCAACCTGGCAGAATGTACCAATAGCCTAAAATACTTGCCATCTTTAAACTAGAAAATTATGTTTGCAGAAATCTCTCCTCCCACAAAAAAGGGCACAGACATTCAAAAAGTAGGTGCCCGGAATGGCGACGCTGTTTGCCTGGGTGCCCACTGGAAACCAGCACCAACGTGTGCACAGCTGGGTAACGAGGCCACTAGTGACAGTGTCCCCCGCACCAAGGAGCTCCTGTCTGCTTCTGGCTGGGCCTGTCCTCAGCAGCTGGTGTCTGCTGATGCCTTTACTTGTCCCTCTAACTGAATGAGGTGCGGCGCCACCATCACCCTGTCTTACAGATGGAAGGACTGACGCTAGAGAGGCTGGAGGGCCTGCACTGGAGACACAGCTGAGCAAGGCACAGCTGCAGCCCCAGCAGCTCCGGCATCTGTGCTCTCAGATGCTACATGCACAAAAGGAGCGGCAAGGCTGCTGCTTCTGGGAAACGGAGCACACAAGGGCTTTCCAATCCTTCCTGCCAAATACAACAGAAGAGCCTGGATATTCTATCCACAACAAACACAACAAAGACTGAAATGCGTAGGGAAGGTAGACTAGCCAGGGACCCGGGCAGCCAGGGAACAGCATGGTGGTGAACCCCCTGGGCTTTCTCTATGTCTCTCAGACTTGGAAGTGGAAAAGCTGGCAAGCCGGAAATGCCAACAGGCACAGACAAGAAAAGGGCCCCAACAAAAGTCTGCTCTCTCCAGCCGAAGGGTCAGTGAAGGGACAGCGCAGTGAGGCTGGAAATGTGGGGCAGCAGCTCCTTTATTCCACCAGGCACCACGGAGGACACAATGCCCCTCCCCACCCAGGCAGCAAAGGCCGCATACGGAGCCTAGACCTCCACCCTCACCAGGCTGTCAAGAGGCTCCCGAATCCCATGCTGGGGTGGCTTCAGAGCAGGCTGAGCAGGGACAGGGGCTCTCATCCCCGCAGGTGGTGAGTCCTTGCCCCCTGGTGTCAGTGGAGGCGATGCGGGGGCAGTGATGAGGGAGCCCCCTCCTCTGAGCAGCGAGGTTTCTGCACAGGCCTCCAGGGCCCCAGAGCTCCCACCCCTGCTCAGCGGCAACAAGGCCTCCTCCACACCTCACCACGTTCTCTGCCCTTGGTACCAGCAGACGCCGAGTGGAAAGCCTGGACTTTCACCTCTTGTTTCCTCTGCTGGAGAAGTATCAGAGGCAGCCAGCTAAGTAGAAGGTTTATATAACCAGAGTCTCATAACATAATATCCAGAAGGTCCAGGTTTCAAACAGAAAATCACCTGTTATACAAAGAACCCAAAAGATCTCAAACTGAATGAAGGACAGTGTCAGCCCCAGGATGACAGAGCTGTCGGAATCCTCTGACAAAGAGGTGAAAGCAGCCTTCATAAAAATGCTTCAGCGAACAAGCAGGAACACTCTAAACAAACGAGAAAACAGAATAGAATGTCTCCACAGAGAAGCCAATTCCCACCAAGCTAATGGGAGATGCAGAGAACTAAAAGGGAACGATAGAACTAGAAAGTACCGTAACAGAGTGGAAGAGTCAGGGGAGAGAAGCAGGGAGCTGTGAGAAAAAACAACAGAAAGTACCAATCCCAACAAGAGAGAGAAAACAGACCAAAGACGCACAGACGGGGCCCCTGCGACCTGTGAGACACGAGGAGGACCTAACATTCATGTCCTTAGGGTACCAGAAAAAGAGAACAAAGGGGATGGGGATAAAGACTCTTGAAAAAATAATGGCTAAAACTTCCCAAATTTGGCAAAAAGTAAAAACCCACATATTCAAGAAGCTGAGTAAACCCCAAACAGGATAAATCCAAGGAAATCCACACAAACACCATTGTAGTCAAGAGTCTAAAAACCAAAGGCAAATAATAATTCTTGAAAGCAGCAAGAGGGACATGACCCTACGCTACAGGAGGGAGACAAGGACTGACGTGGATTTCAGGCGAGAAGCCTCAGAGGCCAGGAGGATGTGGCCCCGAAGTGCTCAGTGCTGAAAAGGACAGAAGTGCCAACTGGAATGATATATCCAGTGAAAATAATCAGGAATAAAGACATTATGGGATGAAGCAAAGTTAAGAGAAGTTGCTGCCAGCGTGCCTACACTGGGAGATGAAATAACTATGAATATCAGGAAGGAGAAGAACATAGAAGGCAAACATGTGAGTGCACAGAAAGGCTTCGCTCTCCTCTTGAGTTTTCTAAGTTATGATTGATGGCTGATGCAAAAATTATAGCATTGATATGTACAGAATGTTTAGGAAATATTTAAAGCAACTACATCATAAATGAGGGACAGTAAAAAAAAATTATAAAGGAAGTTACAGTTTTTTCCCTCAAACTGGTGAAATGTTGACAGCAGTAGAATTGACAACATATATAAGCCTGGGCAACGTGGCAAAATTCTGTCTCTACAAAAAAATTTTAAAAATTAGCTGGGTGTGGTGGTGCCTGTCTGTGGTCCCAGCTACTGGCGAGGCTGAGGTGGGAGGAAGGCTGGAGCCTGATTAGTCGAGGCTATAGTGAGCCATGATTGTGTCACTGCACTCCAGCCTGGGCAACAGAGCAAGATCCTGTCTCAAACATACACGCACACAGGTGTGACATATATGTATATATGTGCATACATGTTGCATATGTGTATGTTATGTGTATGCTTGTGTATATATGTATATACATATGTGCTACGTGTGTGTGTGTGTGTATACACACGCTATATACTTAGAATTCAGTACATGAGTGTATATATGTATGATATACTACCTGGAGCAAGCACTAAAAAAGAAAGTCATAGAGATACATACTCAAAAATGCTACTGATAAAATAAAATTCTGAAAAATGTTCACTAACTCACAGGAAGACAGAAAAAAAACCTAAAACCAGAGAAACAAAAAACAGAACCAACAAAATTAAAAATGAGGCTAGGTGCGGTGGCTCACGCCTGTAATCCCAGCACTTTGGGCGGTCAAGGTGGGAGGATCACTTGAGCCCAGGAGTTCAAGGCCAGCCTGGACAACACAGGAAGCCCCTGTCTCTACAAAATGTAAAAATGAATTGGCTGGGCATGGCGGTGCAAGCCTGTGGTCCCAGCTACTTGAGAGGCTGGGGTGGGGGGGTCACTTCAGCCCAGAAGAGGCTGCGGTGAGCCATGATCACACTACTGTACTCTAGCCTGGATGACAGAGTAGGGCCCTATCTCAAAATAAATAAATACAAAAGATAAATAAAAGGCGAAATGCCAGATTTAAGCCCTAACATCTCAATACCGTAATAACTTTAAGTATAAATGATCCAAATACAGCAATAGAAGCACAGATTGGCAGAGTGGATTTAAAAATATGACCCCGCCGGGCACGGTGGCTCAAGCCTGTA
This sequence comes from Papio anubis, assembly GCF_008728515.1. Lineage (NCBI taxonomy): Eukaryota > Metazoa > Chordata > Mammalia > Primates > Cercopithecidae > Papio > Papio anubis. Next base: position 181,170,214 of record NC_044979.1, on the reverse strand, counting down.
ATCCCAGCACTTTGGGAGGCCGAGACGGGCGGATCACGAGGTCAGGAGATCGAGACCATCCTGGCTGACACGGTGAAACCCCGTCTCTACTAAAAAATACAAAAACTTAGCCGGGCGAGGTGGCGGGCGCCTGTAGTCCCAGCTACTCAGGAGGCTGAGGCAGGAGAATGGCGTAAACCCAGGAGGTGGAGCTTGCAGTGAGCTGAGATCCGGCCACTGCACTCCAGCCTGGGCGACAGAGCGAGACTCCGTCTCAAAAAAAAAAAAAAACAAAAAAACATGACCCCATCATATACTGTCTACAGAAAACTCACTTCAAATAGAACGATATAAGCAAACTGAAGATAAACTAATGGGAAAAAGTGTATCATGCAACCATTAATCAAAAGAAAGCAGGAGTGGCTATGTTAGTATCAGAAAAAATGGACATCAGAGCAATGAAAATTATCAGAGACAGAGAGGGACATTACATAACGATAAAAGAGTCTGAATACGCAATAGCAACCCTAAATGGGTATGAGTCAAATAACAGAGCTGTAAAATATGTGAAGCAGAGACTAATAGTAGTGAAAAGAAAAATATAAAAATCCACAACAATAGTTGAAGACTTTATTACTGTCAACAACTGAAAGAAAAACTGGGCAGAGAATTAGCAAAGGATTTGGAAGAACTCAACACTCTCAACCAACGGGGTCTAATGAACGCTTCCGGAACACTCTGTCCAGCATCAGCAGAATTCATACTCTTTTCCTGCATGTACAGAATCTATAACAGGATAGACTATATCCTTGGCCATAAAAGAAACCCCAAAAAATTTAACAGAATTGAAACCATAGTGTATGTTCTCTGACCACAGCTGAATCCAACCAGAATCAATCATGGGACGATAACAAGAGAAGTTCCAAGCACTTGGAAATGAAATACAGACATGAACAATCCATGGGTCAAAGAGGGAATCTCAAGGAACATCAAAAAACACATGGACCTGAATGAAAATAAAAACACAGCATAACAGAAATCGCAGGACGCAACTATAGCAGTGCTGAGAGGGAAACCTGTGGCATGAAACACACACATTTGAAGAGAGAAAAGCCTCCAATCAATAATCTAAGCACTCATTTTAAGAATCTAATAAAAGAAGAACAAAATAAATCCAAGTAAGCAGCAGAAGGCAATACTAAAGACCAGAACTTGGCGCTGGTGTAAAAACAACAAACAGGCCACTGGAGGAGAAGGGAGGACGGAGAACGGAGAACGGAGAACGGAGAGCCGGGAGGGAAACCCCGCAGCTGCAGCCAATCCATCCATCTTCAGCAAAGACACCAGGAACACACATCGGGGAAGGACAGTTTCTTCGATGAATCGTGTTGGGGAAACTTGATGTCCCTATGCAGAAGAATGAAATTAGACCCTCATCTCACACCATCTATAAAAAGCAACTCAAAATGGGTTAAAGACTTAAATGTAAGATCTACAACTATAAAACCACTAAGAAAAAACACAGGGCAAAATTCCATGACACTGGTCTAGTTAATGATTTTTTTTTTTTTTAATATGGCCCTCAAAGCATAGGCAACAAAAGCAGAAAGTAGAAAAATGGCATTATAACAAACTAAAAAGCTTCTGCATAACAAACAACAGAGTGAAGAGACAACCTAGGGAACTGGAAAAAAAATGCAAACCATACAACATCTGATAAGGAGTTAATACTCAAACTGTGTAAGGAACTCAAACAACTCAATAGCAAGAAAACAAATACCAGATTTAAAAACAATGGCAAAGAAACGGAATGGAAGCTTCTCAGAAGAAGACATACAAACTGCTAACAGGTATATGAAAAAGTGCACAACATCACTAATCATCAGGAAAAATGCAAATTAACACCACAATGGGATATTGACTCATACCTGTTAGAATGACTATTATCAAAAAGATAAAAGATAAGTTTTGGTGAGGACGTGGACAGAAGGGAACCTTTGTACAGTACTGATGGGAAACTAAGTTACAGTCATTATGGAAAACAGTACAGAAGTTCCTCAAAAAACTAAAACTAGAACCACCATAGGATCCAGCAGTCTCACTTCAGGGCATATACCCAGTCACTATAGTGAGGAGACACATGCAGGCCCATGTTGATTGTGGCACGACTCACAACAGCCAAGATACGGTTGAATCAGCCTAAGTGTTCATGGAGACACGAACGGATAAAGAAAATGTCACACACACACACAGACACACACACAGAAAGAAACGATGTCATCTGTGACATCGCAGATGAACCTGGAGGACATTATAACAAGTAAAACGAACCAGGCACAGAAAGACAAATACTGCATGATCTCACGCATGTGGAATCTAAAAAAGTGCATCTCACAGAAGCAGAGGGTGCGATGGCGGCTGTCGGGGACTGCGGGGGTTGGGGGAAATGGGAGCTGTTGGTCACTGGGCACGAGTTCGGTTAGACAGGAGGCAAGCAGGCTGGAGAGACGTGGTGCAGCACAGCGACTATGGGTGAGAACAATGTATACTTGAAAACTGCTGAGAGTAGATTTTAAATTTTTTGTAGAGATGGGGTCTCTTTCTATGTTGCCTAGGCTGTTGCCTGAGATAGGTAGGTCGCTGGAGTCTAGGAGTTCAAGACCAGCCTGGGCAAAATAGAGAGACTCCATCTCTACAAAGTGTTGAAAAAATTAGCTGGGTGTGGTGGTGTGCACCTGTGGTCTCAACTCCTGGGAGACTGAGGCGGGAGGATCGCTCGAGCCTCACCACAAACAAAAGTATGTGAGGTGATGAATATGTTAATTAGCTTGATTTAATCATTCCACACACAAACAAACATGAACAAATAGAATTCAGCAATATACCACAAGAGTTATATGCTATAACCATTCTTCCTGTGATACAAGGCTGGCTCAGGGTTGGAAAATCTATCTGTGTAATCCACCTTATTAACAGACTAAAGAAAGCACACAATCATATCAATGCATGCAGAAAAGCCTGTCACAAAACTCAACACCAACTCATGATAAAAATTAAAACGCTCAGAAAAAAAACAGGAATAGAGGCAAACTCGCTCAGCTTGATGAAGGACAGCCAGGAAAGCAGCCACAGCTGTGGCCCACAGCGGGCCCAGGCACGACCGCTCAGGAGCACTTGGCTAGGCATGAGCTGCCTGATGCTGCCAGTGAGCTTCTAAGCTTGGATTCGCCCCTTGCTGAAGCCCCTGGGTACCTTCCCACTGCTGTGCTGTTCAATCCCGGCCCTGAGCCTCCCGCCCAGAGCCCCGCACCTGCCCTCTTGGTCTTGTTTGTCACTGCCCCCTGCCCTCCCACTGGCTCCCCGGCTTCCCTTGCAGGGACAGGGTGAATTCTCCTAACCACTTATCAGGGCCTTCTTCTGAAGGGCATTGCCTACCAGGCCGTACCTGCAACCCCGTCTCTCCTGGCCCTGCTGCAGTCACGTGGGGCACCCTGGCACCGAGAGGGCAGAGGGCACACGTGTCTCCTCCATTCATCACTGAATCCCCAGTTCCCAGCACCACTCTTGGCCCACAAGGGGGCACAGGATGTATTTAAGGATTAGACAGATTCACACCATGTGTACTGAGTCCAGCTCAATTTCCATGGCCTCCTGGGACGTTCTGAAATTCAGCGATTTCTAAACTCAATACTCAAAGCATCGCAATCCTATTTCCCCTCACACCATCCACTCCCATGTTTTTCATTCAGTCAGTCACTGAGGGTTTGCTGGGAGTCTGCTGTGTGCCAGGCCCAGAGGGAGGCCCAGAGCTGGGTGTGGGGTCATGGCAGGAGAATTTGTGTGGGGCCAGGACCGCAGTGCCCCAGGCGCTCCCCTCCCCTCCGAGGCCCAGGGCCATTCCCAGCCAGTAGGGTAGAGCATTCCAGGAGGGCAACTGGGGAACAAGGCAACAGTCCTGCTTTCGAAGGCTCGATGTGACTTGCAAATCCACCAGCTCCCAGAAGAGGCCAGAGGAAAACCACTCACGAAAGGAACGTCTTGTCAATAAAAAGGATACAGAGAAAAATGCCACAAAAACAGGACGGACTCTTACGCCACACAACAAAAGCAGACAGCAGAGAACTGCCACCATCTTGGAAGTTCTTGAAACCCATGATTGTTTTTGTCCTTCCTTTATTTGAGCTGCTCCAATTCGAAAGGCTTAGTTCTGTTTTTAATTTCATTGAGTTTGGGTCTTGATGATTTACTCCCTTCTGCTTGTTTTGTTTTCTTTTTTTAAAGTTTCTTCAAGTGGAAACTTACATTATTGTTTGAAGACCTTTCCTCTTTTCTAATGGATGCTGTCATGCTATAAATTTCTCTAGGGGCACTGATTTACTAGTAGCCTATAGATTTTTTTTCATTTTCTCTTACTTCAAAGTATTTTCTAATTTTCTTTGATACTTCCTCTTCGACTAGGGCATTATTTAGAGGTGTGTGTTTTGATTTTCAAGTACTTGGAAAATTTCTAGTTATCTCTGGTTATTGATTTATAGTTTAATTCTACTGTGGCCAGAAAATACATGTTATATGATTTACATTATTTTAAATGTGTTAGGTTTTAGTTTTTTACATGGAATATGGCCTGCCTCGGGGAACATCCCATGTGTACATAAAAACCACGTGTACTGTGGTGTCTGGATTGTCTGCAGGTCTTGGAAGCTCCATTCATTTCTCCCAGTCCTTTTTCTATTGCTCAGCATGGATCATTTGTACTGAGCTGTCCTCATGTCTGCTGACTCTGTGCCCTGTCACTTCCATTGCTATTGAGTCTACATCATGCATTTTTAATTCTGGTTATTAGATTTTTTAGTTCTAAAATTTCCATTTCGTTCTCTAAATCTTCTATTTCCTTGGCCAGGCGCAGTGGCCCACGCTTGTAAACCCAGTACTTTGGCAGGCTGAGGTAGGCAGATCGCTTAAGTTTAGGAGTTTAAGACCAGCCCGGGCAACACAGAGAGACCCCAACTCTACAAAACATTTTTAAAATTAGCCAGGTGTGGTGGCTGCACCTGTGGCTGCAGCTGCTGGGAGGCTGAGATGGGAGGATCGCTTGAGCCTGGGAGGTGGCGGCTGCAGTGAGCTGAGATTGCACCACTGCACTCCAGCCTGGGTGACAGAGTGAGACCCTGTCTCACTCAAACAAACAAACAAACAAAACCTTTGCTTTCCCTGTGTAGAGCTCCTATTTTTCCATTCACTGTGAGAGGCTCGCGCTTCCTCCTGGAGCACGGTGGTGCAGCTGCTCTGAGGATCTTGTGGGATCCTCCACCAGGAAGGACCCCAGGCTGGCGTGCGTTGCTCATCTCCCGGCTGGAGAGGCTGAGTTCCCACTTCTTCCTCTGCTGAGCACGGACGTCGAGTTGTCCCTGGTCTGTCTGAATATTGTCATAACACTCCAGTGATCACTTAAATCTTATGCAGAACCACGACATTTTTATTTTGTCTAGCTACTTCCAAAGTCTCTGTGGGCTGTGGCTCCAACGTCAGTTCTGTTCTGAGAGCTTCTGCACCTCTGTTTAACTCTGTGCCACGTGTGTGCCACCCAGTGCCCGGCTGGGATCTGGGGGTCATCAACCCTGCAGTCCCCTTGTCAAAGCCTTTGCTGTGCTGTGTGTGGTCAGATCCACACATAGAGTGCAGGCAGTGCCCAGCAATGCACATACAACTTCATGAAATCCCTTTCTCAAACTCGCCCCTCTCTGTGATCTCCAGGGCTTTCTGGCCAGGGTCTGGCTTTTGCCATAGTGCCAGAAACTTCCTGCACCTGCATCTCATCTAGGGCCAAGAGGCAGGAGGGCAGAGACACGAAACAGCCCCAGGAGGACCCCCCACCTGGAGGGCAGGGACGGGAAATGGACTTGGGAGAGCCCCCTCATTCTCCAGGACAACAGGTCCTCTGGTCAGACAGAATGGTTCTGCCCCTCTGCATTTCCAGTCTGACAGGCTGCTGTGCCCTGAAAGCCACTGCTGCCACAGGATCGCCTGGGGGTGAGGATAGGAGACAGTGGAAGCTGGAGCAAATGCCAACCAGCAGGAGCTCCCTCTCCGTCCTCAGACAGAAATGCGGAGCTTCTCTGTGGCTGCACTTCTGGGTATGTGGCTGCCTGGAGTCCAGGCCATGCGGCAAGGGCAGTGAGGACACAGGAAGCTTCCTGCTGGGCCGGACTCCTTTCCAGCCTGCTCCCACTGCTGCCTCCTCGTCCCGAGGGAGCTGCTCCAGTATGTGTGCAGAAGTCCCAGCTGTGCTCAGTGGGAGGGGCGGGGGGGGGTGTACCCCCATTCCGTTTGACCAGAATCAAACCTCATTTATTTATTTATTTATTTCTGAGATGGAGTTTCACTCTTGTTGCCAAGGTGGGAGTATAGCAGCTCACTGCAACTTCCACCTCCCTGGTTCAAGTGATTCTCCTGCCTCAGCCTCCTGAGTAGCTGGGATTACAGGCACACGCCACCACACCTGGCTAATTTTTTGTATTTTCAGTAGAGATGGGGTTTCATCATGTTGACCAGGCTGGTCTCAAACTCCTGACCTCAGATGATTTGCCTGCCTCGGCCTCCCAAAGTGCTGGGATTACAGGCGTGAGCAATTGCGCCTGGCCATTTCATTTTTATATTGATTAAATTGGCAACATCTGTTTAAAACTGGTACCACTATAGAGAAATTCTGACAAATTTGCCAGTTACTCTTTTTTAAAAAAATATTCAAATCAACAGAATGCTAGTAAAATGAATACTGTCCTAGTAAGAAGTGATGTGTAATGCAACAGCGGCCACACAGGGCGACAGCCCCACATTTTTCCATATATAAATCCAGGCTGTCCTAACACAGTAGGGCGAGTTCTTCCTCCACTTTACACACGAGGCGATGCAGTGCGATGACCCTGAACTGTGACCAGCTGGCTCCAGGCCCAGGTTCCCGACCACCAGACAGGTAACCCATCATCTATTTTCATCCCAAAAATAACAGTGAATGACATCCCTTCAGACTCGAAGGGAAGAGCCCCGTTTCAAAGTGTCACCTGAGGCCCAAGTTGTAAGGCTTGTTTTCTGGGGGACAGATGAATAGGTTTGGATATTAACATGGAGATGCCTTGGAGTGTAGAAGGGCGGCCACACAGCTGTGAGTGCGGCTGGCAGCAGGCGCCCTGAGCTCTCTCCTGTGTGCCACTGCTTGTCACGAGAAGGCGGGAGAAGTCTTGCCAGCAAACTGCCATCTGGGGTCCTCGCAGCCACGGCGAGCGCTGTCACGGCCAGCGGCTCCGGCCATGCCCCCGTTAGCTGTGCTCTGTCCAGGGCTGCACTCAGGGCCTCAGCTGTCTGGGGGACGTGACTATGGGAGGGAACACAGCGGGGGGTGGGCGGGAGCAGCCCCAACTTGATTTATCCTGTTTAACAGCTCAGTGCCTGCATCAGGCTGCATGAGGCCAGGACGGCGGAAATGACAGGGCAGATTAGCTGCCACATTCTCCTTGAGAGCCTCACATGCACATCATGTCCCTGAGGCCACCCAGAGCAGGGGAGGCTTCTGGAATTTCATGTTCCTGCCTGTCACAGGCGGCATTCGGAGGCCATCCAGGGCTTACACAGCCCGGCCTCGGCGAGCATCCTGAACAGCCTGCTCCCCTGCTACTCAGTGTCAAGGCAGACAAAGGTGCCGGTGGGGACCAGTGACCGTTCACCTTCCCCTGCTCCGGCAGCCCAAGCACACTGGTCTCATGTCTGGAAGACGCTAAGCTTTCCTGGCCATAGCCAGGCGCCCTCACGGTGCCAGTGTTCTTTGGTCCCACCTATGGGAACCCACGTAAGAGTGTGCCTCCTACAAATATCCCAATTCTTTCAAATGCTAATTTCGGGATTCGTAATATCTCTTATGAAAGACAGGGTAGGCCACCCTGAGAGCTGAGTCAAGTCTGGGCTCTGACATCATCCTGGCTGTTATGGACACAGGTGGACTCGCATGCCTGAGGGCAGGTTCAGGCCCCTGGCCGCTCCATCTGTGCTCTGGCACTGCACACAGCAGCTCAGGCTCCACGGGCCCTCTGGTTGCAGTGGGAAGCTGAACACAGCAGGGACATCCTATCGGCCCATGAAAAAGGGTCCAGCGGGAACATTCCTCACCCCATACCTTTCCTCAGTTTCCACACGGCATCAGGGATGCAGGGCAGTCTGGTGGAGAAATTGGCTGTGGGCTGGGGCAGTGGGGGATCCAGATGGCCAAAAATCAACATTAGATCCCACCTCGCCCTCAAACCTGTGTCCTATATAGGTGAAAGATCCAGAAGTGAACTGTAAAAGTTCAACCCTCTTGGAAGGAAGCAAAGGTCAACCTCCCTGTAGCCTCAGGGCCAGTGGGCGTGAGGAGGAGAGGCTGCGAATGAGCAGTCCTTCCCAGCTCACTGGAGAGCATCAGAGACATTATCTGTCCTGCTCTCGTCTTGGATAGGGAGGGGTGTCACCCTGGCCATTGCTGGTAATGTCCCAAGACCCCTGGGGGAAGCCGGTGTGGGCAGGCTGAGCCAGGGAGAAGCAGAGGCACTGCAGCCCACCAGAGTGGCCCCAACTGACTCTGCACTTTCCCAGGAGCCCGGCAGCAGACCTGAGCTTTTAATCGAATTGGAGTTTTCTGACGTTGTGTGACTTGACCCAATGCATCCCCATGATGCAGGCAGTGAAAGGCAGCAGCAAGGCGAGTACTGGGCCTGCTGACCCCACAGTTTACTCGAAAAGATAATCCCAGGATGTGGCAACCTGGAACAGCTGCCAGCACATGTTCAGCCGCAGCACGCAGCATGGAGAGGACCCCAGCCCCGGTGAGTCAGCCGGAGCGCGCAACATGGAGGAGCCCCCAGTCCGTGTGGCTGCTGCTGGACGCCCTAAGCCAGGTGGGGGGCCTGGAAGGAAGGTGCTGCGTCAGGGGCGACCTCGCTGCTTGAGCTCAGTGGCTTTGTGAGGAGGCTCTTTGGGAGCTGGGCAGAGCTCCCTAGTTGGACATGGGCTGGCCCAGGCACTCCTGCAGCACTCCTGCCTCCAACCACTCTCGGTTTGGGGCCTGCACGCTCTCTAGGGCCACTCGAGAGCTGGTGGAACAGCCAGAGGCCAGCAGGAAGGAGCGGCAGCACAGGGGACACAGGCAGCGAAAACCACAGTGACTGACACAGTGACGGGAAGGGATGCCTTCACAGGGTGAGGGCACTCCACATCTCCACACCAGCCAGCAACGGAAAATCAAATCTTAAAAGAAGATACCATTCGAGACCAGCCTGGCCAACATGGCAAAACCCCATCTCTACTAAAAATACAAAACATGAGCCGGGCATGGTGGCAGGCGCCTGTAATCCCAGCTACTCCGGGAGGCTGAAGCAGGAGAATCGTTTGAACCTGGGAGGTGGAGGTTGCAGTGAGCCGAGATTGCGCCACTGCACTCCAGCCCGGGCAACAGAGGAAGACTCTGTCTCAAAAAAAAAAAAAAGAAAAAAAAAAAAAAAAGATACCATGTATAAGGCCATCAGAAAAAAGGCAAAGAGTTGGGATAGACCCAACGAAAGATGTGTGAAACCTCTATGTAGAAATTACAAAGCATCATAAAGAGCAATTAAAGAAGACCTGAGAATTAGAAAACATATTTTTCACTGACTCAAACTCTCCGTAACTTAAAATGTTAGTTCTCCCAATTTTGATCTACAGATTCAATTCCGTAGACAAGCTGATTTTAAAACGTACGGGAAAAATTCATCAGTTCAAGAATATCCTGAAGAAAAAGATAAAAGTGAGCCAACTTATTTTACCAGAGATCTGGACATGAAGCTGCAGCAATTTAGCTCACGACAGTGGCATAAGAATAGACAAGCGGGCCGGGTGTGGTGGCTCACGCCTGTGATCCCAGCATTTAGGCAGGCTGAGGCGGGTGGATCACTTGAGCCCAGGCTGGGCCAGGCGTGGTGGCTCACGCCTGTGATCCCAGCCTGGGCAATATCCAGAGACCTTGTTTCTACAAAAAAGTTAAAGATTAGCCAGGCATGATGGCACACGCTTGTAGTCCCAGCTGCCTGGGAGGTGGAGGGTATAGTGAGCCGAGGTTGCATCACTGCTCTCCAGCCTAGGTGACAGAGCGAGACCCTGTCTCAACAACAACAACAATAAAAACCAGACATGCAGACCATGGAATAATTCAATGGAAGGTCATGAAAAACAGGTGTGCACAGACACGGGCAGAGCGGAAGGCCTTTCAGTACCCAGCGCATGGTCCCCTGCACGGGCAGGTGGGTAACATGAAGCCTGAACCCCCTCATCAATCCACCCTCACACGGACTCGGGCACTGTGCGTCTCAAGGGGAAGCGTAAACGACACAGCGTCTGAAAGACGGCACAGGACGCCATTTACACAGAGCTGGGAGGCAGGGGAGAAGATTTACACGGAGCTGGGAAACGGGGAAGGGCAGAGTTTTTCAGACACCGGAAAGCTCTGACTGTTAAGAAAAAGGCTGAAATGATAAACCACATTAGAATTAAGATTTTGTTTGGATCAGCCAACACTGTGAGGGGACAGAAATAGAGCCCACAAGTGACAGAAGGTGCCTGCAGTTGTTTAACACGAGAGGTTCCTATGCAGAGAACAGTCTGTGTTGCTCACAGAGACTGGGCAGAGGCCTTGAGCAGGCACATCCCAGAGGGACACCCTCATGGCCAATCCGTGATCCAAAAGGCAGTGGAACGCATCAGCCAGGAGGGAGAGGCAGCCGAAGTCGCAGCACACACCCCACAGCCCCCAGAGGTGAAGACACAGCCCAACAAAAATCGCTCCAGGAAGCGCGGGAGAGCACGCGGCACCAGGCGGCCTGCCCCGCTCGCCCGCATCACCGGGGAAAGCCGCTCGGTGCCGCCCAGGAAGGTTGACTGTGGGCACATGCTGTGACAGAGCAATTCCAGCTTCTACCCAGACAGAAATTCCAACTCGTGTTCCAAATCAAATATGAACAAATGCAATCAGTCGTATATATGAAGACTAATCAGATAGTATCTTAATGGGGTTTATTTTAGGAATGGATGGGTATCGTAATATCACAAATTCTGTCAACATAATTGACAAATTAAAGGAGAACCCGAATAACCATACAAATAATAATAAACAACACACCAATAAAATGTTTACCACACGCCAGGCACAGACAGCCCTTGCCACAGCCCTCCAAGCATGGAAGCCACAGGCCGGCTGGGACCGTGCCGACAGCCACACAGTGGGCAGGGGCACTGGGACCAAAGCCCCAACGCAGGCTCCGGGGCCTGGACACTGAGCAGGCTGCTCCACTGTAGAAGCTCGGAGGGCACTTAGTACTGTCCACAGCCATCACCATCAAATAGAATTGAATCCAATCCCGCAGGAGTGGAAGAAAACAGCTCAGGGAAGGTAAAGACAATTCACCAAAACACAAAAGCACAGCACTGATTCCAAATCTGTCCCTGCTCCCACTTTTCACAGAAGTGGGTGGGTAGGGCACAGAGCTCTCCTTCCAGCTTTCATTACAGCAAATGGTCACGGGAGGTAACTGAGGAGACTGGGAAAAATGAGGGATCAGGGAAGCCTGTTAGACACACATGGTAAAATGGGGCGTTGCACTGCTAGCAGGAAAAGCAGACGAGCCTCCAATTACTTGAGTACCACCTAAGATGTTTAAGGAAAAATAAAGCCCACCAGGCTATGGAGAAAAAGGCTGGGTCTACACGGGTCTGCATAGACGTGACACTGAGGAGGGACCCTCGTCCCAGGAGAGCCCTCATTCTTGTCCACACCCCTCCCCAGCTCACTTAAGGCTTGAGGGATGCCCAGGCAGAGCGTGTTGGAGCAACAGCACACAGCTGCCGCCAGCACGAGCGGACGCTCTCCCAACCCTCTGGGGTGTTTGCTCACTCACTCATGTGCGCCCCCAAATCGGAGCCCAGCCCCTCCCCTGGGGGGACGGAGGCCTCTGCTCTAGGAGTGTTCTCTGGAGCCTGGGACCTTCCCCGTCCCAAGGGAACTGTCACTGCAGCAGGAGACGCCACTGCGTCCTTCCAGGAGCTGCTTAAGGAAAACTCCCAGAAACAGGCATGGAAGGAACCAGGGCCTCTGCGGAACCAGGGCTCTGAGGAGAGAGGCAAGTCCAGGGATTCTTCTTCCCACAGTCGGAGACTTCGCCACCAGGAAGATCACAGCTGTGGTGCTGGTGCCAAGGGCGGGGAGAGGGCAGTGGCCCTGGCCTCCTTTCAGCGGGCTCTGCATTCTTGTGGCCTGGTTAGGCTCAGGGATTGCAGCTTCCAACAAGGATTGAAGAGAAGGGGCCACTCGCTTCTCCTTCCACACCCCACACCCCTGCCCAGGCTGTAGGAGTGAAGCAGAGCCTGGCAGGGGAGGGGGAAGAAGCCCAGAGTCACCTCTGCAGTATCACCCCGCCCCCAGGGTCCTGGAGAGGAGGTGTCTCCCATGAAGGTCTCTGGGTGCGGGTGGAGGGAAGAGGACTCAGGCAAGCCCTGCGCAGCCCCTTCCCCACCCCAGTCACAGGGCACCAGCTCTCCGGGACACTGGGCTGCATGGCCTTCCCTGGGGGTGCTGAGCTCTCCCAAGCACTGGGCTGCATGGTCTTCCCAAGGGGTGCCCATCTCTCCTGGGCACTGGGCTGCATGGCCTTCCCTGGGGGATTCTGGGCTCTCCCAGGCACCGGGTTGGATGGCCTTCCCTGGGGGTTGCCTGGCTCTCCCGGGCACTGGGCTGCATGGCCTTCCTGGCGAGGGGGCATCTCTCTGGGGCACTGGGCTGCACTGCCTTCCTGGGGGGGTTCCTGTCTCTCCTGGGCACTAGGCTGCATGGCCTTCCCCGGGGGGTGCTGGGCTCTCCCGGGCACTGGGCTATACAGTGTTCCCTGCGGGCCCCCTTTTCCTGGCTGGTCTCGTGAGGGGTGTGAAGACCTGGTGAGAAGGCTGGCCAGGTGCCACTGCGGTTCTGTGCATGAGAGAGCTGACTTCCCTGTCCTAAGAAGACTCACCATCCCCTCTGCCTTCAGAACAGGATGAGTGTGGTGGGAACAGAAACAAGGTAACACTACTCACAAACTTGCTGGCTGGACACACACAGCTGGGGAGAGAGGCCAGAGGCAGTGAGTGGCTTGGCCCATGGTCGCATGGCAGGTGGTGGGCAGTGGCAGTAGGGTTTGGACCCTCTGGTCCGCCCAGTCAACCCTGTTGTGCACAGGAAGGGCCCAGGGTGTGGGCCAGGCCTCATCACTTCAGACCCCAGGGGCTTCCAGCCAACCAGAGCTGCTTGCAGCTGGGTCTGGCCTCGCAAGGCTGCAGGCGCTGCTCACACGTGTCTCCATGGAGGGCTGGGAAGGAGGGAAGCAGGAGACACAGCTCCCAGCCTCCCTGCTGCCCTGGGAAGGGTGTGCATGGGGCTGGCAGGTCCCCTCAGAGGCATGAATTAATGTTTTTAGGAGACTCATTCATCATCACAGGTAAGATAGACCACTCTATTATGGCAGAAAAATAGCTAAAATTAGATTAGCAAATCATTTATTTCAGCATCTTAATATTTTAATAATATGACAAATGGTATCTGCTAAAAATATCTCCTTAAAAAAGATGTAAGCTAAAACAACTAAAACCATTAAGAATCTTCCCAAAAAAAGAAAAAAACCACTAAGAAAAACCCAGAAGACAGTAAGTGTTGAGTAGAACTTTAAAGAGAATATAAATGAGTGATATAAGATAAATAAATGATAAATTAGAATTTATGAAGGTTAAGAAGATAAAGAGATAACACTACAACTAAAAAATAAATGAACAAAACTAAATTCAGTAAAAATAAAGATAGATAAGAAACATACACAAAAAAATTAAAGTTTGAAGTGCGACTAACAGCTACAAAATATCTGACTAAAAAGCTAAGCACAGTGTGAGTCAGTGGTTGGGCCTGGCACCACCGGTTTGAAGGTACCGGTGCTAAACCCCAGTGCGTCCACAGCACCTTGGTGGGCCCTGCCTGTGAGGGAGTGCGTCCACAGCTCTGCAATCAGGGCTGCAGGGATCCAAAGAGGTGCCAGGTGCGGTGGCATGCAAGGTTGGTGGCGAGGGGACAGGCCCTGGGGCCCTGGGGTCACACTCCCCAGGCCCCACTGCCCTTCTGCCCACCGAGGTCTCTGCACCCATCTCCTCCCAGCTGTGGAGCTGCCCGGCCACTGAGGAGCCGCATGTGTGTGTGCACTGACAGCGTCCTGCAGGCTGAGGACTGCAGCCCACAGGCATGCTGACAGCATGATGGCGGAGGGTGGGGACGGTGAGAGGAGCAGGAGCGGTGGTCACCCGAAGCCTCACCTGCACAGTCGAGCCACAGGGAGCGGCCACCTGCCAGGGTCCTCTGCTGACCTCGGGTCACAGTAGGGGCCCAGGCGGAAAAGAAGGAGGGAAGAGGAGGGGGAGCTGAAGATGACCCCAGGGTGTCCAAGGGGTCTGGGTGGGGTCCAGGGTACAGCCTGGTGGGGGGAAGCAAAGGCCACAACCTTCATACCTTCAAGCAGCCACGACTGCAGACGCTGCCCGCTGCCTAGCCAGATGCTCCCGGATTAGACCGAATCCTCCAGCAGCAGCATCCCAGTCATGTGCGCAGCTTCAATCCGCTGATGGCCTGTTAATCCCACAACCTCCCAGCAGCCTGCCTCATCTAATTTATGTTTAATGGGTTTGGTTTTTTTAATTGTATTTCAGTGTCTGCGTTGGGAGAAAGTTACAGATACTTGGGTGAAAGACAAGCTCTGTGTTTCCACTTGCCAGAACACACACCTTTACTCATAAACACATCCCCAAATACTGCACAGGCAAAATCCATAAACTAAACCTCCGGCTGGGGCGTCTGAATCGTTGAATTTGTTCTTCTGAATTCCGGTGGGAAGAAGGGAGTCTCATGAGCTTTGCTGTGGCAGGACCTGAAAGGGAAGTATCCACCGAGCTGCCCAGAGCCAACCCCGCCGTCCTGTGGGGCTCCTGTCAGTACCAAAGGGGCAGGAAGCCCTGGCTTGGCTTGGATGAGGACGTCCGCCATGGCTCCCTTTCCTGTCTCGGCCATGCCGTCCTAATGCCTGCCTCCTGGGTTCTTCCCAGTGCTGTGGGCTGCAGTCTCCAGCGACAGGGGGATGCACACTGGGGACGGGGACAGTGTTTCTATAAGTCTGGCCAGGAGGCGGGCCCAGGGACAGGCTCGCAGAAATGCCCTCCAGATCTGCCCAGGCTGAGGCAGGGAGCTGGGCAAGCATGGGGACCCCGAGACCAGCGTGGATTCCTCGATGTGCTTGCCAGATGCCCTAAGGCTCAGTGGCGATTTAAACTGCAGAAAGTCAGACACACACATTTGTAGGTCACCCAGACCTGTGGCTTTTAAAAGATTTGACTGTAACAGCATTGGAATCCTTTATTTAAAAAAAAAAAAAAAAAAAAGAACAAATAAGTCAACACAAACACCAGCAAAGCTGTGCAGGCTGAGATTCGGCGGGGCAGAGCAGGGTGTGGGCCACCTCCCTGCAGCCGGGCAGGCAGGACCCTGGGGCTCTGACAACCGTGCAGACAGAGGAAGCGACTCAGCAACCCTGGGCGCCCACACCGGGAGAAGCCCCTGTCCCCGGGCTCTCTCCGAGGCACCCGCTTTGTTCTGCGTAAACACCACATGCCAGGTGTTCTATGACTTGATTTCAAAACCCAGGCATAACTGACAGGCAGTGAAGCGCAAGAGTCTGAAGTGATGTCTTGATGTCCACTCGGCACTTACCGTGTGGCCACTAATTCCGGACGGGGCCGCTGCGCCCCCCGAGTGAGGTGCCAGACCCCCTGGCTGCCAGCCTCCTGCGGCCTCTTCAGCACCATCTGGCTTGCACCTTTTTGTGTCCAGCTTCTTTGACTCAAAGTAACATTTTTGAGACTCATCCATGCTGTGTGTGCGACAGGGCTAGGTTCTAACTATCGCTCTTCCTCTTACCACAGAGCAGAATTCCACAGCGTGAGCCTGGTCCCCGTTGGCCCCTTCTGCTGTGGATGGCACTGGCCACTTCCAGTGTGGGGCTGAGGAAGGAAGATGCTGCGTCCAGGAGGGCGAGTCTCCTGTGGCCGCAGCCGGACTTGCTGTCCTGTGTTCATGACAGACAGCTGTCCATCTCCACGATGGGCACAGCACCCAGAGCTCCTGCAGCTCACAGTGAGCCTGGAGGTTTCACTTCTCTCTCTCGGATAAACAGTCAGGTCGCAAGCACCCAGAGCATGTCTGTGCACAACGCAAGGGTCGGGTGGCAGATTCCTGGAAGGAGAACTGGCTGGTGGAAGGATATTTGCATTTATAACCCCCACGGCCCGCACCCTCTGCGCGCGGTGAATGCCGGCAGCAGGTGCGCCAGGGACCCTGTCGCGACCCATCCTGCCCGCACACCCGCGCCAGGTCCTGTGTGCCAGTGACTACATTCGGGAAGTCTCTCGGGTCATCCGTATTCTGTGTTTCTTAGCAGCGGTACGTTCATTTCTAGGTGGTTGCTGCTTTCCCAGATTTGTGGGGGCTCCATCGCTGTCCTGCGAGCAATGTTGCTGCTCCCGCAGGCTGGCTCTGCCTCAGATCTGGCGCAGCGGCGGTTGCGTGCCAGCTTTCCGTTCCGTGGCCACCTTCCCTTCCACGCCTGCTCTGCTTAGGATGCCTCACCAAAAGACCACGTTAAACACACGTTTCTGTGGCCGCTGTGGCGTTGCGTTCGGTGTGTGGCAGAGTACTAAACCGTGTTTTTGAATAGATACCTCAGTGACCCGATGTCTTTCACTGAATAGTCTGCCCATGCCACGTAATTTAAATACCACTGTTATTTAAGCAAAACAAAACAAAACAAAACCAGCTTCCAGTCCTGCCTGTGTTAATTACTCACTCCTGCCTGATAATGTTCTGTTATGGGATTCCTGTTCCCTTCTTTCCTGTGTCCTTCTGACAACTGTCCCCGACCTCTGTCCTGGTACACGCATCTCCGTGAGGGTGACACACAGAGGGGGGTGGGGTGGGCAGGATGACCACAGGAAGGGGAGGGGAGAGGAAGGGGGAGGGGGTGCTGGAGCCTCTGGCAGGGGAGAGGGTGTGAGGAGCTGGCTTCTGAACAGACTCCACGGTTGTGTGCATCTGGGGCCAGCCTGAACACCTCAGCTTCTCTGGGACTGCCCCCAGCCACTCCCACCCCCCACCAGACCCCTCCCCATCCAGGTCCTCTCCTCCCCTAAGGCCGTCTGTGGCTGGTTCCTGCCCCAGAGACACAGACCCTTCATTTCTCCTGAGCCCCTGGAGGCCCCACAGCCTCTGCCACAATGTCCCTCCCACCCAGCCTCTGTCTTGGGTTCCTGCTAACCTTGACCATGAGTGAGCAGGACCACATTTTCTCCACAGCCCCTTCTCCTTTCACTGTCCATGAGTCTCTCTTGTGCTCGGCACCGAGGCAGATGGGGCAGGCCCTGTGTCATTTCCATGCTAGAAGAACCCTGGCCTGTGCACCTGGCCAAGTGTACATGGAATTCCTGTCACTGGGCCACAGGTCTGTCTGGCTTGTATCTGACCTGATGGCTCACTGAACAGCACAGGCTGCGCTCCTGGCCCTGGGTGCAAGGTGTGGACACTCAGCTGGGCCCTACCTCAGTGCTCCTGACGTAGCCTGGTGGGGAGGAAAGCTGAGAATTTACAGATCCAGAAGGTCCAGAAGGTTCTCAGGTGATGGCAAAGGGGGTCCAGGGGTCACACGTGGAAAGTCACTGACTGTCCTATTTCACTGAAGCACCGCAGCCCATGCTTGGAGAAGGAAGCCCACTGCTATGCTGCTGGCTGGAGTGTGGCAGGACAGGCCAGGCCTGCTGGCTCTGCCCACAGATGGTCCTGTCCATGCAGGGGTCCTGGAGACCCTGTCACAGCATCTGGCCTGTGGCTCTGAGTCCCTTCAGTCGCCTCAGCTGGGGTGAAAGTGTCTCTTTGGGAGGCTCTGGCTGTGGCGGGTGCACACCCCGAGCCTGCCTGAGGCCTCTGCAGGACAGTTGCCTGCCCCACGGAGGTCCTGGACATGCAGAAGCGGCACGAGCCCCCGCTTTCTGAGCAGAGCCCACAGCTTTGGTGACAACACACACCCCGCACATGGAGCAGGCCGTGTGGCGTCTGCAGGGCCTTGTGGAAGACCACCCTCAAACCCAGCTCCACCGAGCAGCCCTTTCAGTTCCCAAATGAGTCAGGACCCAAGCAATGAGGCCAGTGTGAGGGAGAACGCCAGCCCCTGCCTGGTGCCAGAGGACACTGCATGAGATACTCAGTGGCGGATGGGATGGGAGGCATGGAGGTTCTTCTGAGAAGTACAAAGGGGACATCACCTTGTTGCTTCTGCATCGTTCCATTTCATTATTTCTGCAGAAACAGCAGTATCTTCCACGGATAGAAGCGAGGGAAAATCCATCCAGTAGCACCGGCAGTCTTTGTTCCTGGAGATAGCAGTACGCATTCTCCCCTAAAGGCGACTGGGGGTGGGCTACGATTTTGTAGTATTTTTAACATGAGCAGACATGCTCATTACAGCAGCATCTCCCTGTCTTGTGACCACATACGATGACTAATTGCTCCCATTAAACCAAGTTTTAGGACATATGTCAGGTGGAGCAGAAAAATGGAGATAATGTTAAAAACTGCATCAAAGTAAGCGAGACTTTCCCCAAGCATAAAAGAAGCATTTATAAAATGAAACATTACATTCTTCTACCCCATCTTAAAGAAACGAGAGAAAAACTCCCTCCCTCAAGATTGGCATTGGTAAGAAACAGCCCTTCAGAAATGTTACATGAGATCCGTTTGAAGGCTGTAGTTGGGGGGAACTCGGTATTAGCCTAAATGCAGAATGTTTTCAAAGGGCATTACTTTCACACAGAGAAAAGCTTCTTTTTGTTATCAGGGGTACAACTGCTATTCCATACAACTAAAATGTAGAATAATTTAAAAATCTAAAGTGTTTATATTTATTTCTATGAACTTGGTCACAGACCCACTTGCCTGGAAAGCCAGTTAAAACACAAATTTAAAATATTTAGCTCTGAAAGGAAAAACCATTTCCCTGATAGGACACACTCAAATCAAACTCCATTATGACTTTGGCTCTGGCAAGCTATTTCCGGGAACGCTCTTCCCAGCAAATGCACGCAGGAGCAGGAAATGTGTCTAAACATGGCAGCGATGGTCGGCACACCATACAGACATTGCAAACCCTCTCTATTGTACTCACAACTGCCAAAATACGTTCGCCAGAAAGATCCTGAGCTAAGGGAACACTTTAGTTCATTTACAATAGGCGAAACTAAAAAATTTTGTTGTGATTTATGAACTGCAAAACTCAGCATTGTTTTCTAAACATTTTAAAGTATTATGTATTCCCTGATGGCTTCACCACACAGGAATCCTGCTCACTGGCCTTCCCGAGGTTAAGAGAATCGTGTTCTTCCCCATTGTAAGCACCAAGCTGCAAAAGTGCATGCTCTCCATCCATCGGCAGCACCCATGATCCCGCCTCACTTGGATGCTGGACTTCACGGTGCCCCACGCTAGTGGCTCTATCCATCAGCAGCACCCATGATCCCGCCTCACTCCGATGCTGGACTTCACAGTGCTCCACGCTAGTGGCTAGGACGCGCTCACCTGTTCACTTCGAGGCCAGCATTCACCCCCAGAAGCAGGGATTGAAGGCACTCATCAGACTAAAAAGTCTGGCCCCATGAGGGTGACCAGTGTTTGCGCAGGTGAGAGTTACACTCCCACACCATATCCAGGATCTCTGATGGACAAACATCCGTAAAACCACGTTTATGTTTCTATAAATAATAACACTGGACTAGTAAAGAACATTAACACTTGCTATGGGTCCTTGGAAGGAACCCTGTTAGTGAAACAGCAGGCCTGACGGGAACCTCATCACCCAAGCGGGCTATAAATGTAACACAGTTTCCGCTTTTTCATCGTGACGCATTGTGCATGGCTATGCGGTTCCTCTAGGCATTTTCCCGACAGTCGACCAAGCACGGACTCTGCCCGCCACGCCGCCTGGGGCTCCCCTCGAAGCCAGTCTCAGCCAACCGTCCTGCCACGGACCACTCACCCAGGGCCCTCAATCCCTTACCTCGGAACAAAGCAGCTCCGTGAGGCTGGGAACGATCAGGTTTGATGCGGGTATCGGACAGATGGCTACTCTCCCCGTTTAGACAGGATGAGATGCTAACGGAGAAAAATGAGAGTGGTGCTTCGCTCTCCACTGAGGGAGGCTGCCCACCCCATTGGCCTCGGGCGGGAGCCACGTGACATGGACCAGGCACATGTGACCCACTTTTTGCCCAGCTCCCCTCATGCCCTTGGAGGGTGCACCCAGCGCTCATGCGCTGTCATTTCAATACCCTCTTCCCCCCACAGGGGCGACTCAACAGCCCGGCAAGCCTGCAGGACACACGGCCGCAGCAGCTAAGCCCCTGGAATAGGAAGGGGTGGGTGGGGGCAGAAACCCCAGGGCCCAACATTAATCCCAACACAGCTCCTAAGACATGAGCTTTTGCTGCTGCTGCCGCTGGTCTGCCATGGGCGACGTAGGCATAAAGCAGGCCCCTACCCAGACAGCGGGGCTGACCTGGGCTTGGCTGGCGACGCTCTTGCAGGTCCTCATGAACTGCAGGATGAGGCTATTCCTCACCAGGAGGAGGTACCTGAAACAGCATAAACTGGAAATTCCCTCCTTTCCCTGTTTTCCTCTTTGTTGTGACTGAGATATTCTAGGTCTGTCCCACAAGCAAGACCCATGCGAAGCGGAGCGGACAAGTTGCAGCCTCAAGTGTGGTCCTGACGCCAGCTGTGCCCCGGGCGGGTGGGGTGGAAAGGCCTGGCCCAGGACCCCACAGCCCAGGCACTCGGAGCTAAGAGAGGAGGTGCAGGATGCACCCTGCTCCACCCATCGAACTGGGCACTCCTGCCATGGAGCAGGAGAAAGTCCCCCTCTGTTCTGTTATGGGCTTCTTACCTTGATCCCACCATGTTACACAAGACTCGGGTGGTAATGAGAAAAGCACACACAACAGGCAGAGGTGAAACGTGAATGCAAAGAGAAGCCACTGGGCTGTGAAGAGGGCCCGGTTTCGTCGGGGACAGGCTGAGCTGGCTCCTGCTGGGGCCCAGGCAATGTGCTTGCAGCCTTCTGATGCCAGACAAGGCACAGAGACAGAGTGTGTGGAGTCCTGCAGGTCTTACTGACCAAGCAAAGTCAGCCGATGGCTTATTAAAGAAAGAAACTAAAATAACGAGTATCGGAGGTTCATACAGAAAAAAATAGAATATGTGCACATGCAAAAGAAATACCTGTCACTGATCATTACCCAGAAGGATCACCACTGATACGTGTTATCTTGTCTGCCTATTCAGACTTCGGTCTGGTAGGCCTGTGTTTTTGTATCTTTTTAGCAAAAATAGTAACCAACCATGTTTGTTTTTCTTGCTTACTATTATATATGAAATATTTTTCTATGTTAATGTATTGAAGTCTGCATAAAAGGGAGCAGATTCCCCACAGTATTCCATTTTGTGCGTTTTTATGCATCAGAACACAACTAATCTGCAATGACTGACAATTCCAGGTATTCTGAATTGTTACATTAACTAATAATTTAATGACTGCTGCTATGATTTAAATGTACGTGTCCCCCCGCCCCAATTCCTATGTTGAAACTTAAGACCCAGTGCGATGGTATCAGCAGGTGATTAGGCCACGAGACTCCACTCTCAGAAATGGATCAGTGCCTCATAAAAAGGCTCAAGAAAACTAGCAGGGTTCTTTTTGCCCTTATATCCCGTCCACCATGGGGACACAGCATTTGTGACCTCCAGGGGAAGTAGCGTTCAAGGTGCTGTCTCAGACAGGCCAACCCTTCCCAGGCATGAAACCTGCTAGAGTCTTGATCCTGGATTGCCAGCTTCCGTAACAGTGAGCCATACATTGATTCCGTTTATAAAGATACCCAACACTGGGCATCTTGTTCTAGCAGCAGAAACGGACTAAAATCATGACCTTTGGGTAGATCCCATTCTGTCTCTCTCTTATTTCCTTGTAGTCTGTACTTATAATTTTGGGGCCAAAGGAGGCATAAGCTGACGCTGTCCAGCCCCTTCCTCTCCATCGGGCAGGCTCTGCCCTCGGTGCTGTCTGCAAGCACTGAGCTTATGAACACGGAGTGGAGGAGGATACAATGGTCACATTAAGACAACCCTCGCTCTGCATCTGGCACTGCTGACTAATTGAATCTTGAGCAGCTCTTGGTGTGGGCTGTTACAGTTCCTGTTACACATGGGGAGAACAATGGCAGAATCACTCAGGGCGTGCTCTGGCCCTAAAGCTTGGGTGGTGGGCCTGGCCCCCAGTCTGGCAAGGGCCCAGGCTGTTGCCCCGGGTGGCCGGGGGAGGACTGGACACTGAGTGTTGAGTCTGGTGTGGGTGGGCCTGTGGTGGTCACAAACAGCCTGCTGGAAGGCAGAGCAGAACAGGCAGGCAGGGCCTGGTTGCCAGTGGGGTGGAAGGTGGGTGGCTGCAAGCAGATGCGAGGCCCAGGTGGGTGGTGTGGGTGAGCGGCCTTCCCACCTGCTGTGTGTGGTGGGGAGAAGGAAGCTGACCAGACAGCAGCTGAGATGGGGTGCTGGCAGAGGTGAGAAGGCATGGAGGCGGCTGCACACCAAGCCACTGCACTCGTGAAGGGAGGAGCTGAGGGTGTGGCTGGGAAGGAGCAGCCCAGAGGCAGGAGGGCAACTGGGGGGCAGGGGCTTCCACAGGGCCCAGGACGGGCAGGAAGAGCCGCTGGCTCGATGCTGCCAAGAGCCAGGGGAGGTACAGAGCGGCCCTGCTCGGAGGGGTCACTGCCAGCAGCCTCGGAGTGGAGGCTGAACACAGTCATCTGCACCCAGGGTGAGCGCTGCACCTCCACGGGGGTCACTGCCAGGGGCTGCTCTTTGCCACACTGTTTCCTCTACCAATCTTGCTCCCAGGGCCACGCTCAGGGGAGGGTCACTGCCGGCTGGAGGGGCACAGCTGCATCACGTGTGTGTGAACCGCCTGCGTGAGGAAGGGCTGTCCGTCTCCTCCGCAATCTCCACTGTGCCTGTTTTACTCTGCACCGTCACACAGCCTCACATGATCTTTGCTGTTGGCCATGAGAGGCTCTTTCAGGCTTCGGTGCCCCTCCAGGGTGGTGGGTTTTCTGCCTTGGGGCTGTCACGTGCTCAGGCTCATCTGTGCTTCCCCACCCAGAACCTGCCATTTCTCCACGGAATCCTTCTGTGTTTGAGCCATTTCGGTAGAAAGAGGATAAAAGGCCATGTGAGTTGCAGCCCCAGCTACATGTTCAACACAGACAGCAACACGGTGTGAAATGTCAACCAAGTCAGCTGCACAGTCCTAACTGCTGTTACCCACATTGCTCCTGCCAACATGCAACTTTCGATGTAATAAAATTAGGGACCTAATGGTGTTGCTGTGAAAATTTCACATTTAGTACAAGTATGTGAATACAGCTGCTTCATTCCTTTTCTCTAAAACCACCAGGACCCAGAAAGGCACCGATGTACCCTGGGACTTGGAAGCCATGG
This sequence comes from Papio anubis, assembly GCF_008728515.1. Lineage (NCBI taxonomy): Eukaryota > Metazoa > Chordata > Mammalia > Primates > Cercopithecidae > Papio > Papio anubis. The sequence goes on along the minus strand of NC_044979.1, from coordinate 181,146,528 downwards.
GAAGGAGAAGCAGCCCAGAGGCCACGGCCCGGCTGTCGGCTGGAGGGGCACCTGGGTCTGGCTCTGGTCTTTCTGAAGCTGCGTGCTGGAGCCTTCGGTTACCCACCAGCAGCCCAGGAGGTCAGACCCCATCCACGATGGCAAGAACCTTCCAATCCAGGTGCCGAGGACACCCCCATGCTTGACTCCTGGGTGCATTTGTCGGGGATGGGGGCACCGGCCATCCCTGGGCTGGCTGGTCCCAGAGGCCCCTTCCAGTGCACAGCTGCTGTGGTTTGACAGCAGAGTGGCCCTCTATGTTCCCCAGGAGCAGCCTTCTCCATTTAAAGGAAGTTAAAGGTGTTGAAGGAAGAGGCTGCCTGCCCTGCTTCCTCAGGTGAAGCGTCTCTGTGACCCGGGTGTGGAGACCAGGCCTGGCAGGCAAACTGCCCTCACGTGGGGTCCAGGGCTGTGCTGCTCACGGTGCATGATCCCCGAAGGCCCACTCGGTGCTGGAACAGGCCGTGGAGAGGGAGGTGCCCAGCGGAGTGTGGAGCCTGCCCTGGGGCCAGGCACCCACCCATCACACTGACGGCCACGCCTAGTGGTTTCTCCAAGAGGGGAGACGTCGTGTCTTAGGACTGGCCTTCCCTGGGCAGAGGCAGGGAACCAAGGTGAGGCTGGCAGCCAGTGGAAGGCCAGCTATCGAGGGTCCCAAGGGCCACCGTGGAGTTTCCTGGGCAACCTGGGAGTTTTCTTCCCCAGGGGCTCTGAAGCAGTAAATGGGGAGTGTGGAATGGGTTCATCCCCACTTCTGATGCATAGCCATGCAGAGGAACCCCATATGATGCAGTTCCCCTCAGAGAACCCTCTGTGGCCGTGCACCCTGACTCGCTGGCCACCTCTGCTACACAGCCCCTCCCGGCCCGGCTGACTCGCTGGCCACCTCTGCTACACAGCCCCTCCCAGGCCAGCTGACTCGCTGGCCACCTCTGCTACCCAGCCCCTCCCAGGCCAGCTGACTCGCTGGCCACCTCTGCTACACAGCCCCTCCCGGCCCGGCTGACTCGCTGGCCACCTCTGCTACATAGCCCTTCCTGGCCCGGCTGCTCCTGGTCGGGCACCTACTGATACTGCAGTGCAGCACCGGGTGTTCACAAAGCTCACATCCCAAGGACGGCGACACCAACAAAGGAGCGGACAAGCAGCAGGAGTTGGTGGTAGCAGACAAGGCTGGACTGAGGTTTCAAATGGCGTCTGTGTTCATCTGTTCTCATGCTGCTGACACAGACATACCCGAGACTGTAATTTATAAAGGAAGGAGGTTTCGTGGACTCACAGTTCCACATGGTTGGGGAGGCCTCACGATCATGGTGGAAGATGCAGGAAGAGCAAAGGGACATCTTATACGGCGGCCGGCAACAGAGGGCACGTGCAGAGGAACTATGCTTTAGAAAACCATCAGATCTCGTGAGACTTACTCACTATCACGACAGCAGCATGGGAAAGACTCGCCCCCATGATTCACTTACCTCCCACTGAGTCCCTCCCATGACCTGTCGGAATTGTGGGAGCTACAATTCAAGATGAGATTTGGGTGGGGACATAGCCAGACTATATTGGCATCCATCAGGAAGACCTCACTGAAGGGGGCCCTTGGAACTGTGGAAGGAAAATAAAATCTCAGGACCCCAAACCCACTATGACGAAGAGTTCAGTTTGGGAACAGAGTCACGCAAAGGTGGTCTTCCTTTTGGTCCTAAGCAGACAGCTGCAGATAGAAGGCTGCGAGTCTCCCCGGGGGCCTACCTCAGCAGCTGCCCACAAGGAAATGCCCTCTGGGCCCCAGTCTGTGCCCTAAGGCAGTGTCCTGCTGAATCTCACCCTGACAGTGTCAATAAACAGCTTATCTTCACAGGTACAGGACTCAGACAAGACCAGAAGCCATCCCTCCTCCGCCCGCCCAAGGCACACGCATGTCTTCCTCTGCTGCAGGTTTACTTCACCTTAAGAGAAATGCAGACTCATGGAGAGACCGTGCGTACATGACAGGTCCTCTACCGCCTCCCGCCAGCTCGTTCCCCTTCAAATACGGAAGTCTTAAAAGTCTCCTCGGAAAAAGCCCAGGCCACAGGTCCTACAGTAACTTCTGTCTCTTTCCCAGGCGAGTCCTCAACCCTGGCAAAATAAACCTCTGGGCAGATTAAGATCTGTCACAGTCCCATTTTGGTTGACAGGTCAGAGACCGGAGGGAGGTGAGGGACATCCATGAGGCTCCCTGGGGCATGGTCCGCAAGGCAGGAGTGCAGGGTGGGGGAGTGCAGGGTGGGTCTGAGGAGCGTGGCAACGGGAAGGGTGTGGGAATGGGGGAGCCCACATCCCTGCCCTCCGTGAGCCTCTCCCACACGACACCTCCGTCAACACTGGAGAGCAAGGCCCTGGGGGGCAGCCCTGTCTCCCTGTCCCCTTCTAGGGCTCATGGATCCAAGAGTGGCAGAGAAGCCAGCATTAGGGCTTGAGGCTTTCTGGTCACTGGTAGGTGCTGGCTCCTGTCAACAAGAAGAGCCAAACTCTGCAAAATAATATTTGAAGAGATTTACTCTGAGCCAAACGTGAGTGACCATGGCCAAGGCACACCTCAGGAGAACCTAAAACCTGTGGCCAGCGTGGTTGGGCTGCAGTGTGGTTTTGTATGGTTTAGGGAGATACAGTGAGGTGTGCACTGGTTTGAGGTCCAGAAAGGCAGGACAGCTCGAGGGCGGGGGGTTATAGGTGGTGTATTAGGCTGTTCTTGCGTTGTTATGAAGGAAGGCCTGAGGCTGGGTAGTTTATAAAGAAGAGAGGTTCAGCTGGCTGAGGTTCTGCAGGCCACACAGGAGGCTCGGCGCTGGCATCTGCTCGGCTTCTGGAGAGGTGCCTCCGGAGGACTCAATTCTGATCTTTTTATCTTGCCGATATTCCTATCTAAGCGGTCTGGGTAGTCATGCTCTACAAACCAAACCCAAACACCTCCCACCAGACCCACCTCCGACACTGGGGATCACATTTCCACGTGAGATGTGGGTAGGGCCAATATCCAGGCTACATCAGATGAAATAAAAGATGTTCTGATGGGCACTTGGTTCAATGAGTTAAGTTACTATCTGAAGCCTGGAATCAATAGAAAGGAGTGTCTGGGTTAAGGTAAGGGCTGTGGAGACCAAGGTCCTTGTTATGTGGATGAAATCTCACAGGTGTCCTCCCTTAGACCATTACATGACAAATGTTTCCTATTCAGACCTTTACGAGGCACTAGACTCTCAGCCACAGTCTCCTCAGGATTGGGAGGGTCTGGAAGGGGAAAGATCCAGTTATGTTAATACAGGTTCTTTACAGATGCAAACTTTCTCCCACAAAAGATGGTTCTGGAGGCCCATTTCAAAATATGTCAAATAAACATATTTTGGGGTAAAATATTTCTATTTCCTACTTTATCTGTCATGTGATATGAAGCCACAGTCAGACTGAAAAACCACGTTATATTGGGTTAAATAAAACCCATCTCATGAGACATTACGGTTTGTAGGGTGTGACTCCCCAGGCTCCTTAGATAGGAATTTGGGCAAGAGAGGAAAAAGGTCAGAATTTAGTTCTCACTACAAGCCGAGCATCTTCCCTGGCAGGAGGTTTTCTGTCTCCCTGAGTTCCACCCGCCTGTCACTTCTGTGGCGTGTTCTGTGCCTGTGTGGGGTCCGGCCCTCGAGCACTTGGATCCCGGGCAGAAGGCAGACAGACATGTGGGCCTGATCCCACACGGTGCGTGGCCTGCAGCACGGACCTAGGGTGGCAGGGTACGGAGGCAGCCCTGGGTCTCATTTAAATCCCATAGAGAGAATTTATATCTCAGATGTAGGAGGCAACCAGCCTGGCTGGGTTCAGGCTTCAACTCTAAGGGGCTCTGTGTGCGGTTCCCACGTTGGTTGTTTCAGTCTTTGCAGGGCTATCTAGGCCTTCCATGCATGCCCCCCTGCGCTGGTGGGGTCTGGGAACTGGGCAGCAGTTTACCTCATGGCACGGTTCTCAAGGTCTGTGATGGGTTGTTTGGGGGCGGATGCGTGTATGTGAAGCTGGGGGTGAGTGTGGGCAACTGCTCAGCCTTCTCTGTGGGTTTCCCGAGCCTGCATCTGTGCTGGCCTCCCTGTGCCTCCCTGAATCTCCCAGGATTCCTCTTTTCCCTCCTACAGTCGGGAAGCTCCAGCCTTCTGAACTCACTTCCCAAGCACACTCCTCTGGGATCAGCTGTGGGAAAGCGCAGAGAGAGAGAGAAGGCACTGGGGGATCGTGCCACTTGGGCATCACTGCCAGACTTGGAGAGGAAGGCTCCCTCCCTCCATGGTGGAGCCTGGGGGCCCCTGTGGACCCCCTTGACCATTCCTGGCACCACTATTGTTGCCGTAAGGCTGCCTAGGGTCTAGATGTGAGAGAACAGAGAGGAGACCGAAATCCAGGGCATGCACCCACTTCCCTGGGCATCGGGGACCCCTTTCCTGCTCTTTGAGCTGTTCCCAGAGGCTCCTCCTGGAGCTCCCTGCCAGCTTTCTGCCAGCTTCTGGGTTTCAGCATGCCGTGAACTCAGGCAGGAGAGATTGTAAGTTTCCATTGCCTCCAACACTCCTGCTACTCACTTCTCAGACCACTGCATTCCGCGGGGCAGAGGCTCAGAGTGCTTGCTCCACCCACCCACAGCCCACACTCAGCTTCATTTCAGTCTCATCAAAGAGCATCTTCTACTCAAGGTGAACAATTCAAAACGGAAATTAAGAAAACAATTCTATTTACAATAGCATCACAAAGAATAAAATACCTAAGATAGGCACACACAAGGGCACTGCTCCTAACAGCCAAGTGGGTGAAGCCCTCCTGTCCATTGATGGCTGTGGTCTTTACATACAATGGGATATTGATCAGCTTTCAAAAGGAAGGACATTCTCACACATGCCACAGTGTAGATGAACCCTGAAGACATTAGGCTAAAAGAAATAAGCCAGTTACAAACAGACAAATGCCATATAATCCCAGCATATCCCTGAAGTGTATGCTAAAAAATAGTTAAGATGGAAAATTCTATGTTAGGTACATTTTACCACAACTAAAAATAAAACAAAATAAATTTTAAAAAAGCATCTGTGGTAGCTGACACACACTGCAGGGCATGAGGAGTCGTATTTGAGCCTGCAAGTCCAGACTGGCCCTTGCATGGAACAAACCGCTCAGCCTCTCAGGGCCCAGGTTCCTGAGCCGTGAAACAGGGAGGCCTCATCCCACCCCTTCCATCTCTCTCCCAGGCCCAACTTCAAAAGGATGCTGCTCTTTGTGTTTCTTTGCTTTTTTTTTTTTTTTTTCTCCACCCTTACCTTTTTGGAAATCTTTTCTCTTCCTAGCCTCATGCACAGAGGCTGAGATGCGGAGTTCATCCTACAGTTTATGACACGTCGGCACCACTGCTTCCTGGGAGCGGCTCCTGCACGGTATCATTGACTCCTTTTCATTCTCACCAGCCCTTATCACCACCACTTGCCACTGCCACCACGCAGGAGCCCATTCTAAAACACCGAGTGCCTGACTCTTACTCACATATGCTCTTGCAAAGTATATGTGTATTTAATTTCCTATGCATGCATCTGTACTCACACAGGCAGAATGGTTTTAATACCACTCATGTTTCTTAGCTTTTTAACCCAGTGAGGCAGGAGAACAGGGCCTGCAGGGAAGAAACCTAAGGTCTTCCTAGAACTAAATCAAATGCAAACACTTCAGCCAGGACAGGAACACCCTCTCCATTCACACGGGGGTGTACACCAAGCAACCAACGGAAACCTGCAGAGGGTATTGAAACCCCAGAAAATTCTGTCACTGGGGCCTGTGAGCTGCTTGCTCGGGCTGCTCCCACCCTGCGGACTGTGCTCTCGTTTTCAGTAAATCTCTGCTGTCACTGATTTTTTCCTTGCTTTGTTTGTGTGTTTTGTCCAATTATTTTTTCAAAACGCCAAGAACCTGGACACCCTCCACCAGTAACGCCAGCCCTGCCTTTAAGGGCCATTGGCACATCCAGTCCATGGCATTTGACTTCTGCCACAGCCATATTTTCACTCTTATAGGCAAGGGCACTGAGGTCACCTCCCACCCCGACACCCACAGAGCACAAGGAGATGCTGTGTGCATCTGTCTCCAGGAACCTGTGGAGATTTTGTCACCACAGAGATGCAGGACAGCACACCAGGTCACACGCCCCACGGACTCCCCAGTCCCAGGCTCCGGAGAAGACATGCCAGGCCACCCCCTCTGGACAGCGGCACGTGCACTTTCTGCATCTGCTCCCAATGCCGGGCGCAAATTCATCACCCGCTCCTGCTGGTCTCAGCCATGGGAAGGGTACACGCCACGTCACTCTGCATCTCTTGGACAAGAAGTGAGTTTGCACATCTCTTCACCAGCCTTTTGTACTTCTTCTGTAAACTGTCTTTCAGATCCTTCACCCATTTTTCTATAAAAGTTACAGTATTAGTTTCCTATTGCTGATGTTACAAATTACATCACAAATTTATTATCTTCTATTTCTGGAAGTCAGAGGTCTGAATCAGATCTCACTAGACAAGTCAGGGTGTCTGCAGGGCTGTGTTCCTTCTGAACAAAAGTCAGCGTGTCTGCAGGGCTGTGTTCCTTCAGAACAAAAGTCAGCGTGTCTTCTGAACAAAAGTTGGATGTCTGCAGGGCTATGTTCCTTCTGAACAAAAGTTAGGGTGTCTGTAGGGCTGTGTTCCTTCTGAACAAAAGTCAGGGTGTCTTCTGAACAAAAGTCGGATGTCTGCAGGGCTGTGTTCCTTCTGAACAAAAGTCAGGGTGTCCACAGAGCTCTGTGTCTTCTGAACAAAAGTTAGAGTGGCTGCAGGGCTGTGTTCCTTCTGAACAAAAATCAGTGTGGCTGCAGGGCTGTGTTCCTTCTGAACAAAAGTCAGGGTGGCTGCAGGGCTGTGTTCCTTCTGAACAAAAGTCAGGGTGGCTGCAGGGCTGTGTTCCTTCTGAAGGCTTTGGGGAAATTTTCCCTTGTCTTTTCCAGGCCACATTCCTTGCCTCATGGCCCCTTACTCGACCTTTGAAGTCATCAGATTTTTTTAAGCTTTATTTATAATTGACGCATAATAGTTGTACATATGGCCGGGCACGGTGGCTCACGCCTGTAATCCCAGCACTTTGGGAGGCCGAGGCGGGCGGATCACAAGGTCAGGAGATCGAGACCACAGTGAAACCCCGTCTCTACTAAAAATACAAAAAATTAGCCGGGTGCGGTGGCGGGCGCCTGTAGTCCAGCTACTCAGGAGGCTGAGGCAGGAGAATGGCGTAAACCCAGGAGGTGGAGCTTGCAGTGAGCTGAGATCCGGCCACTGCACTCCAGCCTGGGGGACAGAGTGAGACTCCGTCTCAAAAAAAAAAAAAAATGGTTGTATATATTTATAGGATACAGTATAATGTTTCAATGGATGTTATATAATGATCAAACCAGGGAAATTAGCATATCCATCACTGTAAACATTTATGATTTTGTGATAACATTCAAAATCCTGCCTTCCAGCTATCTGGACAGACACATTATTATTAGCTATAGTCACCCTATTGTTAACAGAACACCAGAATTTACTCCTGTCTAACCGTAACTTCATACCTGTGGACCAGCCTCTCTTCTTTCAGCCTCAGCACTGGGGAGAATTATTATCTATTTTCTGAAACAATCTGTGTAAGTTAGAAATCAAGTGTTCCTTCAAGTTAGGTATAATTCATCCACAAAAATGTGTCTGAGAACTTTTTTTGAATGGAAATCTTTGATTGTCACTTAAATTTCTTTAATATTGTTGGCTTATCCAAGTTCTCTATTTCTTCTCGTCTATTTTTGCACTTCCTATTTTCCCAGGAAGTTATCAGTTTCACCTACATTTTCTTTTTTTTATACTTAGTGATAATTTATTGATAAGTAGTATTTTGTTCCTAGTGAGATAGATTAGTGTTTTCTTTTTGATTTATTAATTTTTTATTATACTTTAAGTTCTAGGGTACATGTATACAACGTGCAGGTTTGTTACATATGCATCCATGTGCCATGTTGGTTTGCTGCACCCATTAACTCGTCATTTACACTAGGTATATCTCCTAATGCTATCCGTCACCCCAGCCCCCGACCCCACAACAGGCCTCGGTATGTGATGTTCCCCACCCTATGTTCAAGTGTTCTCATTGTTCAACTCCCACCTATGAGAACATGCCATGTTTGGTTTTCTGTCCTTGTGATAGTTTGCTGAGAATGATGGTTTCCAGCTTCATCCATGTCCCTACAAAGGACATGAACTCATCCTTTTTTATGGCTGCATAGTATTCCATGGTGTATATGTGCCACATTTTCTTAATCCAGTCTGTCATTGATGGACATTTGGGTTGGTTCCAAGTATTTGCTATTGCAAACAGTGCCGCAATAAACATATGTGTGCATGTGTCTTTATAGCAGCATGATTTATAATCCTTTGTTTATATACCCAGTAATGGGATGGCTGGGGCAAATGGTATTGCTAGTTCTAGATCCTTGAGGAATCACCACACTGTCTTCCACAATGGGTGAACTAGCTTACAGTCCCACCAACAATGTAAAAGTGTTCCTATTTCTCCACATCCTCTCTCCAGCACCTGTTGTTTCCTGACTTTTTAATGATCGCCATTCTAACTGGTGTGAGATGGTATCTCACTGTAGTTTTGATTTGCATTTCTCTGATGGCCACTGATGATGAGCATTTTTTCATGTGTCTGTTGGCTGCATAAATGTCTTCTTTTGAGAAGTGTTTGTTCATATCCTTTGCCCATTTTTTGATGGGGTTATTTGTTTTTTTCTTGTATTGTTTGAGTTCTTTGTAGATTCTGGTTATTAGTCCTTTGTCAGATGAGTAGATTGCAAAGTTTCTCCCATTCTGTAGGTTGCCTGTTCACTCTGATGGTAGTTTCTTTTCACCTACGTTTTCAAATGGGTTCGCATATGGTTTCCCACAGTACTCTAACTTTTCTTCTCGGCTGTATCTATGGTTATTTCCTTCTCTATCTATCTATCTATCTATCTATCTATCTATCTATCTATCCATCCACCCATCATCCATCTACATTTATTTTTATTTATTCACTCATTCACTCCTTCCTATATTCTGTTCCATTAATTGTCACCAGTATCACCCCTCCACTTTCTTTCTTATTCTTTTTTTAGATGGGGTCTCACTCCATGGCCCAGGCTGGAGTGCAATGGCACAATCTTGGCTCACTACAACCTCCTCCTCCTCCTGGGTTCAAGCAATTCTCCTGCCTCAGCCTCCTGAGTAGCTGGGATTACAGGCATGTACCACCACGCCCAGCTAATTTTTGTATTTTAGTAGAGACAGGGTTTCACCATGTTGGCCAGGCTGGTCTCAAATTCCTGACCTCTTGATCTGCCCATCTCGGCCTCCCAAACTGTTGAGATTACAGGCGTGAGCCACAGTGCCCAGCCCTTTCCACTTTCTTTAACCAGAGATCTAACTATTGACTCTAAAACACAAAACAGCTTTTAGGGCTGTTAATTTTCTCTCTGTTTTTCTGTGCTCTCTATTTCATGGATTTCTGCCCTTTCCTTTATTATTTCCTGCCTTATGGATCCTTGGGCTTTCTCCCTTGCTCTTTTTTCCGCCTCTTGAGTTAATTTTTCATGTTTCTTAACACATGTGTTTATAGCTATAAATGTCCTTCTAAGCACTGCTTTAGCTGTGTCGTGCTATTTAGACATATACTGCTTCATAATCACTCAGCCCTAAAGTTCTTTTATTTCTTTTATGATTTTATTTCTAACAAGAGTTTTTATAGCATATTATTTATATAAGCTATTCCTTTACTATTAATTTCCAGTATAATTGCCTTATGCTCTCCACATGCTGTGTTATAGACAGATGTAACCTGTACACATACATCCCTATGTTACAGACTTCACCTGTATACATCCTAGTATTGTACATGTTCTCTGTATGCTTAGAAAGTAACATGTAGAGTTCAAAATATACTAACAACTCAAACTTATTTATTATATTGCTTCAGATATTAATACTCCTGCTTATTTTTTGTTGACCTACTTCTTGGAGGGATGTGTTAAAATCTCCAAACACAACTGCTCATTCATCCACCTTTCCTTGCAATTGTATCAATAGAAGTTCATGGTAACAGCTCAAGCCACAGGCACTAATGTCTGCAGGGTATCACCAGACCACCAAAACAGCACCCCCACTCCTGATGCTTTCATTACTCACTCTTTCCAAACACCTCAGGACGATCTTCAGCCCCCAGCACCGCCTTCTTGTCCTTCATTCCTGAAACCCGTGCCTCCCTTGCTTCTCAGGGCTGGCTCCAGGGCAGAGCTGGAAGGCTGTGCAAGAACCACCCGGCCGAGCACTGGACCCAAAGGTGTCCAACCACAACCAGCTCACTGCTACCAAAAGCGGGGATCCCCGATTTCCCAAAGTCATACACAGAATAGTCTTCAGGGCACATTGTGGACTGAAGCAGGGTGAAATACAGCACTGTGTTACTTCAAACAGATTTCATTTGTCAAGGGTAAGTCTGACTTTGTTATATACACTCTTGGTAAACAAATATGCCAACAAAAAACAGTAACTCACCTTCCCCCATAAGCAGGCTATAAGGTTTAGAGCAGATCCATAGACAGCAAAGGTTCAGACGTATTGAACTCAGAGCATCATAACCACAGCAGGTGATTTACAGAAGGGTTGACTTTTGTCGTGGAGCCCACCGACCTAAAACACAAAAACACAGGGCTGTGTGAGTGCATCAGTGCGGGGCCTGCCCGCCAGCACTGGGCTTCAACAGAACTGCCTCTTGCCTTCAACACAGCAGTCAACACCTCTTCAGCATTCGAGTACAAGGCATGGTGTGAGTGTGGAGACGGAGTGCCAGCAAGCGCTCCCCCGGTGCTCTTCCCCCCAGCACCCCAAATGAGATGGCTCAACCCAAAGGCAGGCTTCTACTTCACAAGTGAGACGTCCACATGAAATGTTTTGATAAAATTGCACTTACTTAGTGTATCTGCTTATATCTACACTGATTTTAAAACAATATTTATTAAATTATACATTAATTTAAATACATGGCTGGTTTTCTAATTTCACTGATAGTGAACAAATTCCATCTAATTTCTTCAATTTCAGCATGGTCTTAGAGGAGAGACTTGGGAAAAAAAGGCACATTTGAGGTTGGATGTGGTGGCTCATGCCTGTAATCCCAGCACTTTGGGAAGCCAAGACGGGAGGATCACTTAAGGTCAGGAGTTTGAGGCCAGCCTGGGCAACATGGTGAAACCCCCGTCTCTACCAAAATACAAGAAATGAGCCAGGCGTGGTGGCGGGTGCCTGTAATCCCAGCTACTCCGGAGGCTGAGGCAGGAGACTTGCTTGAACCCGGGAGGCGGAGGTTGCCGTGAGTTGAGACGGCGCTGCTGCACTGCAGCCTGGGTGTGACAGAGCGGGTGTAACAGAGCGGGTGTGACAGACTGCAGCCTGGGTGTGACAGAGCGAGACTCCGTCTAAAAAAAAAGCACATTTGGAACCTTGGGAGAAAAAGGGAAGGAGGGATGGAAAAGGTAGAAATTCCGTTTCCTACAAAAATAAAAGCACAGCAAGGCATAAGAAGACACAGATTTAATCCATCTCCAAATGAACCATTCAGTTTTTTTCTTTAAAAAACCTACGTTTCTGCTGACCAACAAAAAAGGATGCTATTGGACAAACAAACCTAGTAAAGCACCCGTGTCCCTCGGCACGTCCGTTCCCGGCTAGAAACATCTGTTACTGCTAGTGCAGGAAAATCCAAGTGCTTTTAAAATAAATAGAAAAAAGGCATGCAAAATCCTTTTGGGTAAATGATGTTCTCCAGTCGCAGACACTCCTGAAGGCCATCGTGGCTCTGGGAGAGGAAACCAGGGTGTAGGCACTGAAACTCCTTCAGCTAATGAAACTGAGAACTCCCGCCCAGCACCGCAGTCCAAAGTCAAATGGGGAAAAGCTGTGCAGATGTAAGAAACACCAGAAACAAAACACTAAAAATACCAAGAATACAAACGCACAGTTAAAATAAGAAACTGCGAAATGAGAATTAATTTAACCTAAGAAAGAAATTAAAGAGAATGACACAATTAGCCTAGAAATGAGACTAAGTTACAAGGTACCAAAAGAGAGAGATTCAGTTGAGTGTGAGGCAGGAGAACAGAAGGAGGCAGGGAACAGAAGGCCGATCCATCCAGGCTGACTTCCTAGAACTAAATCAAATGAAAGCTCCTCAGCGATGACAGGGATGTGAACGGCTTTGCAACTGCACTCCATCCTCTCAGTTGACAGCATTTACCCTTTGTAACTTCACATGCAGCCTCTCCATTTACACAGACCACACACTCCAAATAACATCCTCTCCATTTACATAGGGTGCGTTCTGAGTAAATGACTCTGACTTCAATTCATTCTCTTCATTTTCATAGAATATTCGCCAAGTAACCAGTGGGAAACCTCTAGAGTATTGAAACCCCAGAAAATTCTGTAAGCTCCTGAGCCCCAATGGTTAGGCTGCTCCCACACCATAGCATGTACTTTCGTTCTCAATAAAACCCTGCTTTTGCTTTCTTGCTTTGTTTGTGCGTTTTGTCCAATGCTTTGTTCGAGATGCCACCTGGACACCCTCTACCGGTAACGACTGCATAAGGAACACTGCAGGAGGACAGAGAACATGAAAGAGAACATGAGGCCGACCAAGAGGTGAGAGACGTGCAGAGAAGCTGCCAGACACGGAGCCCAGGCCAACAAAGACCCGAGAAACACAGACTGGAGTTCCCAAAAAAGAAAAGCAAAACTACGAAACAGACCTAATACTTACATTCCTAGAAATGTTCTTAGGAAAAAAATAATCGACAAGTTGAAAGGCTCATCATGTACCTGAACAAACCGACCCAGAACGGTGGCCCTGAAGGCACTGCCCAGTAACGATTACAACTGAAAGAAAAAATTCTTTGGGACTCTAGGCAAAAAGACCAGCTCATTCACAAAGGAAAGAAAATCAGACAGGGATCGGACTTCCTGACTGCAATGTACAAGGTAAGTGAACAGTGGAGCAATTATTTTCATAAACTCAAGTAAAAATAAAGTGTGACCAAAGGATTTTATGTCAGCCAAGCTGTCCTTCAAAATTAAAGCTCTAGAGAAATAGTTTTAAATAGCTAAGAACTCAATGAACAGTGTGTTTCCAGGCCCTTCATGAGAAACCTACTACAAAAGAATCTCCCTCAAGCCAAGAGACCGCTGGGAAATCTGACATAAACAAAAATAACAAATCTGTTGAGCACAGACTAAAACAGAAAGTGAGGACAAGGATGGTGGTGGGGTACGAAACAGTTTCTTATCGGGGAGCATGCTGTTCTGCAAAAGTAAAAATACAGCAAATAAATCAGAGGTAGATGAATCAGAAAAAAGGAATGTAGAATAAGCTCATAGACTGAAGCATGAAAAATAGGTGGGAGAAAAGAATCCCACCAGACAAGCCAAAATAAAGAGGTCAGAGGAAGAAAGAGAGGGACCAAGGTGCGATAAGAGGTGTTGTTACAACAGTAGCCAACAGGACAAAACATAGACTTTCCTAAATGCCAAAAACAATAAAAAAAAAAAAAAAAAGGCAAAGACACAAACTACATTAAAAAATAAAAAGACGCACAATAAATAAAACACAACACACACATTAAATACAGGAACAAGTTATGCGGCAGTTGGGACAGGACATACCGGTCCTAGCAACACGTGAGTAAACACGTGCAACACGTGGCCCTATGAAAAGTCTCCACTTGGCTCACAAAGCCAGCTCTGCTTTACACAAGAGACACGACCATTGCCAAGTGATTTGAAAAGGCTAAATGTCAAGGAATGAGCAGAAGCACGTGAGGTCAATGCACCAGGCTGAAGAGCAGGGGTTGCAATCTGCCTGTCAGACAAGGTCCAGCCTCCCCTCAAAGCAGGAAGCAAGACCAAGAAGGGCACTTCCTGATGCCGGAGGACCCAGTGCACAGTCAAGCCATATGAGTTAAGAATCTACTAGAACTGGCCGGGCGTGGTGGCTCAAGCCTGTAATCCCAGCACTTTGGGAGGCCGAGGCGGGCGGATCACAAGGTCAAGAGATCGAGACCATCCTGGCTAACACGGTGAAACCCTGTCTCTACCAAAAAATACAAAAAACTAGCCGGACGAGGTGGTGGGCGCCTGTAGTCCCAGCTACTCGGGAGGCGGAGGCAGGAGAATGGCATAAACCCGGGAGGTGGAGTTTGCAGTGAGCTGAGATCCGGCCACTGCACTCCAGCCTGGGCGACAGAGCGAGACTCTGTCTCAAAAAAAAAAAAAAAAAAAAAAAAAAAAAAAGAATCTACTAGAACCGCTCAAACACAGAAACTGGAGGACCCAGCGCACAGTGAGGCCATGAGTTAAGAATCTACTAGAATCCCCAAACACAGAAGCTGGCTTTATAATGCAGAAACTATAGGTGTTGGGGAAAGAAACAGAAACCTAAGAATAGCAATCATTAACACATGACTGTCAACCATGGCAAGGTAAAGGGTCAAAAATAATTAAACATGAAAGAGAGCTAATAACAGGAGGTAGTTCTTGGGGACATTACATCAAACTTTGTACCCCAATAATAGAGATTATACTTTCTTCTTAAACATACTTGAAACATTCATTAAAAAAAAAAAACTAGCTTGTATTAGGGCACAAAGAAAACCTCAGTCAGTTACATGAAATAGAAATGGCACAGACAGCAGGCAGCAGACAGCAGTCTATGCTAACAATGCAAGACCAGAAAACAGTGAACTTTAACCAAAGGATATTTCCTTGGTAATTTACACCATTTTAGAAACACCTAAGGGGAACTGGTTCATGACGTGTATCTATCAATACAGTTATGGCTATCTCCCTAATAAGTCCCTAAATTGGTAAGGAATACCATGAGACCAGACATTGAGAGAGTGACGAGACAGACTGACACATTCTTGCAGTGACTCGCCTCTTCCAACCTCATGCACACGCCCAGGGGAGCCTGAGAGCAGTTCCCTGATGGAGCTGGACACGAACGAGATGGAATCTCCACGCGGAAATGCTCTGCAGCTCCCTTTTCAGTGGAAAACAGAGCTGTTTAGGAAGGCAAGGAGATGGAGGAGATGAAGGAGGCGTGGGATCCCCTTCCTCACCTCCGGCCTGCTCTGGCTGTGAGACCCTGGGAGTAAAGCAGAGCAATGGCTTTAACATCTTGCTGAACATGCTGAATTGGCTGCCACAACAGATCAGCTTCAAAGGCAAGGACCCCAAGGGTGTGGCATTCCCTCCTGGGCACAGTCCAGACAAAAGCAGTGCACTCAGCTGCAAACTACACACACGCATACACATGGCAAACGCACACACACGTGTGCACACAGGTGCTAAAGCAGCTCACACACATGCATACACATGGCAAAGGCACACATACATGTGTGCACATGGGTGCTTAAGCAGCTCACACACGGCAAAGACACACACTTACACACAAGTGCACACAGGTGCTTAAGCAGCTCACAGCATTATCCAGGCTTTTAAGAAGTGGCTTCAGCTTCACCAGAAGGTTTCAAACCTCAGACAATCACCAGGCAGCATGCTGTCCCTCTGTAACATTTTCCTTGTGACTCTCAGCGTCAGGGCAGCCGCTTCATACAGGAAACCATGACTTGGTAAGAGATCATCTGGTGGCAGGTGCCCCTTGCTAACCAAGTCTGGTTAAGATTAACAAAAGGCATAAGAGAGCAGAACTGTCAGTGACCCCTCCGTAGGTGGACTCCTTGGGAATCCAGGCATGGTCCTTTCAGGGAGAAGAGTTTAGAAGATATTCAAGTCGATACCTTAAATTTCTGGGGTACCCAGTAAAAAAGTCTAAGAATTCATAAAAGGAAGCTTCTGATGAACGTAAAATTTTTTTCAACCTTAAATAAAGCATACATATATAAACTTTATATATATAAAGTTTAAAAAGTATTAAAGATGCAGAATATATTAACAGCACAAACAACACAATAGTACGTATGTGTGTCTGTGTGTGTATAAAACCCTGTACCTGACAAGTAGAGGTAACACATTCTCCTATATGTTTATATATAAACTTATAAAAAGTTTATATATGTTTATAGTTTATATATAAAGCTTATATATATGTTTATATATAAAAACTTTTATTTATATATAAAATATAAATATATATAATTAAAATAAAATATAAAAATATATTTTTATAAATATAAAAAACTTTATACACACATATATAAAAGGTTTATACATATAAACTTTACATATATAAACATATGTATATAAAGCTTATATATATATATAAACTAAGACTCAGTCTTCTTCTTATGAATCTGCCTGGAGAGGAAGAAAGAGGAACCATGGTCTCATACGTACCAGAGTTTGGACCCTAACGTTGCCACTTTTGTGGGCTAACACCCAGAACTACCTCTGTTGTGTCACATCTAAGATGAGGAAGCCACACTGCCCTTGTGGTGCACGTGCAGCCATGCTGCAGGGAGCACCATCGGCAGGGAGCACCAACACACAGTACTCACAGAGGAGTTGGGAGCCCAGCCTGCCTACCATCTCCATTACTTCTGCCGCACAAAATCCTCCAGCCATGCTGAATTCTACCCTTGCAGGTGTCCTGCAGCTACGACAATGCTGGAGGGAGGGTGGAGAATGTGACCCCAGAGCTCCCTCACCTGGAGCTGGGTGGCATCTGGACCATGTGAAGGGCTCTGGAGGGCAGGGCACCACCACCCATCCCTGCCACCCAATCATAAGAGTCCTTAGGTGCTGGGGCACCTCCCACCCAGTGTGTCTGTGCTCCATGCAGCAGTGCGCAAGCAAGACCTCCTTAAAGTGGGGCTCGCACCAAGATGGCAAAGCATTTCCTAATGCAGTGGGTCAATCATCCAGCTCAAAGGGCAGCCTTGGAGTTGGAGAGACCAGCCCAACAAAAAATAAGCATGGTCTTGTCCGCAACCAGACTGCTGGAGCTGGGGCCTGCAATTTTGGATAGAAACACTGAGAAGAAACACTGAAAGAAGGTCAAGGAGAGAGACAAGCATTAATGGGGGAAGAATGCTACAAGAAGGAGCAGCGAGGTCAGAGGTCACAGGCCCCAAACCACCTATCTGGTAGGAGATGCCAACATACCTCTCTCCTTTACAGTTCCCACAAGTATATCCCACAAAAGTAATAAAGATGCAGAATATATTAACAGCACAAACAACACGATAGTACGTATGTGTGTCTGTGTGTGTATAAAACCCTGTACCTGACAAGTAGAGGTAACACATTCTCCTAAGGCTGTCAGAGAACAAAATAAAAATTGTTAACATTTTAGTTCATAAATGCAGGTTTCAGCAAATGTTGAAAACATGGAATCCACAGAATGTACCTCCTACTCAGTAGGCAATTAAATATCATCAGCAAAAGATAACTTTACAATTCCCTTGGACATAACACTTTTTAAACATTTCTAGATAAGAAATGGATGAAATCAGAAAACAGACCTCAACTATAATAAAATCATTACATGCCAAAATTTGTAGCAAACAGCTGCAGCAGGACTCACAGTAAAGTTTACAACTTTTAAAAGGAGTAGTAAAGAAACACAAAATTAGTGAGTCACGAATCCCATTTAAGAAGTTAGAAAAAGAACAGAAAGTATCCAAGTATCCACAGAAAGTAGAAAGAAGGTAATAAAGAAACGTTGAGAAGTTAAGCAAAGAAACAAAGGTAACTGAGAAGATCAGTAAATATAAAATTTGGTTCTTAAAGTCTAAATAATATACAACCCTCTGACAAGATTAATCAAGAAAAACAACGGCGAAGGCACAGGGGATGTAGTAATGTGAAGGAAGCCATGCCTTCTGGTTCTGGACAGGATGGAATAGACACCTCTCTCCCTATTCCTCCTGCTGAGCACAGCCAACGACTCTGGACATTGCACGTGGAACAAACAGAAGCGAACCCTGAAACTGGATGGAAGAAGGGGGACTGGCTGGGGCCCTTGGGATTTGAAGAATGACATAGCAATGAGTTCACTATTCTTTGGGTTTCTTATTTGTTTGTTCATTTTGTTTGTGTTTCCTCCTGTATATTTCAGACAGGTCACTGGAAAAGCTTGCAATTTTAAAATGCCACAGGATACACACACACACACAAAAAAAAAAAAGTCTGAAGAAAACTCTCTCTAGGGAAAGGAATGGGTAAAGGGGAACCTATTAAGTCAGAAAGCATTTGACAATACCTGCCCTACTCCATACAGAGAGGACAGCACACACGCAGCACCCTGCCCTGTCAGAGGGGCTGAGCTGGGAGCCTTGGCTTCCACTCCCACCCAGCAGTACCAAGCACCCTTCTCCCCACCAGTGGTGTCCCCAGGATCCAGGGAGGAACCTGGATCTCCACCCTAGCTTGCTGGTAACCAGACATCCCTTCCCCATGGTGTCAACAGAGGCCAAAACAGAAGACTGGTGTAAGATTCAGACTCTCATAACGTAATAACCTATACTTCCAGGATACAAACAAAAATTATTTGTCATGCCAAACATTAGGCATACCTCAACATGAAAGAGAAAAGAAAATCAACAGAAGCCAATACTGAGATCAGAGAGATGCTAGAATTCCTTTACCAGGATTTTAAAGCAGCTTCACTGAGCCTTTTACAGACAGGCTTAAGCCAAGTTTCTAAAAAAGCCTCAGCAAATAAGTAGGCTATATGGAGAATGAACAACAAACAAACAAAATAAACCCAATAAAAAGTGAAACAGACAATCTCAATGTCCCTTCAGCAATTAAAGAAATTGAATTTACGATTTATCATACCAAGTGCGAATCTATTTGAATAGCCTGAGAGCAAATGGAGAAACTCCAACTCATACTGGTAGACTCCAAGTTCCAGGAAAGTAACAAGAAAATACAACACAACGCAACAAAAAAAGAACTATTAAGGAGTTCACTGGAAATTTAAGCCATGCTGAAGGGCCTAAGTCCTCAAGGATCTCAGAAATATACAACGAAGATTCACTTCTGCACAGAGAATTGCCTGAAAGAAAACTGCCCAAAGCAAAACACAAATTCAGCTAGCCTGGAACACGAGGCATTTTTGTATTGAAAGTGCTAGAGAAAGAGAGATCCAGAGGAGGTGAGCCCCAGAACATACTGGTGACAAAGGGCAGTGATTGAAGGCAACAGCTCAGCATGGAGAGTGAGAGGCTGGTCAGGGAAGGGAGCCCTCCTGAGTGGGAGGTGATGTCCAGAGACAGAAGTGTCCATGCACAGAAGCCTCAAACATATTTCACCGTAACAACAGAGAGACCTCTTGGTTGTTGAGGCTAGGAATGCTACTTTGGCTCATTCCCAACTCCTCTACAGAAAACTTTCTCCTAATAGTCCAGGAAGACCCTTATTTAAAAATCGGAGACAAAAAGTTATGTTCAAATCCTGCATGCGAATATTACCAAAAAGAAGTAAAAGTATGATAAATAACATAGTAGCCAATAATGAAAATATACCAAAAAACTGTGGACACAAAGAAAGTGAAACTCATAGCGTAATATGTGAAACTGAACTAAAAATCCAGAAAATAACCAACATTTTAGAAGAACATAATTTAAAATAGTATTAGAACATCTCAGAAGTGGAATGGCAAGAAAACAGGAAGATATTTTATTATTGACAGAACTCAAGAACAAACTAGAATTTTTTTTTTCAGAAATGAAAAGTAGAAGAAATGTAAGAGTAAGGAGAAATCACAGAAGGCACAGGAAGAAAACAGAAAGAAGAGAATGAAAATAATTAAACAGAAAGAGAGGTAAAAAAGGTTCAGGAGAACATGATAGACACAAAAGACAGGCAAAAGAGATCCAACATACACACAACTGCGATTCCTGTTGCATCTTCCAGGAGCGTGGGGAGACACAGTCCTGCGTTAATGACAAGGATATGTCCTGAGGAATGCACTGTTAGGTGATTTCATCACTGTGCAAACATCATAGAATATACTTACCGAAACCTAGGTGAGAGAGCCTACACACCTAGGCTAGATGGTGTAGCCTATTGCTCCTAAGCCACAAAGCGGTACACAACACATTACTGTACCGAAGGCAACTGTAGGCAACTGTGACACAATTGTAAGGATTTGTGTTTCTAAACATATCTAAACAACATAGAATATGTTCCGTGAAATATGGTATAAGAGATTTTAAAAGGCTGGGTGCAGTGGCTCGTATCTGTAATCCCAGCACTTTGGAAGGCAGGAGGATCACCTGAGCCCAGGAGTTTGAGACCAGCCTAGGGAATACAGAGAGACCTCGGCTCTATAAAAAATTTTAAAATTCTCCTGGCATGGTGGCACATGCCAGCTATTCAGGAGGCTGAGGCGGGAAGATCACTTGAGCTCAGGAGGTCAAGGTTGCAGTGAGCCGATAATAAAATGGTGCATCTATCTAGAGCACTTGCTGTGAATGGAGCTCACAGCACTGGAAGTTGCTCTGGGTGAGTCCGTGAGTGAGTGGTGAGTCAATACGAAGGCCTGGGACAGGATGACTACTGTAGACTTTAGAGATACTGTACACTTAGGCTATACTAAATTTATGAAAATATTTTTCTTTCTTCAATAAATTAAATTAGCTTACTATAACATTTTTACTCTATAAGCTTTTAAATTTTTATAGCTCTTAGCTTAAAACACACACACACGCAAATTGTACAGCTCCACAAAATATTTTCTTTATATCTTTATTCTATAAGCTTCTTTCTAATCTTAAAATTTTTATATTTTTACTTTTAAACTTTTGGTTAAAAACTAAGACATAGAGCTGGGCGCTATGGCTCATGCCTGAAATCCCAGCACTTTGGGTGGCCAAGGTGGGTGAATCACCTGAGGTCGGGAGTTTAAGACCAGCCTGGACAACATGGTGAAACCCTGTCTCTACTAAAAGTAAAAAAAATTAGCTGGGTGTGGTGGTGGGCGCCTGTAATTCCAGCCACTCAGGAGGCTGAGGCAGCAGAATTGCTGGAACCCGGGAGATGGAGGTTGCAGTGAGCCGAAACTGGGCTACAGAATGGGACTCCGTCTCAAAATAAATAAATAAAATTTTAAAAATAAAAAAACAAACAACCTATTTTTCTGGGGGTCCTTTGCCACGCTCTCTGAGGAGCATCCCCGACCCCAGGCCCATAGACCCCGAACTGCCACGGCTGCCCTGCAGGCACCTACTGGTCACCCCTTTGGGAGAGTCAGTGAATCACAGAGCCAAAGACCGCAGCCCCTGCCAAGCCCACGCACTGTGTGAGGACCAGGAAAAACTCTCGAAAGAACGGACATGCATGGTTCCACAGGACGTGAAAGGGAATCTGCACAGTGTAAAGTACACGCCTGGGCTTGGGGCTCATGGGGGTTAAGTGGCTGCACTTGCCACTCATGAAGAGACCAGACGCCACCTCAGCCGAATCCCCAGCGGGACGAATCCCCAGAGGGACGCCTCAACCAGCTCTCCTGGAGCTGCAGCATGTGGAAGGTCCTCTGAAGGAATCAAGGCCGACGTTTTCCGAAACTCTGAAACTCTGTGTTCCTGGCACAGCAGAGCAGCCACACCAGCGGGCGCTGGGGAGGACGACATGCAGGGAATAGAGATGACTGACCTGAGGGGTCATAGGGACTGGAGAGGTGATTTCGCAAAAGGTGCCGGTACAATCAGTTTTAGACCAGAAAGTTAAAAAGTCACAGTCAAATTCTAATTTCACCCACTACATCAGTGTAACTCCTTGTAAAATTTTAAAAGTAAGAGTTGAATACAACTACAATCTTATCTTACCCCTTAGGTTGCACAGACCGACGTCCTATAAGAGGACAGCATGGAGGGGGAAGACCTTACCCCCAGCTAGGGCCCAGTTCAGCCTCATGTGTGAGGCACAGGGACAGAGTGTGCCTGATACCATGGGGTGACAGTGGTACTTCACCTCTGGGGGCTTCCTCCCCAAACTCATAGCCCCTTCCTGTACCCACGAGAAAAACATGACAGATCCCAGCTGAAGGATACCCTGAAAAATGCTGATTAGTCCTGCCTAGGACAGTCAAGGTCACCAAAACCAAGAAGAGCCAGAAACTCACAGCCAAGATGGGTGTGTCCCGTGCCAGGTCTGCCCCTCACGCTCCTAACCCTGTCCCATGCCATGTCCACCCCTCACTCTCCTGGCTGTGTCTTGGGTCTGTTATCTGCTTAACTGACTACAATTTTTAAAGAACTGTTTTTTAAAAATCATTTTTATAGTCACCTGGAAAGAGATCAGTTCTTGCTATGGTTGATTTATAGCTTCTTGGGGGATGTGTCCAGTTTTAACCATGAAACATTTAAAAGAACACAAAACACTGGAGAAGGCCCCAGAAAAGGCAAAAGAAATGGACAGTGCGGCCAGAAGAAAGGCTTAGGCTGCAGTGGGGACTGAGGACCCCGATGGCTTTCAGGATGATGGTGCCTGTGCCTGCGGGAGTCCTGCCAGCTTCTCCTGACCTTCAAAAGGGTCAAACGAGCAAATGGCCTCACACTGAAAAAGCAGAGATGCCGGAGGCTATGGGTGACAGTCGTACGTTGAGGGACATCATGAAACCACTTCCCAGGGCAAGCAGGGAACAAGCTCAGTTCCAGGTGTCCTCCAGAGGATCAGCATGTGGAATACCATTTCTCAAGGCTCATGATTTTGGGGTTTGATAAATATCTAAGTTGTCAGGAAAGATAAGGTAGGAAAATGATGAGAGTAGGTCTCGGAAACGCCGAGTGACAATACACCCTGAGGAGGAGCCCCCCGGGCGGTGCCTCCCAACACTGCCGGCGCTCGCAGGACGGAGACTTGAAGGGGCAGGGCTGGGCTCTGCTGCCTCCCATGACCTGGAGCTCCAGTACAGTAGAGGGAACAGAACCCCAACCCCAGCCTGCGTGACAGCCCCAGAGCACCAGGCAGAAGTGACAAGAGCAGGGAAGGGAACAGAGATAGGCTGTAACATGTCACGAGCAGTCAGCATCACACAGGAGGACAGGAGGTTCCCGTGGAGAAGCCAGAGCAAGAACCAGGGAGACAGGTGAGGAAGAGTGTTCTAGAAATGAGTTGGGGAGGGGGCGGGGCCCACAGCAGGGTGCCAGGGGGAAGACTATTCTAGAAATGAGTTAGGGGAAGGCACAGGGCCCACAGCATGGTGCAGGGGGAAGTGTTCTAGAAATGAGTTGGGGGAGGGTGTGGGGCCCACAGTGTGGTGCAGCGGGGTACTGGACCTCAGCTGAGGACCTGCTGGGCTGGACATCAGGCTGGAGCTCAGTGTGTGCTGGGCCACAGTGCGACCCAGGAGTCACTGGTGGTCCTGAGGGTCTTGGAGCCCCTGCAGAGTCCAGGATTAGGGAGAGGCTGCACAGGAGAGAGGGTGCCACCCAGCCTGCCAGGTGAAGAGGGGGAACCGGGAAGGGGGAGCAGGTCAGGAGTAGAAAGATGCTGTTCTCAAGAAAGGATTCTGCCTCTAAAAAGAGAAAAGTTGCCAAGTTGGCCCAGGTCACAACGCCAGGCTCGCTGGCTCTGCAAGACGAGGGTGCTTTGCAGGAGCCACATGGATGGACAAGGACGACGGGCTGGGTCTCCTCTCAGAACGCACTCCTCAGGCACAGGTGTGCTATCACTCTTGTGGCCTTCAGAGTCCGAGGCCCTGTCCTCTCGAGGCTGCATCCCACAGGGTCCTAAGGGCCTCTGCCAAAGGCGGGGCACACAGTCCAGACTGCGGGGCCAACAGAGCTGCCTGTCGGCTGCAAGGATGAAAAAGCTCCTCCCACGCGGACATTTCTAAACCAGGAGAAAAGGACGCGGGTCAGATACGTCAGCTCTGCCACAAGGTGGCAGCAGAGGTCCACGGTCATCCTCCAGCTCCCAGGAAATCCTTCGCCTCTGGGGCTTGGCTCTAACCCAGGGGTCTGCAGGCCCCGCTGGCTGCCCATTTCTGCAATCCACATTTCCCCGGAGCACGGTCTCACCCTTGCCTTGACTCGTGGTCTGCAGTTGCCTTCCAGCACCAGGGCAAGGCCACACACACTGCAGACTGCGTGGCCCGCAGAACCCAAGCCACCTGTCCCATCCTGACCTGGATCATCACAGGCCCTCACAGGGATTGCCAGCAGCCCAGCCAAAGCGCCAACACTGCATGACATCTTCTTGGGCCTGGCACTCCTATCCGTGGGTGACAGAGTTCCCAGACAGCAAAGCGACGAGGTAAAATGGAGCCCATGGGGCCGGGTAGGCGTGACGACCTCACAGGCAGCAAAGGTGCGCTGGCCCGTGGTGCCCACTGCCGTGGCAGCCAGACTGGGTGTCCCTAGGACGGATACACTTGACATGGACACACCAAAAACTCCCAAGAGCCGGCAGAAGGCCAACGCCACTCCCTTCAGAGAAGAAGACGAGGTCTGAGTTGGTCCATGGGTCAGAGCCGGTGGCTGAAAGGGAGGCCCAGTCTCCAGGGAAGACCCACAACAGTCCTGTGGAGTACAGCAAACATTCACCACCCCCCGCCCTTCTCCAGCGGGCCTGACCGCGTGATGGGCAGAGTGAGTGGCCAGGCCCCAGGCCTTCAGACAATGGCTGGGTAGTGGCCAGGCTCCGGGTCTTCGGACAATGGCTGGGTCTAGGGCCTGAGCTCCTGCCCACTCCAGGGGACTCAGACACCATCATGGACCCACAATTAAAATGACAGACGGAGCCTGGCCCGAATCCATCTGGCAGAGGCCCTGTGCCCCACACCCATCTGCTAGACGTTCTGGCACAGCACTGGACAGAGGCGCCCAGCAGCTGCCAGACAAGTCCTCTGGCCCCAGCCGTGAGCAGGAGATTAAGGCAGAAAAGGCCAAGTACAGTCCCTGGGAGTCTTCCCCACCTCAGCCAAGATAGCATCTGGGGAAGACTGCAGAATCTGGGCTACCACCAAGGACTTCAGGGCTGTACGGGCGACCTGACCCCTTTCCATTTTCCACTCTAGAAACCAGATGGACTCTGGGGACAACAGTGGTTGCCGGCTCAGCCTCAGGGTGCCCAATGGCAGTGTCCTGCCAGGTGTTGTCTCCGCACCTGCATCAGCTCACCTGATGAACATGCTCTTCCTCCCGTCTGTAAAGAGGATCAAAATTAGACTGCGTGTTCTTAGAAGAGCAAATACATAACCAGCGCTTTCCCCTGAGCGAAGGGAGTCCTTCCTGCTTGGTCACAGGACAGTCTTCAGAACTCTGACTGCTTTGTTTAGGCTTTATTCTTTAGAGCAGCAAACTGAGCACAAAGCACAGAGATTTCCTATAAACCCTCATCCCCCCACGGCCCCCCGCCAGAGCAGTGCATTAGTCACAACCGAACCCACATGGGCACATCACCACCCCCCAGGTCCGGAGTTCACAGCAGGGCTCACGCTCGGTGCCGTACTCTGTGGTTTGGGCGAATGTGTAGTGACACGTTGACACGTATCCACCACGACAGCATCACCCGGAGTATTTTCCCTGTTGTAAAAGTCCTCTGTGATCCACCTACACATCCATCTCTCCGCCCAACTCTTGGCAACCACTGATCTTTATACTATTTTTACAGTTTCGTCTTTTCCAGAATGTCATATAGTTGGAATCATACAGCTTTCACTAAGTAACACGCATTCGACGTTCCTCCGCGTCTCTTCATGGCTTGACAGCTCATTTCTTTGTAGTGCTGAACCATATTCCACTGTCTGGATGCACCACTGGTTTATGTATTCATTTGCCTACTAAAGGATGTCTTGGTTGCTTCCAAGTGTTGGCAATGATAAACAAGGCTGCTATAAACATCTGTGTGCAGGTTGTTGTGTAGGCTGAAGTTTTCAAATCCTTTGAGTAAATACCTAGGAGCATGACTAATAGATCTTATGGTTAAGAGTTTTTAGTTTGCAAAATGATGCAACCACTTGGGAAGACAGTTTGGCAGTTTCTTATAAAACATTCTGCAAATGGCAAAACTATAGCGACAATAAAAACATCAGTGGTTGCCAGGGGCTTCAGCGGAGGGAGGAGTGAGTACGTGAAGCTCACCGGGAGAGTGGAGCTCTTCTGTATGACACAGTAATGACAGGGACACATGTCACTGGACACTTGTCAAAACCTGTGTTCAACACAGTGAACCCCAATGCAAGCTATGAACATCCATTAATAATAATGAACCAGGCTGGGAGCGGTGGCTTATACAGGTTATCCTAGCACTTTGGGAGACCCAGGCGGGCAGATCATGAGATCAGGAGATCAAGACCATCCTGGCTAACAAGGTGAAACCCCGTCTCTATTAAAATACAAAAAATTAGCCAGGCATGGTGGCGGCGCACCGGCAGTCCCAGCTACTCAGGAGGCTGAGGCAGGAGAATTGCTTGAACCCAGGAGGCAGAGGTTGCAGTGAGCCGAGATCGCGCCACTGCACTCCATCCTGGGCGACAGTGCGAGACTCCATCTCAAAAAATAATAATAATGTACCAATATTGGTTCATTGTACCACAGTTGAGGCAAGATGTATGTAACAGGAGAAGCTCTGTATGAGGGGAGAAGGTGGCACACTCTTTACTTTCCAATAATTTTTCTGTATTGTAGAGTAAAACTGCCCTAAAACATAGACTATTAACTTTTCAAAAGTGAAATAAATCCTGAGTTCATAAGGATATCATCAACTGAAAATGGAAATTACAAGGTTTTAGATTTTGATTTCAACCATGAAGGAGTAAGGACTTACGATCCCACAATAAAAACCTTAAGAATTGGACAGAAGTAAGAAGCAAATGTGTTCGGGCATTGCACAGAAGGGTGCAGGACTGTGATCTTTCACCCGGCGGAGACGCACACTGAGCTCCTCATCGGCTGCTTTCTAGCTGTGTCCACTGTCAAGCTGCTGCCCGTGGCAGTGCAGCACACACAGAGCCTCGCTGAGGGGCTGAGGACAAAAGGCAAGCATGGGGGCTGCGGCAGTGGCTGGAATGAGAGATGGGGATAGCAAAGTCAAGAGCTAAGAGGAGACAGGGCCCCCAAACTGCAGGAAGATGTCAGCCAAATACTATGCTGTGCATGCAAGGACTCCATTAGGAACAGCTGAGAGAGAGAACTACTGGGGTGTATGAGATGAACAGACACGCTGAATGTCAGGTGGTACCATGAGGCGGGGACTGCTCACAAGGCCACAGTGGAGGCCCCTCACTCAGCACCCAGGGTGTTCACTTGAGACCCACGAACGGCTACACCTGAGGAGGACAACATTAAGTTCTAGAGGAAGGGATAGTGAAGACTTTCCTTGACAAAGTTCGACCGAGCCATGACATGAAGTTTCAGTAAATCAGATGCCTGCAGAAATAAAAACCAAAAACAACAAACACAACACCCCAAATTCTTAACAGCGTAGCATATATAGTCACGTGCCACACGACGGCATTTCAGGCAAAACAGACATGCCATATACCACAGCCGTCCCTTAAAATTAGAATGGAGCTGAAAAGTCCCATCACCCTACGACGCTGTGGCCTCATTAGGCAGGAGAGCAGTTGGTTCCTCCCACACTTGTGGTGAAACTGGTGTAAACTCACCTGCTGCACTGCCAGTCACATCAGAGCGTAACTCGTATAATTATTTATAATAGTAATACCTGACAATGATAATAAACGATGGTGTTACTGGTTTGTGTATTTACTATACTATTTTTTACCATTATTCTAGTGTACTCCTACTTATTAAAAAAAAAAAAAAAGTTAATGTAGAACAGCCTCAGGCAGGTCCCTCAGGAGGTGTCAAGAAGCAGGCATTGTGATCACAGCAGAGGACAGCTCCACGCCTGTTACTGCCCCTGAAGACCTTCCAGCGGGACAAATCGTGGAGGTGGAAGACAGTGGCATGCACAATTCTGACCCTGTGCAGGCCTAGGCTAAACGTGTGTGTGTGTGTGTGTGTGTGTGTGTGTGTCTCAGTTTGTAACAAAAATGTTTAAAAAGGAAAAGAAAAAAGAAAGGAAAAGAAATCTTAAAAATGAAAAATTCTTATAATAACATAAAGAAAATATTTTGGTGCAGCTGTATCCAATGTGTTTGTGTTTTAAGCTAAGGTTATAACAAAAGAGTCAAAAAGTTAAAAAATAAATCTAAAGGTTTACAAAGCAAAAAAGTTACAATAAGCTAAGATTAATTTATTATTGAAGAAATAAATTTTGTTATATCATAAATTTAGCACATCCCAAGTGTACAGTACTTACGAAGTCTACAGCAGTACACAGTAATGTCGTGGCCTTCAGATTCACCCACCACTCACTCACTCACCACTCACTCACCACTCACTCACCACTCACCACTCACTCACCACTCACCACTCACCCACCACTCTCCACTCACACCACTCCACCACTCACCACCAACCACTCACCACTCATCGCATCATCTTACCGCTCACCATCACCACTCCACTCCGCCACTCCGCCACCTGCTCACCACTCATGCTTACCGCTCATATCGCCATCATCATCGCCGCTCAATGCTCACCATCACCATCATCATCACCATCACCGCTCATCGCCATCATCGCCACCGCTCACCACTCATCACCACCATTCACTCCACTCCCCCACCACTCACTCCTCACCACTCACCACTCCCTCACCACTCACTCACCACCACTCACCACTCACCACTCCACCACTCATTCACCCAGAGCAACCTCCAGTCCTGCCAGCTCCGTTCATAAGTGCCCTACCCAGGTGTGCCATTCTTTATGCTTTATACTGTATTTTTACTGCACCTCTTCTATGTTTCGATGTGTTTAGACACACAATTGCCATTGTGTCACAACTGCGTACAGTATTCAGCACAGTCGTGTACTACACAGCTTTGTAGCCTGGGACCAATAGGCTGTACCATACAGCCTAGGTGTGTAGTGGGCTGCACCAGCTATGTTTGTGTAAGTACACACCATGATGTTCATACAGGGAGGAAATTGCCTAGCAACACATTTCTCAGCATGTGTCCCTGTCGTTAAGTACCGCATGACTATCCAATGAACATCATACAAACAAAAAAATACTGCACATACGTAGACGCAGAAAAACATGCTCCAATATCAGAAAACAAACTTAGTCCATAAAAATAAAGAGATGGCAGACATATTGGGGTTATTGGGCAGGGACTTTTAAAGGAGATATTATAAATTTGTTAGAAAATGAAAGGAAGGCTAGGCGTGGTGGCTCACGCCCTGGGAGGCCAAGGCAGGTGGATCACTTGAGGCCAGGAGTTCAAGACCAGCCTGGCCAACACGGTGAAACCCCATCTCTACTAAAAAAAATACAAAAAGTAGCTGGGCGTGGTGGTGGGTGCCTGTAATCCCAGCTACTTGGGAGGCTGAGGCAGGAGAATCGCCTGAACCCGGGAGGCAGAGGTTGCAGTAAGCTGAGATCGCGCCACTGCACTCCAGACTGGTGACAGAGCGAGACTCTATCTCCAAAAAAGAAAATGAAAGGAAAACTGAACAAACTGAACATAATGAGTGAACTCATCAGAGGATCTAAAGAAGAAAATGGAAACTATAAAAATAATGAGCCAACTAGAAATCAAGAAATGAAAAATAAAAATTTTTGAAAAGACAATTCACTGGATGGGCTTAGCAGCAGAACACACACTACAGACAAAGCAACCAGTGAACTAGAATGTAGATCAACAGAAGCTATTCAAACTAAAAAGATAGGAAAAAAAAAGCTTAAAAATAAAATCAGATAGAAAAAAAAAAGCTTAAAAATAAAATCACAGGCCGGGCGCGGTGGCTCAAGCCTGTAATCCCAGCACTTTGGGAGGCCGAGGCGGGTGGATCACGAGGTCAGGAGATCGAGACCATCCTGGCTAACATGGTGAAACTCCGTCTCTACTAAAAAAAAAAAATACAAAAAAAAAAAACTAGCCGGGCGTGGTGGCGGGCGCCTGTAGTCCCAGCTACTCGGAGGCTGAGGCGGGAGAATGGCGTGAACCCGGGAGGTGGAGCTTGCAGTGAGCCGAGATCGTGCCACCGCACTCCAGCCTGGGCGACAGAGTGAGACTCCGTCTCAAAAAAAAAAAAAAAAAAAAAAAAAAAAAATAAAATCACAGAACCGGAAAGACCTGTGTGACAACAGTGAGTAGTCTAAAATATGTTTCAGTGGAGTCCCAGAAGAGAAGAAAGACTGAAATGGGAAAAAGTTAAATATGATGGCTAACCATTTTCTAAGTTTGATGGCTAGTGTCAATCACACATATAAAGATGCTCAACAAACTCCCATAAAAAAACAGAAGAGAAGAAAACCATACACATACACATCCTAGGCAAACTGCTGAAAATCAGAGACAGAGAAAATTTTCAAAGCAATAGGAAAAAAACACATTGCACAAAGAGAATGAACACAGTAAGGAATGACGTCTCATCAAAAACAGTGGAAGCCAGAGGCAAAGGAATGATATATTACATGTGGGCAAAAAATCCCAAAACCTCTAACCTAAAATTTGAGAGAGAATTTCAAAATGAAGGCAAAATAAAGACATCATCAAAATTATCTATCAATAAAAATGGAGAGAATTCATACCTAGCAGAACTGCACTACAAAAAATGTTAACAGCTGGGCACAGTGGCTCACGCCTGTAATCCCAGCACTTTGGAAGGCCGAGGCAGGTGGATCACCAGAGGTCAGCAGTTCGAGACCACCCTGGCCAACACGGTGAAACCCGGTTTCTACTACAAATACAAAAATTAGCCAGGTGTGGTGGTGGTCATCATCCCAGCTACTCAGGAGGCTGAGGCAGGAGAATCACTTGAACTTAGGAAGCAGAGATTGCAGGGAGCCAAGATTGCGCCATTGTACTTCAGCCTGCACGACAGAGCAAGACTCCATCTCAAAAACAACAACAACAAAATGTTAACGGCAAATCTTCAGACTGAAGAAAATGATGCCAGATGGAAACTCAGATCCATGAAAAAGAATACAGAATGCCAAAAACAGAAAACAGTAAAGAATATTTCCTTATTCTCAATATTTTAAAAAGAAATCTGACTAAAGCAAATTATAACAATATTTTATATGGTTTATAGTGTAAACCAAAAATAAAATTCTAAGCACCCTGAATGACTGAATGGACTCCCCTTTTGGCCAAGGGGATCCCAAAGAAATGGGAGAAATGAGTTCAGGCCATGACAGGAAGGGGAGGGGTCGTACATGCCCCCTCATTATAACTATAATGCTTCATTATACCTCCTCCCTTTGGAGTTTACACACAACTGACCAACTTTCACACTAGAACAGAGATGGTAGGACTGACAAAACGGACTCTTTGTAGCAACAAGATTCCAAATTCCAACCTGACTCTGGTATGGCATCACATGACGGAGAGCAGGCCCTGAAGGAAATCAAAGTATTTTATCCCAAAATTGATATATTCTGAAATGCCCTTGCAAAGCTGTCTCTTTTCAGAGAAATTCGCATTCTGTACAGAATTTCCTTCCCTTACTAGGTCTTTTCCGGAAAGTCTGACCCTTATTACAACTATTCTCTATGAGGCCCTCTACCTGGAGGCTTCATATACATGACAAGAACCTTGGTTTCCACAATCCCCTTATCTAAACTCAAGCATTTCTTTATGCTGAACTCAACTCCTCAGGCAGAGCTTAACTCTTTCAACCAATTGCCAGTCAGAAAATCTATAATCCACTTATGACCTGGAAGCCCTTGCTTTGAGATGTCCCACCTTTCTAGGCCAAACCAATATATACCTTACAGGTATTGATTTATGTTTTTGCCTATAACTTCTGTCTCCCTAAAATGTATAAAACCCACACTTTGGGTACATGTTCTCAGGACCTCTCGAGGCTGTGTCATGGCCCATGGTCTTTAACCCTAGCAAAATAAACCTCTAAATTGACTGAGACGTGTATCAGATACTTTCTGGCTTAGGACAGCATGTGCAGAAGTTAATTATATGGCAACACAATCTCCCCCAAAAGGGAGCAGTTAAATGGAAGTATATTGTTGTAAAGATCCTCACAGTAGGCCGGGCGTGGTGGCTCAAGCCTGTAATCCCAGCACTTTGGGAGGCCGAGACGGGCGGATCACGAGGTCAGGAGATCGAGACCATCCTGGCTAACACGGTGAAACCCCGTCTCTACTAAAAAATACAAAAATCTAGCCGGGCGAGGTGGCGGGCGCCTGTAGTCCCAGCTACTCGGGAGGCTGAGGCAGGAGAATGGCGTGAACCCGGGAGGCGGAGCTTGCAGTGAGCTGAAATCCGGCCACTGTACTCCAGCCTGGGCGACAGAGCGAGACTCCGTCTCAAAAAAAAAAAAAAAAAAAGATCCTCACAGTAAATGTGAAAAGGTATAATATAAATCTGAGTGAACGACGGCAAGGTTGTATATTGCAATTTTTAAAACAACAATACAAAGCACGGCTAAAAGATAAACAGGAAATGAAATTCTAAGGAATAATTGATCAATATTAAGGCAGGAAAAGGAAAAGATATAAAAGAAGAGAGGGACAATTTAAAAAACATATAAGAAGAAGAAAGAATAAACTCAACCAAATCAGGTATTACAATAGGTGTAAACAGATTTAACACTCCAGTTAAAAATGTACTGCTAGACTAGATAACCAAAGCACGACTCAAGGCACACGCTACTTTTAGAGAATTACTTCAGATACAAAGGCACAGACAGTTAAAACAATGAGAAAAAATATGGCATGCAAATACTGATCCTAGCAAGCCAACCTGGCTCATCAATACCAGACAAACCTGGTGTAAGGACAATGGGTATCAGCAGGTAGAAAGGGAAATGTTTCACAATAAAAAAGGGTCAGTTTGTCAAGAAGATGTAACAGTCCTAAATGTGTTTGCTGTTTCTGTGCAAAGGGACTGTGCAGATGTGATGAAGGTCACAGACCTTGCAATGGCAAGATTATCCTGGATTATCCAGGTAGGGCCAACTCTAATCACTTGAGTTCTTAAAAGTGGAGAATCTTTCCAAAGTGGGTCCTGTGGCTGACACAGGAGGTAGAGGAGGACTCAGGAGCAGAGGAACAAGAGCACTTTTAGAATCTGGAAAAGGCAAGGAGGGGAGTCCTCCCCGTGAGCCTCCAGAAGGGATGCAGCGCTGCTGTGGAGAGCCCAGTGGGCCTCCTGCTGTCGGGGTTCTCATCAGCAGAACTGAAAGGTGATGAGTTTGTGCTGTAAGCCATGGAGTCTGTGGTGATATTTGGAGGTGGCCATATGTAGCAAATGCAGCAGGAAATAACAAATAGAAATGGAGACTGATGAAAGCACAGTGAACAAACAGTAAACAAAATAAAGAAAAGAAGGTTAATATAAAAATACGAAAAAATGGAAAAACCCCTAGCCCAAGAGAAAAAGAAAACAAAATCACAAAAGATATGAAAGACAAGTTGTCAGTACTGACCTGCTAGATATTAAAATGATAATGTGAGATTACTATGATGAGCAACTTCACGCCAACATATGCATCAGTTTAGATGAAGTGGGGCCATTTTAGAACTATAACTTCCAAAATGTATATAAACTATAAAAGGAAATTTGAATATCTCTATATAAACCAAAAAATGAAATTTGTTGTCAAATACCTTCCCAACAAGAAGACTCAAGGCACCGGCAACTTCTGTCAAACACATAGAGACGTAACACCACCAATCTTACACAAGCCCTTTCAGAAAACAGGGGGCCGGGCGCGGTGGCTCAAGCCTGTAATCCCAGCACTTTGGGAGGCCGAGACAGGCGGATCACAAGGTCAGGAGATCGAGACCATCCTGGCTAACATGGTGAAACCCCGTCTCTACTAAAAATACAAGAAAATTAGCCGGGCGAGGTGGCGGGCGCCTGTAGTCCCAGCTACTCGGGAGGCCGAGGCAGAATGGCTGCGGAATCTGGGCGGAGATGGCGCCACTGCACTCCACCCTGGGCACAGAGCAAGACTCCACCCAAAAAAAAAAAAAAAAAAAAAGAAAACAGGGAAGAGGGAATAATTCCAAAGTCATTGCATAAACCAACCATAACTCTGAATTTAAAATCTGACACAGAGATGAGAAAAATGAAAATGTGTCCCATGGCCATAGCTATAAAAAATCACTACCAAAATATTAGCGAAAAAAATGCAAGAATTGGCTGGGCACAGGGCTCACGCCTATAATCCCAGCACTTTGGGAGACCGAGGTGGGAGGATCGCTTGAGCCCAGGAGTTTGAGACCAGCCTGAGAAACGTGGCAAAATCTCATCCCTATTTAAAAAAAAAAAAAAAAAAATTAGCCAGGCGTGATGGTGCACACCTGTAGTCCCAGCTACTCAGAAGGCTGGGGTGTGAAGACTGCTTGAGCACAGGAGGCTGAGACTGCCGTGAGCTGAGATTGTGCCACTACACTCCAGCCTGGGCCACAGAGCAAGACTCTGTCACACACACACACACACACACACACCCCAAGAATCGAATCACAACCAAGTAGGGTTTACACTAGGAATGCAAAATTGGTTATATATTGTAAAATCTGGCAATATGTAATTTGCCATACTAATATAAGGCAGTAAATTATTATTTCAATAGATGCAGAAAAATGCATTTGACAAAATTCAATACTGTGCATAAAACTTCACAATAAATCTTTTTTCTATTAGGCTAAAACTTGCTTTCCAGTGGCATCACCCTTATTACTGATGTGCTTGATCCTTCAGAGTTAACTGGTTAGAAACCCTGATATCATCTGCAAAACCCCTTGGCCAAGTAACATGGCATAATCCCAGGGGTGATGTCCCACCTTACCAGCGATCTCACCCACTCTCAAGAGGACGCGTGTATGCAAGGCTTGTACACCCGTGAGCAGAAGCCTTAGGAACCCCTAGAATTCTGCCCCCTCAAACCTCATC
Organism: Papio anubis; assembly: GCF_008728515.1. NCBI lineage: Eukaryota > Metazoa > Chordata > Mammalia > Primates > Cercopithecidae > Papio > Papio anubis. The sequence continues at coordinate 181,111,434 of NC_044979.1, read as the reverse complement.
AGCTGGCTTCCTGTGGGAGATGCTGCAGGGAGGAGGCAGCAGGACAGAGGGCCCTCCCCCGACCCGGATCGCAGCATAGCAGCTGCTGGCATCTGCTGCGCTTAGCAGCTGCTGTAGTGGCAGTGGCAGGAGGGGAGCAGAGGCAGCTCCTTTTAGGAGAGTCAAGCCCTGCACAAATCAGATCCTTCACGTGGATCCAGAGCCAAGCACAATAGTGCTTCCAGCGCAGCAGCTGGCCCAGGCTGACAGGCCCAGCCCAGAACCACCAGCAACTCCAGCCCGAGTGAGCCCCTTCCTCCTCTTGCTGGCACACCCCCTCTTTATCTCCCATACTCCTCAGCCCTGCATCACCTTTCTAATCAACTCCCGGTACTCAACATGCTCTCTTTAAATGCCTGGAGTGGAAATGGTTTTCCTAACTGAACCCTGATGTATAGAGTCATCGAAATAAATTCTAGATAGATTAGAGATGGAAATGCAGAGAGATAATTACTACAATAAGTCATCCAATATTTATATAATTGTAAAATGATAAAGGCAGAAAATCACAAATGATAAGTGCTCTTAGAAATCTTTTTTTTTTTTTTTTTTTTTAATACTTTAAGTCCTGGGATACATGCGCAGAACATGCAGGTTTGTTACACAGGTATACACATGCCATGGTGGTGTGCTGTACCCATCAACCTGTCATCTACATTAGGTATTTCTCCTAATGCGAGAAATTCTCCCTTGCCTAGCCCCCCACCCCCTGACAGGCCCCAGTGTGTGATGTTCCCCTCCCTGTGTCCATGTGTTCTCATTGTTCAAATCCCACAATATGAGTGAGAACATGCTGTGTTTGGTTTTCTGTTCTTGTGTTAGTTTGCTGAGAATGATGATTTCCAGTTTCATCCATGTCCCTGCAAAGGACATGAACTCATCCTTTTTTATGCCTGCAGAGTATTCCATGGCGTATATGTGCCACATTTTCTTTATCCAGTCTGTCACTGGTGGACATTTGGGTTGGTTCCAAGTCTTTGCTATTGTGAACAGTGCTGCAATAAACATACGTGTGCATGTGTCTTTATAGTAGAATGATTTATAATCCTTTGGGTATATACTAAGTAATGGGATTGCTGGGTCAAATGGTATTTCTGGTTCTAGATCCTTGAGGAATCGCCATTCTGTCTTCCACAATGGTTGAACTAATTTACGCTCCCACCAACAGTGTAAAAGCGTTCCTATTTCTCCACATCCTCTCCAGCATCTGCGGTTTCCTGACTTTTTAGTGATCACCATTCTAACTGGTGTGAGATGGTATCTCATTGTGGCTTTGATTTGCATTTCTCTAATGACCAGTGATGATTAGCATTTTTTCACATTTGTTGGCCACATAAATGTCTTCTTTTGAGAAGTGACTGTTCATATCCTTTGCCAACTGTTTGATGGGTTGTTTTTTTTTCTTGTAAACTTGCTTAAGTTCCTTGTAGATTCTGGATATTAACCCTTTGTCAGAGGGATAGATTGCAAAAATTTTCTCCCACTATGTAGGTTGCTTGTTCACTCTGATGATAGTTTCTTTTGCTGTGCAGAAGCTCTTTAGTTTAATTAGATCCCATTTGTCAATTTTGGCTTTTGTTGCCATTGCTTTTGGTTTTAGTCATTAAGTCTTTGCCCATGCCTATGTCCTGAATGGTATTGCCTAGGTTTTCTTCTAGGATTTTTATGGTTTTAGGTCTTATATGTAAGTCTTTAATCCATCTTGAGTTAATTTTTGTGTAAGGTATAAGGAAGGGGTCCAGTTTCAGTTTTCCACAAATGGCTAGCCAGTTTTCCCAACACCGTTTATTAAATAGGGAATCCTTTCCCCATTGCTTTTGTCAGGTGTGTCAAAGATCAGATGGTTGTAGATGTGTGGCATTATATCGGAGGCCTCTGTTCTGTTCCATTGGTCTATATATCTGTTTTGGTACCAGGACCACGCTGTTTTGGTTACTGTAGCCTTGTAGCATAGTTTGAAGTCAGGTAGCATGAAGCCTCCAGGTTTGAGTTTTTCTGCTTAGAATTGTCTTGGCTACACATGCTCTTTTTTGGTTCCATATGAAATTTAAAGTAGTTTTTTCTAATTCTGTGAAGAAAGTCAATGGTAGCTTCATGGAGCTAGCATTGAATCTATAAATTACTTTGGGCAGTATGGCCATTTTCGTGATACCGATTCTTCCTAACCATGAGCATGGAATGTTTTTTTCCACTTATTTGTGTCCTCTTATTTCCTTGAGCAGTGATTTGTAGTTCTCCTTGAAGAGGTCCTTCACATCACACATAAGTTGTATTCCTAGGTATTTTATTTTCTTTGTAGCAACTGTGCATGGGAGTTTACTCATGATTTGGCTGTTCGTCTATTATTAGTGTAGAGGAATGCTTGTGGTTTTTGCACTTTGATTTTGTATCCTGAGACTTTGCTGAAGTTGCTTATCAGCTTAAGGAGATTTTGGGCTGAGATAATGGAATTTTCTAAATATACAATCACGTCGTCTGTAAACAGAGACAATTTGACTTCCTCTCTTCCTATTTGAATACCTTTCTTTCTTTCTCTTGCCTGATTGCCCTGGCTAGAACTTCCAATACTATGTTGAAGAGGAGTGGTGAGAGAGGGCATCCTTGTCTTGTGCCGGTTTTCAAAGGGAATGCTTCCAGCTTTTGCCCATTCACTATGATATTGGCTGTGGGTCTGTCATAAATAGCAGAAATCAGTTTGTTTGTTTTTTTAAGCTGACTTCCTTGAAAGGAAAATGGGCAATGCAACACAAATATAAAATGCATGAAAAGCCACAAGGGTTCTTCTAAATCCTGGAGTGTGCAGTGTCCACAGAGACTGGGTGCTGCGTACAGGAGCCAATGACAAGGCGCTCAGAGCATCTGATGAGAAAGAACAGGAGCGAGGCAGGGAGGCCAGCATCCGGAGAGAACAGAGCCCTGTGCCTCAGTGCTCTGGGTGAGGGGACCAGAAGTGGGATTCTGAATGCAGGCTGCTCCCTGACCCCAAGGAGATGTTCTGTGGGGTGTGGGGACTCTGCGGCCTGGGTCCCTGGCCCTTTGGGGTCTGCTTTGTGGAGGACTCTTCATCAGAGTGGCCCTGGCTGGTCCCCATGACTCAGCTCCTCATTCTAAAAAAGAGAGATGAAATACCCACCTTTCAAGGTTGTGAAAAGTACTCTGTAATTTGCAAAGTGCTATACAAATGAGAGAACTTCAAGCCTTATTTTCCCAGCATAATTCTAGAGTAAAAATAGGAGATAAGAAAAGGGGACAGAGAAAAGTAGGAGGAATGGCTTGGCCATATTTTTCTGAAGGCATCCAGGGCCACACAGAGCCAGGGCGCAGTTACGTGCTGGTGGATCCGAGAAGAAAGGAGGACTTGGCCCTGTACTCCAGGAAGAACACGTCTCCCGGCCCCACCTCCACTTCCCTTTCTGTGCAGTGAGGGGTAGCTGGCAGCAGCCCTCAGCTCGCATCCTACTCGAGTCTCTGCACGCACTCGGCTGAAGGGACGGAGAGGCCGCCATTCCAGCCAGCATGCAAGCACAGCCACTTATCCGCACCAAGCCTGCCACAAGGGCGATTCTGCGATTCTGCGATTCTGCAGCAGGGTGGCTGTGCTGGGGTCTTCCCCACTCTGTGCAGAGCTGCTGGTCCTCAGACACATCACATCTGCTCTCTGCCCAGTGAGAGCCCTGGAGGCAGCAATGACAGAGGCTGAAGAAAAAACATCCCCAACAACATGACATTCGTGTGGACTGCCCTCTCTAATGCTGAGACACAGCAGCACAGGGAGGCTCCTCCATCTTCTCATGCAATGGGAACCGCACAGACTCCTGGGTGGAGAGGCCTGGACTTCCCTGATGGCCTGCCCCTCAGCTCTGCTCTCGCCCTCCTTTCCTCAGGACCACCCGAGTGTGCAGGTGCTAGGAGGGGATGCCACCTTTGCCACCACAGAAAGATAGGAGCATGCCTGCAAGCTCAGGTGCAGGGACGAGCTGCCAGCAGGGACGAGCTGCCAGCAGCAATGGCTGGTCCTTCCAGCCACACCCTCACTGCGGAATGTGCTTGCCCCAACTGGCGACACAAAAGCAGACCGGAAGCATTATCTTCAAGGTCCCCTAACTTGATTTTAGGCGCCTGTGTGTGCTGTTCTGCCACACTGCCCACAAGGCCTCTGAGCAACTCGTCAGCACCAACCCAGGTGGCCCCACTCTGCTGGCGGGAACCTTGAGGCAGTGGATGAGGGAGGACATGGGGCTCCAGAAGGAAGGGCTGCCCGTGGCCACCTCCCCGAGGCCCAGTACACAGGGCAGGTGGGCAAGGGGGGTGCCAAATCCCTGCATGTTACCACTCACACCCACCCATAATCTATCTTCTAATTACTTTCCTCCCCTAGACACCACCTGGGGGATTCCCAGCTCCACCAAGCAAACCACCAGAGAGTCACACAGGAATGCCTCTTCCCGTAGAAGGTAGGCTTCCGGGGTACAGCCTTAGACCCTGCCATGGGGGCTAGGCCACAGGGGTGTGGCTGTGACGTAGTGCCTGGCTAGGAAGTGCCATATGTGGCAGCCATGGCCCAAGATGATGATGCCCAGGGTGGCACAGGCCTTCCCACACATGGCGTGGGGCCACAAGGCTCTCCCCACAGCAGGGCTGTGCCATCACCACGGGATCAGGCAGTCACAGCATCCAGGCAGTGGGAGGCCTTTATCTACGTCACCGACACCCTCCTGTGAGGCCCATTTCATAGAAGCACAGGGCCTGCCACAGCAGGGTTGGGATTTGAACCACACCCAGCTCTGAGCTGGTGAGCCTGACTCCCAGGAACATGGCCTGGCCTTCCTGTGCTGCCTCTCTCGGGGGCGATCCTTCCTTCCCACCCCTCCTGCTTGTGGTGGCAGCAGCAGAACTGGCCCAAGGTGAAAACTGTCATTCACACACAGGAGGTTTCAGAAGCCATCTTCATGTGGCTAAAACTGGCCAACACTGCAACCCAAGTGATTCCTGAAAGTCACTGTGATTTCGGGAGGCCGAATCCTGGCACGTGGCGACATCAGCAGGACAGCAGGCACCGGGCAAGCGGCAGTGCCTGGTGAGGACAGCAGAGCCTAGGCCACTGGCCAAGGGACACTCAGGGCTGCGGGGGTGCGGAATAAATACAAGTCTTTTACAAGCAAATGCACACACTTTCACCAAACATCTCCCCCAAGACTAGGATCTTCAGTAAGCTCCTCTGCTCATTTCCATGGTTTTCGGTTTTGCCAGTTAATCGTGCTGTTTCATGTGGTTTGATATTGTACATCACCTCAAAGCCTTTCAAAGAATAGGTGGAGTAAATCAATATAATCTACACGGATGGTGTGGGCGCTAGGATGCAACACATTTTATACCATTTTTATTAAGAATAAGTTACCAAGATGACAAGACATTATACCACGAATTCTAAAAACAGAATCCCTCCAAAGGAGTCCTGTGAACACGCCAGAGCCTGCAGCACAAAGCCCAGTGCACAGGAGGGAACCAACGTGTATGTGCCAAGCGAAACAGCAATGGGGTAAAAAACGCTACAGCCACATGGGCAGCAGAGAGGGAGGAGCGGCAGCGGGCACCTGTGGGCTGGGCCTCCTGTTCCAGGCAGACTGCCACCTCCCCTGGAGGCCCACAACGCCACAGATGAGGAAGAGGAGCACCACAGACGTCTCAAGGATGTTCACTGCCAGGACACCCCCAAGGCACCCGCACTAAGGTCTAGGCGTCCTTCATCTCAGCGAGGGCACAAGTGAGACACAGCGCAGGAACAACATTCACGGGAAGGTACTCCCCAGCAGGACCTGGGCCACCCTGAGGCAGACTCTGTGCAGGCTTCTGGGAGCAGCCATGGTGTCGTGGCACAGGGTCACCTCGCGAAGCCTGACTGTGGCAGCAAGGCCACGGGGACGCCATGCTTCAGGCTGTCGCCATCTGGGTCCCGGAGAAACTCAGGGGCCTCACGGAGCTGGGTTATCCCAGGTTCATGCCCGGGTTGGCAGTGCCCAGAGACCCTGGGGTGGCCATCAGAGCCAAGCACTGTGCAGGGCAGCTCAGCACACCTTCCTGCCCTCAGTGTCCTGTTTGCATTTAAACTTCATGGGAAAGCTCCCCGCACTGGCAGGATAAAACCACCGCGGCTTTTCCCGACCTAACAACAGACTGCAGGATTCTTGGAGAAAGGGTCATCCTTGGATGGAGAGGCCTGGACTTCCCCTCATGGCCCAGCCGCTAGCTCTGCTCTCGCCCTCCTTTCCTCAGGACCACCCCAGTGTGAGGTGCTAGGAGGGGGTGCCACCTTTGTCACCACAGAAAAGAAACAATAAAAACAATAAAAATGGCTGCTGTCATTGACCAAATCATTCTGAGGGGCGAAAGGTAAACAAAAGTCAATCTGCTTATTTTAAAGCATGGCCAGCTACATGTGCAAAAAACACACCAATACCCTTACATGGCCACCACCCACAGCAGAAACGTGGGCTCTGCCACTCAGACTGCAGCCTCTGCCTCTGCTGAGAAAGTGAGGAGGGGACGCACCCACACAGCTGCAGGCACACCAGGCTGGAGGCAGAGACGGGCTGTTTTCTGAAGTGGTTCTGTGACAGATTTCCAAAGAACAGATGAAGTTAAAGAATCAGAACCAGTGTTTGCACAACTAAACAACTTTTGTTTTCAAATTATGACTGTGCAATGCAGACGGGAAATGTTACTTTATTGAAAACAAGAAAAATCATTAAAAAGAACTCATAGAGATTCAACAGTAAATATATAAGTATCAATGAAAAATGCACCAAGACCTAGTGAGTCCTTCATACACGACAAGGGTTAAAAGCTTTTTCCTCTGCGGCCTGCGTGTGGTTTCCCTGGGGTTAGCCCTGCTCAGGGCCCTCGGGACCCTTCCCGTCCCTGCCTCCTCCCAGCACCAGCCCTGGAGGCCCTGCCTGGGGTCCTCAGGGTCGGATGCCCTTCCTGCTCCTGCCTCCCTCAGGACCTCTCCTCCCCCTGAAGGAGAGGAATAGCCCAAACACACAATCTGATCTCCTGCCCTGCTTAGGGCCCCACCATCGTCCTGAGCCTGGTCCTCCTCCTCCCTCAGCCCGTCCCCATCTCTCATGTCTCCTAGGGGCTCCTGTCCCTTCTCCAGCACAGCTCGCTCTTGCTCTCAGAGCCCTCTCTGCACAGCCTTCTGGGCCACGTGCCCTGACACTCACACCACCTTGGGCAGCCCAGGTGGCCGAGTATCTCCACAGGACAATGTAGGCACTCAGTAAGTACAACTGTTTTTAATGAACAACAAGCTAAGAAGAGGCGAGTGAAGGGAGGTGATGCCATCAGGGCTGTCTTGAAAGATCATCCTGACCATGGAAGACAGGACGCTTCAGGAACACAGCAAGGGGTGGTGCTGACGCAGGGGCCGGATGGCTGGCTCACCTCCAGCCCCAGCACCCAGCTGCGAGCCTCTGCACCCAGCCACGGCCACCCCACTTGCATGACAGGGCAGAAACAGCGCCCAGCTACAGAGCCACTACCAGGAGAACGTGGGCAGAAAGTTCACACTGGGTCAAGGCCTCTGCCCAGGATGGCATCCAAGGGGTCTGAGGGTAAAGGAGGGAGCCCCTCTAGCCACCCAGCCCAGAAGTCACTGCTGAATCACGACAATGCCTTCAAGGAAGAGGAGGGGAGACCCTGAGAGCCACAGAGGGACAGTCAGTGTCACAGGACAACAGACTAGTTCCACAGATGATGCTGAGATGTTCGGGAGGGATCACAAACATGATTAACCTGCAGAATCTGATGAAACTGAGTAGATCATGGGGAATAATCATATGGGTTTGGATCTCCACATACTGTTTTTCTGTTTCCACACTGGACTATTTAACGTTGCCTCGCATGCACAAGCCAAATACTTGCTAATGCAACAAATTAGCAAATGCAGTGATAGGCTCTGAACAGCACATACTGCCTAGAATTCCTTCCAAAGAAAACTGCAGCTAAAGGCAGAACATGAGCAAAAGGCATATAAGCAGAGTGCATCCAGGAGGGTCTACTGAACCAAGTGTGTGACAGTAAGTGTGGCTGTGAAGGCGGGTCAGTGACCAGCACCTGGCCGGACGCTGTGGGCATGGCATGGCGGCCCCCCTCTGAAACCCATGTCAAGAAGAGCAAATGTACCAAGGCCATGGAACCTGGGTGTGTCTGTGGCCCTGTCCCTGTGTCTGCCTCCGCTGCCACCATCTGCTCCCCTGCAGCTCCTTGTGCGCCCAGGGGCACTGCAGTCAGCAGGGAGGGGCCAGCTCACACACTGGCTGTCTTGTAGGACGTGGGTAGATAAGGGCAGGATTCGGAGAGACTGGCCACCGGTGCTGTGAGTGGGGACAGAGAAGCAGCTAAGGCAAGGCTAGCGGCCAGGGTCCCCACAAGGCTGGCCATCAACACTCCAGGGTCATCACAACACCCCCATCCACACGGGGATGTGGATGTGACCTTCTCCCGCAGGACGCAGGGGCAGTGAGAGCCAGGCTGGGGGTGCTGCAGGTGGCATGACAGGAAGATGGGTGAGTGGGGAAGTCACAGGTGATAGAACGACAGCTGGTGCCATTGTCAGAGTTGGAGAGTGGCCACAGCAGAGAACGTTCCAGGGTCAGAGCAAGTGGGCATGCTGGCAAGAACGGGTGGCCATGCACAACGGGCAACAAGTCCTGGAGGAGGAGGCGGGAACCCCATGCTCGGGTGCCCCATCTCCTGGGAGGATGCAGTGCTGGGAGCAGAAGTCAAGTCAGTCATTGGGCAGCAGGACCACACAAATGAGGTCAGGGAAAGACATCCTCCTCCTGGGCTGTGGCCTAGGTGCAGTGAGGCACACGGCCCAGGTGGGAAGGCCACCTCACCCAGGCTCAGGAGGGCACAGGTTTGTACCAGGCTGCATGTGGTACTTGGCCCAAGGGCCCAGCACGAAGGGGTGGCAGGTGACCAGGGCAGGCAGCTGAGAGCAGAGGGCAGGGCAGGAGGCATCAGCAAGGCTGGTGGTGTTGGGTGGGTTAGAGGAATTGCAGGGAGGGGGCCTCAGGGTCAGGTCAGGCACACACCTAGGGACGCCCAGGACACGCCTGTTTGGAGCCAGTTGGGCCCAGAGCTTGGTGCTGGTAAAGAGGCTCTCTATTTACCCTCAGGTTCCAAGGTCTCTTCCTTTGTCTACAAAGGCAACATCATCTGCACTTCACAGAAGCCCTGGCTCGGGGTGCACAGGCTTGCTTCCACATCCTGCTGGACTGTGTGAGGGGCAGCCCCAATCTGGACCTGCTATCTCTGTGCGTGGATCTGCCAGGAGCCTCTGGCTTGGCCCGGCGCTCCCAAGAAAAAGCTGCAAGAAAGGAGCGGCTGCCTGGCTCCTCGGCCTGCGCCTTGGGAAGGCCCCACCTGCAGCCATTACTCTCCGCTCCTGCAGCCTCCTCCAAAAAGACAGCTGCACTGAAGCCAGGCCACGGTTCATGGAGAGAGAGTAGCACAAGAACCATCGCTGGGTGGTTCTCACAGCGAGAGAACAAGCTGTGGGCAGAGGGCCGGGGAGCTGAGAGGACCCTCTCCAACAGCTGCCCAAGTCACCAGCAACCAGGCATTGGAGAGCCCGACGCCAACCTGGTGAAGCTAGCACAGCCTCTGTTTCCACACTGGACTACTTAATGTTGTCTCGCATGCACAAGCCAAATACTTGCTAATGCAACAAATTAGCAAATGCAGTGATAGGCTCAGCCACAGGGACATCACCTCAAGAGGCTGCTTGTTCTCGCTCATTATTTATTTCTTAATCATATTCTGAGGCATTAATTTTGTTGTAATTAAAATTCCAGTTTGAGAAAAGCATTTGAGAAACTAAAACAAAGCCCAGTTCCCAGCATCCCAGGCTCTGGGTGGCCCCTCAGGACCAGGCACAGACACCTTGGCCTGGCCGCCCAGGTGGGGTCTCAGCATCATCTGCCAAAGTCTCGCAGAAGATCTGTTCTGAGGAGAAGGCTGAAGAATTCATTCTGCAGCCCTACTCCCTTATCCAAGGGGGTACGTTCCAAGACTCCTAGTGGCTGCCTGGAACCAGGGACTATACCAACCCCTGTTATAAACTGTCCTATGATAAATTTTAATGTATAAATTAGGTACAGAAGGAGATTAACAATAATAAAACAGAACAATTTTATCAATATGCCACAATAAAAGTTATGTAAATATGGTCTCTCTCTTAAGATATCTCACTATACTGTACCATGGGTGACTGAAATCACAGAAAGTGAAACTGTGGACAAAGAGGGACTACTGTACTCATTGGACAACTTGTTACTGTGATATAATTTCAAACCTTGAAAAAAGTGTATGAGTATTACAAAGAATGTCTACATATCCTTTACCTCATTTATCCAATTACTTACATTCCAGCCCAACTGTGTGTCATGAATTCGTCCATGCACGCATTCACTCTCTCTACAGATCCATGCATTCATCCATGTATGCATCCATTCACTCTCTCTATGGATCCATGCATTCATCCATCCATGCATTCACTCTCTATGGATCCATGCATCTGTCCATCCATGCATTCACTCTGTGGATCCATGCATTCATCCATGTCAACAATTCACTCCTCTCCTACAGATCCATGCATTTTTCATTCCATTATCTCTACAAATCTATGCATTCATCCAGTTCACACACATTCTCTATGATCCATGCATTCCATCCATCCATTCCATGGATCCATCCATCCATTCCACTCTCTATGAATCCATCCATCCATATTCCATTCCATTTCCTCCATTCCATTCCATTCCATCCATTCCACTCTTCATTCCATCCATCCATATTCCACTCTGTGTCAGATCCATTCATCCATCCATTCACTCTCTTGATCCATGCATCTGTCCATCCATGCATTCACTCTATGAGATCCATGCATCTAATATCCATGCATTCATTGATGGATCCATTACATTCATCAATGTCACATTCCTCTCTATGAATCCATTACATCTCCCATCCATGCATTCCCCACCCATCCTTCCATTCCATTCCATGAATCCATCCATCCTTCCATCCATCCATGCCAGATCCATCCATGAATCCACTTCCATCTATCCCTATTCCGTCCATCCATCCTTCCTTTCGTCCTTTCCATTCCATCCAGCCACATTCACTCTCATAAGATGCCATCATCCATCCATACATTCACTCTCTATGGATCCATGCATTCCATCCATCCATGCATTCCACTCTCTCTATGGATCCATGCCTCCATCCATCCATGCATTCAGTCATGGATCCATGCGACATCCATATGCATTCCACTCTCTCTACAGATCCATGCATTTCTCCATGCATGCATTCCCATTCTCTCTATAAATCTATGCATTCCATTCCACGTCCATCTCCTGTGAATTCATGCATTCATCCATCCATGCATTCACTCTGTTGATGGATCCATGCATTCATCGTCCATCCATGCGTTCACTCTCTGTAAGGATCCATGCATCTGTCCATCCATGCATTCAGTTTCAATGGATCCATGCACTCGTCCATCAATGCATTCACTCTCTCTATGGATCCATGCATTCATTCATCCATGCATTCACTCTCTCTGTGGATCTATGCACTCGTCTATCCATGCATTCACTTTTTGTGGATCCATGAACTCATCTATCCAGTCTATTCCTGTATTCACTCTCTCTATGGATCCATGCACTCATCCATCCATGCATTCACTCTCTCTATGGATCCATGAACTCGTCTATCCATGCATTCACTCTCTCTATGGATCCATGCATTCATCCATCATGCATTCACTCTCTATGGATCCATGCACTCGTACATCCATGCATTCACTCTCTATGGATCCATGCACTCGTACATCCATGCATTCACTCTGTGGATCCATGCATTCATCCATGTATGCATTCACTCTCTCTACAGATCCATGCATTTCTCCATGCATGCATTCATTCTCTCTACAAATCTATGCATTCATCCATTCACACATTCTCTCTATGGATCCATGCATTCATCCATCCATGCATTCACTCTGTTGATGGATCCATGCATCTGTCCATCCATGCATTCACTCTCTATGGATCCATGCATCTGTCCATCCATGCATTCACTCTCTCTAAGGATCCATGTATCTGTCTATCCATGCACTCAGTCTCAACGGATCCATGCACTCGTCCATTGATGCATTCACTCTCTCTATGGATCCATGCATTCTTCCATCCATGCATTCCCTCTCTCTAAGGATCCATGCATTCACTCTCTCTATGGATAAATGCACTCATCCATCCATGCATTCACTCTCTATGGATCCATGCACTCATCTATCCATGCATTCACTCTCTATGGATCCATGCATTTGTCCATCCATGCATTCACTCTCTGTGGATCCATGCACTCATCTATCCATGCATTCACTCTCGGTGGATCCATGAACTCATCTATCCAGTCTATCTATGCATTCACTCTCTCTATGGATCCATGCACTCGTCCATCCATGCATTCTCTCTCTATGGATCCATGTACTTGTCCATCCATGCATTCACCCTCTGTGGATCCATGCACTCGTCCATCCATGCATTTACTCTCTATATGGATCCATGCACTCATCCATCCATGCATTCACTCTATGGATCAATGCATTCATCCATGTACGCATTCACTCTCTGTGGATCCATGCATTCATCCATCCATGCATTCACTCTATGGATCCATGCACTCGTCCATCCATGCATTCACTCTCTCTACGGATCCATGCACTCGTCTATCCATGCATTCACTCTCTGTGGATCCATGAACTCGTCTATCCAGTCTATCCATGCATTCACTCTCTCCATGGATCCATAAACTCGTCCATCCATGCATTCACTCTCTGTGGATCCATGCACTCATCCATCCATGCATTCACTCTCTCTATGGATCCATGCACTCATCTATCCATGCATTCACTCTATGGATCCATGCACTCGTCCATCCATGCATTCACTCTCTCTACGGATCCATGCACTCGTCTATCCATGCATTCACTCTCTGTGGATCCATGAACTCGTCTATCCAGTCTATCCATGCATTCACTCTCTCTATGGATCCATAAACTCGTCCATCCATGCATTCACTCTCTGTGGATCCATGCACTCATTCATCCATGCATTCACTCGTCCATCCATGCATTCACTCTCTCTATGGATCCATGCACTCGTCCATCCAAGCATTCACTCTCTCTACAGATCTATGCACTCATCCATCCATGCATTCACTCTATGGATCCATGCACTCGTCCATCCATGCATTCACTCTCTCTATGGATCCATGCACTCATCCACCCATGCATTCACTCTCTCTATGGATCCATGCACTTGTCCATCCATGCATTTACTCTATGGATCCATGCACTCGTCCATCCGTGCATTCACTCTCTTTACAGATCCATGCACTCATCCATCCATGCATTCACTCTCTGTGGATCCATGCACTCGTCCATCCATGCATTCACTCTCTCTATGGATCCATGCACTTGTCTATCCATGTATTCACTTCCTGTGGATCAATGCATTCATCCATCCATGCATTCACTCTCTGTGGATCCATGCATTCGCCCATCCATGCACACATTCACTTTCTCTATGGATCCATGCATCCATCCATCCATGCATTCACATTCACTTTCTCTACAGATCCATGCATCTGTCCATCCACATATTCACTCTCTCTGTAGGCCCACACCATCTGAGAGTGTTTACCAGACACCATACTCTTTCACCCCAAATACTGTACCATGTGTTTCCCCAAAACAACGTACAGATAACCACAGTACAATGATCAAAATCAGAACATGAGCACTGAGCCGGTACTATCACCTAATTCTCTGCTGATTCTCCATGCTCTGTCCCCAGACACATTACAAATTCATTGATTAAGCCCTCATATTTAAACTTTACATAAAAATAACACAAGAGGGCCTTCAAGAGCTATGTAATTAGAAATGCTATTATAAATCATGCTTCCATTCTAAGAGGTTTGGGAAACAAATTTCACGCAATTCAAACCCCATATAAAGTTTTTTAAAAGACAAAAGAAAATAAGAAACTAAGTATCATCTTTACTGACAATAAACACACTATAAAAACATGCTAACGAAAAACACAAAAACCATAATCTAGTATTTTTTAATAGGCTAAAAGGCATTTATGGTGCAAAAGGTGAAAAAATACAAATCAGAATTAGAAAAACTAAAAAACTGAGGTCACAGAACTACAAAATACGTGGGACTAGAAAGAAAAATATTTAAAAAATAAAGATGAAATCAGAAGACACAAAAAGACCAAATAAACACAACAGACAAAAAATAGAAAACTTTAAAAATTTTTTTAAAAACCAATGAAAAGAATTCAAGAGAAGTGATACACACAGAAGACAGACAAGGAAGTGCAAATACATGTGAACAGCATCCCAAAGAGGAAACTGAGGCAGGAGACACAGCAAAATCTCCCAACCAAATTGTAAAAAGCTCTTCCTAAATGAAAATAAAAATAGTTAAAACTAAGTGCAGGTTGGATTTAATTCTCTAACACTTTACTTATGATTGCACATCTGTTTCCTGAGGGTACAGTTACCTATACATTTTTTTTTTTTAAACAATTCTTGCACAATTTCTACATGACAATATTGCTGAGCTCATCAGACAATCTGGAGAACTTTTGTTGTTTCTTTACTCCAGGATGGTTTACAGACCTCACACATCACCCTTTCTTTGGGACACGCTGAAACGCACCTGCAGAGGGGATCATCAGGTGGTGTGAGTGCAGCCCTCTGAATGGCGTTTTCAGTCACTCTCACAATTACAGGTGTTTTCAGACTTGTCACATACATTGAGGCAGTTTTGCTGATTTACATCTTTGTAGAAAACTGTTCACTTAGATTTCCAAATTTCTTTGCACAGAGGCTGTAAACAGCAGTCTCTGAGAGTGTTAACAGCTTCCTACATGCAGTGCTATTTTCCTGTTTCCCAAGTTTTAAGGTTTTACACCTTCTCTTTCTTGATCAAAGTGGCTAATAGTTTAAGTATTTTATTGATTCTTTTTCAGAATTTATTGCACCAAGCAATAAGTTTCCATGCTCTACCGTATTAACCTCTACTTTTATCTTCATTCATTTTTCCTACTTTGTCTCGAACTGGTTTTAAGTCTTTCTCTAATCTTTAGAGTCACATGGCCAGTTCATTCATTGTAAACGTTTCTGGTTTTTCAACATTTTCTTCTGAGAATTGCTTTTGTGACATCCCTCATGTTTGACATGCAATGTTCTCTCATTTTCATTACTTTTTAAACAGTATGCTTTATTTAAAGGCATTCCAAAATTCCCAAGTATATAATGACGTCTGGGTTATTTTTGGCTATCATTTTGTGGTTTTTTTTTTCATTTTTACTGTACTTTATGATTTCCGCTTTTGAAAATTAAGATTTTCTATAAAATCGAATACATGGCAGAGATATTTGTGAATGGTCCTGGAGGGACAGAGAAGGTAAAGAAAAAAAGAAAAGAAAAGAAAGCAAAAAAAAGAAAAAAGAAGACAAGCGTCCTCTGTGTCCCCTTCCAAAAAGAGAGTAGGTTACAAACGTTCTTCAAATTTCTCGTAAACATACGGACATTCTGGTCCCCTTGATTTGTCAATTGAAATTTCCCATTATGGTACTGAATTAATCCATCTCTTATTCTTAGAATTTCTTCCCACAGGCCGGGCGTGGTGGCTCACGCCTGTAATCCCAGCATTTTGGGAGGCCGAGGCGGGCGGATCACGAGGTCAGGAGATCGAGACCATCCTGGCTAACACGGTGAAACTCTGTCTCTACTAAAAAAAAATACAAAAAATTAGCCGGGCGTGGCGGTAGGCGCCTATAGTCCCAGCTACTCGGGAGGCTGAGGCAGGAGAATGGTGTGAACCTGGGAGGCGGAGCTTGCAGTGAGCTGAGATCCGGCCACCGCACGCCAGCCTGGGCGACAGAGCGAGACTCCGTCTCAAAAAAAAAAAAAAAAAAAAAAAAAAAAAAGAATTTCTTCCTACATAAATTTCACAGCTATGTAATTATGTACATAAAAGTTCACGATGATCGTATTTTCTTAGAGGATTATAACTTACCAACATGAAGTATCTTTGTCCCACTTAATGCCTTTCATCTTTTTCATGAAAATGTCGTTGCTGGTCTGCTTTCTAGTGGCTGGCATTGCTCAGTGCCCTTCCCATTAACAAATTCTCTGTTTCTGACTCTTTTTTTTTTTTTTTTGGATGGTCTTGATCCATCCAAAAGATCCAAGCCAGGATGGTCTTGATCTTCTGACCTCGTGATCCGCCCGCCTCAGCCTCCCAAAGCACTGGGATTATAGGCGTCAGCTACCACACCTGACCTCTGGGTCATTTTTAAGACAATCTGAGGTCTGCCTCTTAGTAGAGAAATCTAACCCTGTATTTGAATTAATGTCTACATAATGTCTTGCCTTATATATTTTCTATGATTTCAAATGTTTTCCCTTCTACTACACCTTTTGGTGAACTGATGAGGTTTTCTTTGTTCTGAAATTTTTCCTGTTCAAGATGTGAAGTCATGCATCCGTCCCTGTTCCTCGGGGGGCTCCTATTTACTTATGTATGTTTAGAGACGGGGTCTCGCTCTGTCACCTGGGCCGGAGTGCAGAGGCACAGTCATGGCTTGCTACACCTCAAACTCCTAGACTCAAGCGATAATCCCACCTCAGCCTCTGGAGGAGCTGGGACCACATGCATGCACCACTACACCCAGCTAACTTGTAAATTTTCTGTAGAGCCAGGGTTCCTTGTAAATCATTTAGTCGTTCCTTGTAAATCATTAATCCATTTAAGCCTTCATTTCTACACTATGGAGGAGACTAGCATCTATAAATTCCCCCTGAAAAAAAAAAACAAAACCCTGAAGTTTAGTAAGCTTTCATTTTTCTCCTTCTCATCATTATATATAGATACATATACTTGAGATTTTGATTTCAAATAGTATTTTAATTTGCATACCAATATACACCAACAGTGATTTAGACTAGTACGTATTACTCTGGATACTTTCCTCACCATTATTTGTGGAATCAAAACTTGTTTTCTTTCATAGATAGTTGTCTTTTTCTTAGTTTTGTCAGGGTATTAGGGATAAGGCTGGTAACCTCTGAGTCCTTCACTATCTGAAGGCACTTTTCCTTTGCCCTTCAATTTGAATTCTAGTCTGTCTGTGTCTAAAATTCCAGGTTTGAAATCATTTTCCCGAGTATTTTGAAGATACTGTTCCAATTAAATCTAGAGTACAATTTCTCATTGAGAAGCCTGATGCCAATCACCAGCCAGAGCTTTGTAGAGGCTATTGCCTCCCGTCTCCTCCTGCAGAGCCCCTGTGGAGTCTCTGCTGTCCACAGTATCTGGAACTCCGAACTCGGTCCTCACAGGTCCTGGCAGCCGTGTTTTCCCCATGCCCACTCAACACTGGTCAGTCCTGTGATGCGCTCTGTGCTCGGGGAGATGATCTTCTAGGATGTCTCCATCGTCTTCCCCTCAATCTTCTCTCTTTCCTGGTCCTCAGACTCCTGTTAAACAGAATATGGAGCTTCTCAGTATCGCACTCAGCCTCAGCTTTTCCTCTCGCTCTCCTCGCCTGTCAGTCCTGGAGCTCTGCATCAGCGAGTCCTGGACTCGCTGGTCCTCAGTCTGCGCTCGGGAATAGCTCTCGGTCTTTGACGTCTTGAGTGCAGTAACAGCTCTGGGTCTGCGTTCTCAATAGTCCGTGGCTAGTCACTCTTCATGCTGCCTTCTGTGAGTCCTGCCTTCCTGGCTGTGCCATTTTGACCGTCCACTCTTCAAGGCCTTTGGTGCTCCCTTTGAAGGAGCCGTGTGTCTGACCTAGTCTCCATCCTGAAGGCGGCCCCATGTCTTCTTTCTGCCGTGCTCACTGCTGCTTTCTCCTGCTGCCAGTTTCCCTCCAGCGTGCTGTGGTTCCCAGCTTGTCGGCAGTTTTGCTTTGGAGAGGCTTGGTTTGCTCATCCTGGATACTGTTCCTGTCAACTTTCGTCAGCCTCGGGTATTGCAGCGGGGAGAGGGAGGGGTGTCGTTGGACTGCATGTGACAATCTTTAGTCTCCTGGAATTGGCTCCCTGTCCCTCTCTGAAGTTGGTTGCTGGCCCCAACACACCTTCTGACTGCCTGGGCCCAAAGTCGGGGGGTTTGAGGGGGATACTTGACTCTGCTCCTCTGAGTTAGTGCTGCCAGCCAACCCTCTCCAACTCCCTGAGTCCACTAATCTGAGCTGAGTGTCCTAACTTCCACTCTTCTCTGCGTGTCTTCTGTGGTGTTTTGATTCCACAAACATTGCCTATTTCTATCTTTTTTTTTTTTTTTTTTTTTTTTTGAGATGGAGTTTCGCTCTGTCGCCCAGGCTGTACTGCAGTGGCCGGATCTCAGCTCACTGCAAG
Organism: Papio anubis; assembly: GCF_008728515.1. Lineage (NCBI taxonomy): Eukaryota > Metazoa > Chordata > Mammalia > Primates > Cercopithecidae > Papio > Papio anubis. Next base: position 181,092,876 of record NC_044979.1, on the reverse strand, counting down.
CTCCGCCTTTCGGGTTCACACCATTCTCTTGCCTCAGCCTCCCGAGTAGCTGGGACTACAGGTGCCGCCACCTCGCCCGGCTAGTTTTTTGTATTTTTTTAGTAGAGACGGGGTTTCACCGGGTTAGCCAGGATGGTCTCGATCTCCTGACCTTGTGATCCGCCCGTCTCGGCCTCCCAAAGTGCTGGGATTACAGGCTTGAGCCACCGCACCCGGCCGCCTGTTTCTATCTCTTAATAATCAATCAAGACATCTGGTCCTCTGACTGCAGTCATCCCTGTCTCCTAGAACATCATGAATTTCTGTTGTTGCTGGTGTTTTAAAATTTCTGTCTTTTCTAGAGATTCTGGTTCAGGGTGTCAGTAGATTACTGTTACTCTGGTGACCATCCTGTTACAATCACCAGAAGACCAACTTGTGCTGTCTTTTTTAAAAAAGAAAACTCTATTTAGGTTTTCTTTCCACAGACAATAGATAAGCTAACCTCTTATCCCAGAGGGGCTTCCTGGGAGGGCCCCCACCTTCTCTGCACCTTCATCACTGCCAGACGCTGGCCTCGGTGGGCCAGCTGGACCCTCCACTGAGTCCGCCCCTCCTGGCATCCCAAGGCTGCCCCAGCGGTTCTCCTGCCCTTGCTGCAGCTCTGTGGGTTGCTGCAACCGGCACAGAAACAAGCTACTGTTTCTCCCACTTTCAAATAAAGGCTGGAAACATAATTTTTAAAGTTCTGGTTGGTAAGATTAACCTCAACACAGTAGTCTGGAGCCCCGGGCCTGGCCTCCAACTGCTTCACAGCCTGGCGCTGGGAAGGGTGGCCCTGCAGTTGCCTGGGCCAGGTAGGCTTGGAGTCAGCTTGCCTGAGGTCCCAGCACAGAGAAGACGGGAGAAGCAGGACTCACACCCAAGCGACTGAAGCAAGGAAAGGAAAGGCTGTCAGCCTGAGGGCGGGCACTGCCCTAGGATGGGGACTGGGCATGAGGCTCCTGAGTGCAGCCCAGCGCTGGAAATGAACTGCATCCTCGCTTTCAGGAGCAGGACCTAACTATGTAGTTGCTTTATGTTTATTTAAGCCTTACCCTGCAATTTCTCTGTTGTCTGTAATTACCCTGAGCCACGACCTAACACTTGCTGTGCAGTTAGTCAAGCGGTTGACAGTTACCAAGGAAACCAAGTAGTACTATTCTCTAAGTTGAAGAGGTAGTTGTATTTTAAAAATTTTTCTTAGTTGTATTCTACTTTGATAGAGATTGACTTATGATTGCCACCAACTGGAAAAAGAAAGTTGTTGGCGGCCACATGCCTTCCAGCTGTTGCACACCTCCCTCCCGAGCTTCTCTCCTTCCCTAGCCCAGATCATGCCGCGAGATGATTGTCTCCTCTCTGCCTTCGTATCTGGCTCCCCGCTTGCTTCCTTGTCCTTGCTTGACAAAAGTCACACCCTATTAAAGTCTCACTCTCTGCCAATTCCGTGCCTAGCCTCTGGAGCTGCACACAACTGGAGGAGAACACAAACGGTTCAGTGTACGCCAGACCAGACCACAGGAAGGCCACACACACCAGTGACAACACCCACTTCCTGGCCTGGCCATGCTCCCAGCCTTCCAAATTCTACTGCATGCACCTGACACTGAACCATATGAAACTGCCTTTTATCATACATCAAAAACATATAAATATGCATATCTCATACCGATTCCTGTCTTCAAACCTCCCCCTTCCCATGCTGGGCTGACGACCAACACAGCCTTGTTGTGAGGGGCTTCCTGGGATGGACCCCACCATCTCTGCACCTTCACCACTCCAAGATGCTGGCCTCGGTGGGTTGGCCAGCCCCTCTACTGAGCCCACCCCCGTCCTGGGCATCCCAAGGCTGCCCCAGTGGTTCTCCTGCCCTTGGGAGAGCTCTGCTGGTTGCTGTGACCTGCACAGAAACAACCTACTGTTTCTTCCACTCTCAAATAAAACTGTGGCTTCCTTTTCCCCTACTACTCTCTTTTCCTTTGTAGTAAAACTCTTCAAAACTCCACCTTGCTGCCCCAGCCCTTCTGCTGTCCTTCTCCGTCTCCAGAGCACCCCGCTTTTGCTTTTGTTGCCTGCCAAGTCTAAAACTGCTCAAGACCCCCAAGGACCTGCGTGAGCACTGGTGTCTCATTCCTGGCTCTCCCCTTACCCGACCTGTCCCCAGGATTGAGACTCTCTGTCCTCTGTGATGAGGCAATGCCCTCAGCTTTTGCGTCTCCTGGGTCCCTCGCTGGTCCCTTAGGCTCAGACTCTGCTTGTTCCTCTGGTGCATCCCAGCCTGCCAAGGGAGGGGTGCCCCAGGCCTCGGTCCTCGCTCCTCTTCTCTCCGCAGATGGCCCCTGGACCACCCATGCCATTTCCCGGCATAAAACATCATGGAAGGACCAATCAGGCACAAGTCCACCTCTCCTGCGTCTCTCTATCCAACTGTGTGCTCACTGCTCTGCCTGAATGGCACAGCGCCTCACCTTGGCTGCCTTCGTCGCAAGTGCTGGACACAACTCCGTCCCTCCTGCTAATCGGGCCTAGAGCCCCGCAGTCACCTCAACTCCCTCGTCCCACAGGTCACTTCCACTCCGTTTGAAGGTCCTACCTGCAAACTGATCCCGAATCTGACCCTCTCATGGTGTCCTTGGGACCACCTCTCACCTGGGTCCAGGTAGAGCCTCCTCGCTGGTCTCTGCTTCCCCGCTGGATCCCCTGAGAGACTATTCTTTTTTGTTTTGTTTTTTTTTTGAGACGGAGTCTTGCTCAGTCACCCAGGCTGGAGTGCAGTGGCCGGATCTCAGCTCACCGCAAGCTCCGCCTCCCGGGTTCACGCCATTCTCCTGCCTCAGTCTCCCGAGTAGCTGGGACTACAGGCGCCTGCTACCACACCTGGCTACATTTTTTGTATTTTTAGTAGAGACAGGGTTTCACTGTGTTAGCCAGGATGGTCTCAATCTCCTGACCTCGTGATCTACCTGTGTTGGCCTCCCAAAGTGCTGGGATTACAGGCATGAGCCACCGCGCCTGGCCGACAGACTACTCTTTACCCAGACACCAGAGCAATTTGGCGAGAACCTAACTCGGCTCAGGTCCCTCCCCTGCTCAAGACAAGAAGCAATGGCTCCCACTCAGAGCAAAAGCTCTTAGGACGCCAGGGGGCCACAAATGACCTGCTCTTCACCTCCTGGAACTCATCCCCTGAAGCTCTTCTCGTCCTTACTCGCTCTACTCCCGCCACACTGGCCCCGGGTTGTTCTCCACCTTAAAGCCTTCATGCTGGGGGCTCCTCTGCCCAGACTGCTCCTCATCCATGGCTCACACCCTCATCTTTCCTTTAACATCACCTTCTCAATGAAGCCAACCCTGACGGCCCTATTGAACACTGGCAACCCCCAACTGCATGTATGCATGCACACACGTGTACACATACACACATGAAAAGACACGATCACAAACACATATGCATACACTCGTGCACTCATAGGCACATAAGCACACGTACACATGCACCCACTCATGCACACATGCACAACTCACATGCACACACTCACCCTCGCACACATGCAGGTACACTACGTGCACAATCACACACGTGCATGCACTCACACACACAATGTGCACACACTACGTATGCACAAACATGCGTGCACACTTGCATGTGCAGACACATGCACCCACACGTGTGCACACACTCACTCACTCCTGGCCTCTGCTTCGTGCCCCGTCCTCGATCTGCTGAGTATGCCATCTCCTTTTCTCAGGTATGAAGCACACACAGGACGGTCAGCTCTGGGGACACAGCCATTTGTGTGCGCTCACTGAGAATGTGTTCCAAGCCTAGGACAGAGCCGGGCACAGAGCATGTATTTAGTTACCGGTGGCTGAGTAAGTCTGTTGGATCTGGAAAGCAATTCAATTCTTCCGACCTCATCTAGAATTATTCCTAAAACCATTTCTAACTGAAACGTGTCATTCGCTCCACTGTGTTTCTAACCTGAGGAGAACCGCCCTGTGACTGGCGAGTCATTCACATTCTGCAGAGATGAAAAGTTTACAGTCACCACATACTCCAGATCATGTTGTTTAAGAAATACAACACCTTTTTCTCATTCCACTACAAATTACCCTGTACAAGGAAATAGCCAAGAAGCAGGTCAGCACGAGAGGCTGTTAGCATCGCCTCTGCAGGGGCCCTCATGGCGGCCCATAGTGAGTGAGGTCAGTGGGAGTAGGTGCAGTTCAGGGTTAAGAACCTCGAGAGAACGGTCAAGCAAAGGGAGCAACCAGAAGTCAGGATCGGCCCCATGGGGTGGGGAAAAAGGGGGCGGGGTGTGGGCTGAGGTAGGTCAGCCGACAGCACTGAGGCCAGGGACAGGCAGGCATGGGGGCGAAGCTGGGCCGGGCAGGCAGGGTCACAGGTGAGCCATCATCCGGAACAGGACGGGGCCGGGCAGCCAGGTCACCAGCAGGGGGCAGACGAGAGTACCTGGGAGTGCCTCCTTCTCCCGGCCTGGGGCCGCCTGTCCTGCTGCCCACCTGCTCCCCGAGGGTGAGACACTGTCCATCTACCAAAAAGCAAGGGAGAAGCATCACGTTACCCGACGAACTTGGCAGGGCCGATGCCAGGCACACCGCCCACACCCCGCATGATCCTCCCCACCCCTCACCCGTCTGACTGTGGGGGGTTCACGGGACACCTTGTTACTTGAATTCAGTACTGCATCCTCCAGCAATGGTCAGACACGATTCTACAGGTCACAGCAGGTCATGGTAAGGAGACACCAGCTATTCCTGGCTAAGCCCTCCTGTCAACTCCTGACAACTGGTGCCCACCCTGCAACTGTAGGTGCCCCCACCTTCCCCCGTAGGTCTCCCCACTCTCTCCCCGCCTTTGCTATAGTCTGCTAAAAAGTTACCCTTTACGTGCAGGTAGCACTACCTGAGCTATACCGCAAAGCCTCATCTCTAGCAAAGCTTTCAGCTTTTCCTGTTGCAACAGTCCACATCCTCAGTTATAGCAGAAACACATTTTTAAAAATCTGGTAACACATTTGTGAAGCGTCCAAGGTGCCTGGCATGCTGCAGACCCCAACCAAACTCTACCGTCTAATGGAGCCAAGTGATGGAGATGCAAGGCCCTACCCTGTGGACAGCCATTAGCCCTAGCCTGGGATGTCCCCCACTGCTGTGCGGACAGGAATGCCAGTGCCCAAGCAGGGGGACTCACTTTGTTCCCTGGAGGCCCCTCTATAGAATTTAGGCAGCAAGGAAACACTTCCAAAAAATTCGGATGAGGCCAGGCAGAGTGGCTCACACCTGTAATCCCAGCACTGTTGGGGGCCAGGGCAGAAGGATCGCTTGAGTCATGGCTGGTCTAGAATTTGAGACCAGCACAAGCAACAGAGGGAGACCTAGTCTCCATTTAAAAAAAAAAAAAATAGCCAGGTGTGGTGACACGCACCTGTAGTCCCAGCTACTCGGGAGGCTGGGGTGAAAGGATCACTTGGGCCCAGGAGGTTGAGGCTGCAGTGAGCTATGATCGCGTCATTGCACTCCAGCCTGGGCAACAGAGCAAGACCCTGTCTCAAACAAAACGAAACTCAGATGAAACATCAAGATCCAGCTGTTATCCTAATGAATTACATTCCAGAAACAGGCACTGATTATGAACACATGCAAAATCTTAAAAAGGAGGCAAAACTATTTTCAAGCATTTTATGATTTCCAAGAACATTCAGGTTTATTACAATATACCTAGTATTTACCAGATTAAAAAGCAGGCACTATTATCATGATTTTTGTAGATTAGGATCAGGGTCAGAGAAGGAAGCAGTTGGGATGGATCAACAGCTGGAAATCCTTTGTGCAGAGTTGCAGCACAGGCCCTTTCCATCCCAGCAGGCTGCATGCCACTAGGGGACCCATGGACTCTCGTGGAAGGAGGCAGGAGACAGGTTCTAACAATTCCTTCAGAGGGTGTGGGTGAACTCAGGACACATTGCTATTTAGAGCATTTTAATGACTATTATTCTGCGTTCCTAGGAGCAATCATGGTACCAGAACATTCCTGCTCTGCAGGCACCCCCAAGTTGCGGGTGAATTACTTCACATCATGTCTCAGGTTTCCCAATTATTAAACAACAGGAACATACCACGAGTTGGAATGAACGCAGCAATATATGTAAATTCTCTTATTAACAATAATAACTCTTAAAATTCTTTGTGGCTTAGGTGGTTTTCATAACTCTTCAAAATGATACTTAAGGCCTATAATCCCAGCACTTTGGGAGGCCAAAATGGGCAGATCACCTGAGATCAGGAGTTCAAGACCAGCAACGTGATGAAACCCCATCTCTACTAAAAATACAAAAATTAGCCAGGCATGTTGGCGGGCGCCTGTAGTCCCAGCTACTCAGGAGGCTGAGGCAGAAGAATCGCTTGAACCCAGGAGGCGGAGGCTGCAGTGAGCTGAGATTGTGCCATTGCACTCCAGCCTGGGTGACAAGAGCAAAACTCCATTTCCCTCCCCCAAAAAAAGATACTTAAATATAAAGAGTAAAAATGTCAACAATGGAAAACAAGACTCTCTCCTGTTATGCAGAGCTCACTGTCACTATTAACATTCCCTGGTGGTCCACCCAGGAATTTTCTACACAGGTAGGAGCAAAATGTTCATGCCTTTTCTATACCTGGTATGTTATTCTTTACAATCAAAACACCTTAAATTTTTTTTGAATCAGCACATTCAGAGCTACCTTGGCACAAAAAGTGAAATATTGTACACTTTTTATTTCGGAGATGTTAGCCTGAATCTTCTCCACACTGGACTCTGCAAATTACATCCCCATCAAGGTAGACAAGGGGCTCTTTCACACCACTGCTTACACTATTCACTCTCCAATGTTTTAGCCTTTGACAAACTGAAAAGAAAAAATGTTACCTCATCATTTTAATGTTTTTAAAACTATAAAACTGCAACCATTTTAGTGAGTCTGAGTTCTTCTCTATGCTCACTGAACTCCGTGCTCTGTGTGTGTTAAGTCCTGCCCACGGCCTGGTCCGGGAAGCAGAATAACTGATGGCTCCCCAGGGGGAGGAGGAAACCGCCATCTTCACACCCTCGCCACTGCTGGAGTGAGCAGGTTATCCAGCTGGTTTTGGTTCTTTTACTGGTAATCACTGAACGATGTCCTGAAACCCCTACTTGCTCATTAGTTGGCCCCAAGAGCACAAGGCCATCTTTCCGACCCTGGCCTCTGCAGCTGAGGCCGTGCACTGACCTCCTCCATCACCACGGCTACCTTGTGAAGCCTGCAACGTTAAAACCCTGTCCCCACCCTGACTTCTCACTCCACTGTGCACTGTGCCTCTGGGAGGCCACTGCCACTCTCTGTGACCTACCCCCATTCTCCATTCCTCTTTTGGCATCTGGTTCTATCTCCAGGAGCTCTTTCAACAATGCTTGTGAGAATCACTTTTCCCAAGTTCTTATAGGTTGAAAATGTACTATTGAGAATATCATTTCTTTCTCTAAAGATTTTTGTATACTTTGCTACACTTTTTTCTACCATGAAAATTGTGGCAAAAACAACTGGGACCAGCCTGATCATCCCTTATACATAACACAGACATCAACAGAAAAACGGCTGAAAACCAAGGAAAGCCTTTCATGAAAGAGGAGCTCCAAATGGCCAATCGCACATGGAAAGATGCTCAGCCTCATTAGTGACGGATTGCAAATTAAGATTTACAAATTAAAACCAAAACCATATTGCTGAAATTTTACTCCATATAGTTTATTTAATGTATTTTTGGGCAAAAATGTCATTATCTGGGCAAGAAAGGCAGAAGATGCTGCTGTCCAAAACTTGGTATGGCTTTTGAAGAGCAATTATGGAGGAAAGTGGTTGCCTGAACGGCCATTACATGAGATCAGTCTGTATTTTACTAGTGGGAGTACAAACTATAGGAGAAAGCCAGAATGGCATCAGTCAGCAAAGCTGAAGCTCCACATAACCTGCGACACAGCAGTTCCGCTCAGCGACACGCGTCACAGAGAAGTGTGTGCTGCGCCCACCACGAGCTTGTGCCAGATGCCGGCTGGGCTCCTCGGAGAGCAATGGACCATTTTAAAATCTGGTTGCTTTTAAGATTTTTTTTGTCTTTGGTTTGCAACAAATAATGATATGCCCAGATGTGAAAAGTTTGCTTTGCTTGTTTGCTTGCTTTTTTTAGTTGTTCCTTTCAGGGTAGGCTGTTTCATGAATTTGAATATAAATGTCTTTTGATGCTTTAGGAAAATCACTGGTCTTTATCTCTTCAAGTATTTTTCTGATCCCCTGCTTCCTAGGATGCTCATTACATGACACTTGACCACTGACTCCATCCTATAGGCGTCTTGCACTCTACCTTGAATGACTCCATCCTTTTTTCTGTTGTGCTTCAACACGGACTGACTGCACTGAACTGCCTCCCAACGCACTGTGCCTGTTTTCTGCTGTGTTCAGTCTTCTGTTAGACACGTCCAGTAAATTATTAATTTCAGCTCCTATATTTTTCAATTCTAAAATGTCCACTTCTTTTTATAGATTATTGCACTTGAAATTCTCCATCTTTTCATACATTTTTCTGTCTATTTCTCTTTTTAAAAAAACATACTAATCTTAGTTATTTCAAAGTTCTTATCTGGTAATGCAATTATATAAATCATCTCTGGGTCTATGTGTCATGTTTTTATCTCTTGTCTTTCACTTACCGTTCTTGTTTTAGCATGCTTCAAAATTTTTTACTGAGTAGTGAACATCATGGTTAAAAAATAATTGAGACTATGGACAATGTTATCTTGCTCCAAAAAGGAATGCTGCTTTCTTTTGGGGGAAAAAAAATCAGCTTTGAGATATATAATGGAATACTGAATAAACTACTGATACATATAATGGCATTGAGGAATCTTGAGAGTTATGATGAGTAAGAATAGCCAGACCAAAAATCCTAAGTATATATATTGTGCATTTCCATTTATAAAAACTTTCAGTGAAACTAAATTCTGTAGCATCAGAAGGCAAGTAAGTGGTTGCCAGGGAACTGACATATAATAAAATGTACATATTGTAAATATGCAAATTGAAATGTTTTAACATATGTACACACCTTCATACAGTATTCCATTATATAGATGTACAACAATTTGTATAGCCATTCATGTATGGATGGACATTTGCAATATGAACAAATTGCTACAAATGTTCCTGTTCAAAGTTGTATGGAAATATGCTTTCATAACTTTTGGGTAAATACGTTATAGTGGGATGTTGGTAGGTACATATTTAATAAGCTCTTGGTTTGATTGCCAAAATGTTTCCAAAGTAACTGTACCATTCCCCATTCCCACCAACAGTATATGAAAGATGCTTCCCATCCTTGCCCATACTTAGTATGATCAGTTACACCAAGTGGCTTTTCACCGTGGTTCTCATTCACATTTCCTTGATGACAATGATGCTGAGCATCTGTTCATGTACTTATGCGCCAGTCACATGTCTTTCTTTGTGAAATGGATTTTCAAATCTTTCAGTCATTTTTATTTGTTCTTTATTTCCTTAGTACTGCATTTTAAGAGTTCTTTACACATTTTAGATACATTAGATAGGTGATTTGCAAATGTTTTTCCTGGTCTGTGGCTTATTTTTCCATTCTCTTATCCATGTAAGAGAATGTAGTGAATTTTTATAATATTATGTTGAGCCTGATAATCCATTTTGAATATAGGTTGGACTTTCTCATACCAGGAGCAGGGCTTGGTCATCCTTGACAAACTTTCCAGTTCTCTACCTCCTCCCGGGTCCTCAAGGTGATTGATCAGATATCTGCCTTACACCACAGCCTCCTGGTGATCACCTTCCTGTGGGACAGCTAGACACAACTTAGTTGATTCCCCCACTTACCCCCACAGCCCAAACGACTGCCCAGATATACCCCACTGACACCTTCTCAGTCAGTGTGATCCCACGGACCTTGTGGCTGCTTGATCGAAACCCACCAACTAAAATTCCCTGCAGGAAACCAGCTTGAGTAATGTCCTAGACTCCAATAAAACTGTTGGCCCATCAGTCCCTGGCTCTGTCTCTCTCTCTTGCTCCCCACCTGCTGGTTGAATGCACGTGTCCCACATGGCTTCCCCCTGCCTACTGGCCCTGCATGGCTGTCTTATTCTCTCTGGGATCATATTACACAATACAAATGCTTCCATTGCTCCATGCTCTGCTGTGCTGTCTCCTGTGTGTTTCACCTGAGCCACATACCCAGACCCAACTCTCCTGTCCTGATCAGGCCTCTCCTAGAGAGTGGCTACCCTGGTAAGAATAAACTAAACACAGTCAAACAAGGGCCGCAAGGACATCAGCCAGTATAAACAAGTTGCGTGTGAAAGGGACACCTCGTCACAGGTTGGACCAGGTGCCTAAGTAGGCATTAGACCACCTGCCAGGATCAAGAAGAACCCCATTAAAGCACACTGTAAACATTTATGATCCTGGAGCCCCATCAGATCATTACTAGAATTTATCACCTCTTTCCAGAGAGAGACTTCCATACCAAATCAGAGGAAAAAAATCACAACACTGTATCTTGAAGAGCAGAAAATTTTTAATTTTATGAAGTCCAATTTACAAATTTGTGTATTTTAGGAATAATGCTTTTAAAGTCATAACTAGGAAAACATTGCCTAATGCAAGATCATATGGTCAAAAAGAATGCCTCATCTTTTCTTCAAGAAATTATATATTTTTGAGTTTTAGAGATCGAGATTCCTGATCTACTGTAATTTTTATAAATGATAAGAAGTATAGGATTTTTTTTCACCTGGATATACAATTATTCCAGGACCATTTGTTTAAAAAGCTATGCCTTTCCCACTAAATTGCCTGGGCACTACTGTTGAAAATTAATTGACCATGTATGTGTAGTAGACCTATTTCTGGACTTTCTATTCTGATCCACTGATCTACTTGTCTATCTTAACAGCAATACCACACTGCGTTGATAATTGCAGCCTATAATAAATCATAAAACCAAGTATTGTTATAGTCAAATGTCTATAAAAAGCCTTCTGGGACTTTGATTGGGAGTTCATTGATTCTATTGATCAATTTGGGGAGAATTAACATCTTAACAACATTGAGTCATCTTAACAACGAACATGGTATATCACTCAACGTATTTGTCTTTAACAATTTCTGTTGGCAATTTTTTGTAGTTTTCTGTGTTCAAGTGTTGAATATCTCTTGTCCAACTTAGATTTCTAATGTTATTAAAAATAGTATTTTTTCAGGGAGAGGAGCTTCAAGATGCCTGACGAGATGCAATTTATGCCACCTCCTCCACTTTGAAGAAACAAAAGAATGTATAGTCACATTTTGAATATATTATCCAAGAGAGAATGTGAATTCAACAGAGAAGTAACAGGAAATACAAAAAGTGAGTTAAGGAAAAGGAAGAGGGGGAGCCTGCCTGGCTGGGATTGGTCAGGAGCCAAGAGTGACTTCCCAATACAAAGAAAGGCTGAATGAGAAACTTCCAGTGGCCCACATCCCTACCATGGAATCATGCAATTCTGGCCATGGGAGACTCCCTTAACCTTCCCCAGCCCCGAAAATAACACCAGGAGCTGCCAGGAGACCGTGGGACAGAGCTGCTCCAGGGAGGGAGCTCATGCTGGGTCCCACGACTCCCTGAGACCTAAGTGGCTACAGCAAGGAACCATTTTCAAACCTAGCCTTTGCCAGACTGCATGACGTCCTAGGGCCCAACAGGGCTGCTACTGAGGCATTATGGAAACTCAGGCTGTCGCTGCTGGGACTGGGGAACAAGTCAGGAGTGTTCCTACAGCTGAGGATAAGAACCAAGTGAGGCACAGCCTACTGCCACCAGGGCTGGGGGACAAGCCCTGTGGGGACTGGGCGCTGAGAGGGGTGTGCATTCCCTATCCATCAACCCAGACTTTGGCCACTGAGGATGGACCCACCCGCTCCAGTGGCAGGGCCTCAGTGCAGCTGCTCCCACTCTTCACCCAGCACTCCACCTGGGGCCTGAGGATCGACCCACCCCCGCCAACCAAAGCTGGTATCTGCCCTCACTACTGGGGGGTCTTGAGCACAAGCCCATCCAGCACAATTTCACCCTCTTCCCCTATTCCAAGACAGAGCATGTAGCCCAGGGTCCTGGGCATTGCCCAACCCAATCCACCATTGTGGGTGCCTCAGCACTCCTTCCTGGGGCCTGAGTTTGGGTCTCATCTCCCAGTTGCTATCACCTCAGCTGGCACCTACCTGCAAGCACCACCTGTGGGTCTGGAGACTGGCCCTCCCTGCTCATCACAGCCACCACCAACATAAATGTACATTGCCTAGGACCCAGAGTATCATCCCACCACTGCTATTGTCATCGCCCATGCCAGTTTCCCAGGGGCCCAAGAACCCACCCACCAGCTTGGTCCACTGCTGCTATTACGAGGATCCAAGGAAGACACGTGGAGGCCCAATAATCGGTCTACTGGTAACCACTAGCACAGGTGCCAGGATATGCCACCCTGGGACAAAAAGATGGGCACGCTCAATCCAATGCTGCCTCTAGTGGGGCCTTAAGTCTGGCTCGCCTGGCATCCCAGTCCCCAGCACAACTTCAGCACAGCCTCCACTACTAACTGCACCCTAACCTACTGAAGAAATCACAGACACCACTAATGCTGTTGACAGACAAAGATATCATACAGAGACTTCGCTACTGCATGCACCCGGAGTAAAACCCAGAATATCCCAACCAACACGATAGATTCACCTTCAGGAAAAAGTCCTCCCTATGAAATGAATTCAAAAATAGGAAGACGCAACTGTTATACCAGAAGTGCAGACATCAAAGTATGAGCACAAGAAACATGAGACAGTAAAAAAAAAAAAAAAAAAAAAAAAAAAAGACCCTCCCCAAAGGAACACAATAATTATCCATCAATAAGAGATCTTAATCAAAAAGAAATATTTGAAATCCCAAATAAAGAATTCAAAATATTGATTTTAAGGAAGCTCAGTGAGATACAAGAGAATTCTGAAAAATAATACAAAGAAATCAGAAAAAGAATTCACAATATAAAAAGGAAATTTACGAAAGAGACAGATACTTTAAAAAAAACCCAGAAATTCTAGAACTGAAGATTCATTAAAGGAGATACAAAATACATTTGAAAGTGGCAACAACAGACTAAATCAGGCAGAAGAAAGAATCTCCGTACTTGAAGACAAGTCTTTGGAAATAATCCAGTCAGATAAAAATAAAGATAAAAAATAATACGGAAATCCTTCATGACATTTGGAACAACATAAAGTGATAGAATATTCTAATTATCAGTATCCCCAAGGGCGAAGAGACAAAGGAGGGCCTAGAAAACCTATTTAATGAAATAATAGATGAAAACTTTCCATGTCTAGCAGAAGATTTAGACATTCAGATAAAGAATGTTCAGTGATTCCCAGGCAGACACAATGCAAAAAGGCCTTCTCTATGGCATATTATGTCAGAATCTCTAAAGCCAAAGATAAACAGTAAATCCTAAAAACATCAAGAGAAAAGCATCTAGTCATCTATAAAAGAAATCCCTTCAGACTGACAGCAAATTTCTGGGCAGAATTCTTACAGGCCAGAAGACAATGGGACGATATACTCAAAGTATTGGGCAAAAAAAAACAAAAAACAAAAAAACCTGCCATCCAAGAAGACTATATCCAGCAAAACTATGCTTTGTAAATAAAGTTCTTTCAAGACAAGCAAAGGCTGAGGGAATCTGTTACCATTACATCATCCCTACATGAAATGCTCAAGGGAGTCCTAAACCTGGAAACACAAAGATGACATTTACCAACATGAAAATACATGAAACCATAAAACTCAGTAGTAAAGCATCACACAAAGAAGGAAGAGAAATGACTTAAATGGTACCACTAGAAAAATCCACCAAATTAATAAGAGAAAAAGAAACAAAGAATACATAAAACTAGAAAACAACTGTACGACAGAAACAAACCTGTCACATAATCATCTCGAATGCAAACAGGTTAAATGCCCAGAAACAGAATGGCTGAATATATTTTAAAAACATGATCCAACTAAATGCTGCTTGCGAGAAACTAGCCTTGTTGGTAAAGACACATATGAACTGAAATTAAAGGGATGGAAAAATATATTTTGTACAAATTGGAAACCAAAAGTGACCAGAAGCTACAGTTATATCAGATAAAATAGACTTTAAGTCAAGAAAGGTAAAAGATAAAGACAAAGAAAGTCATTAAATAATGATAACTGGATCAATCCAGGAAGAGGATATAACAATTCTAAATATATATGTATCCAACACCAGAGCATCCAGATTCATAAAGCAAATATTACTAGATCTAAAGAGAGAGAGAGAGACTCAAGTACAAAAACAGTGGGGGACTTCAACATCCCACTCTCAGCATTAGACAGATCATCTAAAGAGAAAATCAACAAAGAAACATTAGATTTAAATTGGACGTCAGACCAAATGGATTTAACAGACATTTACAGAACCACTGTACCCAACAACTTCAGAATATACATTTTCATCAGCACATGGAACATTCTCCAGGACAGACTATAAAACAAGTCTCAACAAATGTTTAAAAATTATATATCAAGTATCTTCTTAGACCACAACAGAATAAAACCAGAAATCAATACCAACAGGAACTTTGGAAACTACACAAACAGATGGAAATTCACTATGTTCCTGGGTCAATAAAGAAAAAAAGAAAATCAAAAAAATCCTTGAAACAAATGAAAATGAAAACACAACATTTCAAAACCGTGTGATACAGCAAAAATAGAGCTAAGAGGGAATTTTATAGCAATAAATGCCTATCTGAAAGAAGCAGACAGCTTACAAACTAACAATCTAATAATCCATCTCAAGGAACTACAAGTGCAAAAACAAATCGAACCCCAAATTAGCAGAAGAGAAGAAATAATAAAAATCAGAGCAGACTAAATGGCATACAGACCAGAAAAACAATACAAAGGATGAATGAAACAAAAACTTGATTTTTCAAAAAGATAAACAAAATTGATAAACCACTAGCTAGACTAACCAAGAAAAGAAGAAGGCTGGGCACAGTGGTTCATGCCTATAATCCCAGCATTTTGAGAGCTGCAGTGTGGGAAGACTGCTTGAGGCCAGGAGTTCAAGACCAGTGTGGGCAACATAGCAAGACCTTATCTCTAAAAAAAATTTTTTTAAGTTAGCCAAGAGTGGTGGTACCCATCTGTAGTCCTAGCTACTTGGGAAGCTGAGGCTGGTGGACTGCTTGACCCAGGGGTTTGAGGCTGCAGTGAGCTGTGATCATGCCACTGCACTCCAGCCTGGGCAACACAGTGAGACCCTGTTTCTAAAAAAATTTTTTAATGAAAAAAAGAAGAGAGAAGAACCAAAGAAAACAATATCAGAAGCGAATAAGGAGGCATTACAACTGATACCACAGAAATACAAAAGGTCATCGGAGACTACTATAAAAAAAACCCTATATACTCACAAACTAGAAAACCCGGAAGAAATGGATAAACTGGAAATATACAACCTCCCAAGACTGAGTTAGGAGGAAATAAAAATCCTTAACAGACCAATAAGGAATAGTGAGACTGCATCAGTAGTAAAAGTCTCCCAATACAGAAAAGCCCAGGTCCAGATGAATTCACAGCAGAATTCTACTAAAACTATAAAGAACTAATACTAATCCTCCTGAAACTATTCCAAAATATCAAAGGGAAGGGAATTCTTCCTAATTCATTCTATGAGGCCAGCATTACCCTGATACCAAAACCAGACAAGACTACAACAAAATAAAACTACAGGCCAATATCCCTGTGTTCACACAGACACAATAATGCTCAACAAAATATTAGCAAACCAAATTCAACAGCACATCAGAAAAATAATACACCATAATCAAGTGAGATTTATACCAGGAATACAAGTATGGTTTAACATACGGAAATCAATAAACATGATATATCACATAACACAGTGAGTGATAAAAACCATAAGGCCATCTCAATAAATGCAAAAAAGCATTTGATAAAATTCAACATCTCCTCATGATAAAAACTCTCAACAAACTAAGCATAGTGGTAACATACCTCAAAATAATGAAGCCATATATGACAAAGCCACAACCAACATAATACTATAAAAAAGCTGAAAGTGTTTTCTCTAAGAATTAGAAGAAGATAAGGTATGTACTTTCACTACTCCTATTCAACATAATACTGGAAGTCCTAGCCAGAGCAGCCAGGAAAGAGAAATAAATAAAAGGAAACCAAATAGAAAATGAGGAAGCCAAATTGTCCTTCTTGGCTGATGATATAATTTCATCCAGAAAAAACTGAAGACTCCACCAAAAAAACTTTTTTTTTTTTTTGAAATGGAGTCTTGCTCTGTCGCCAGGCTGGAGTGCAGTGGTGTGATCTCGGCTCACAGGTTCAAGGGACTCTCCTGCCTCAGCCTCCCAAGTAGCTGGGATTATAGGTGTGCACCACCACACCCAGTTAATTTTTTTTTTTTTTTTTTTTTTTAGTAGAGACAGGGTTTCACCATGTTAGCCAGGATGGTCTCAATCTCTTAACCTTGTGATCCACCCACTTCAGCTTCCCAAAGTGCTGGCATTACAGGCGTGAGCCACCATGCCCAGCCCAATAAAACTTGTAGATGTGATAAATGAATTCAGTAAGTTACAGGATACAAAGTCAACATACAAAAAGCAGTAGCATTTCCATACACCAATAGTGATCTAGTCAAGAAAGACATCAAGAAGACAATCACATTTACAATAGCTACATAAAATACCTAGGAATAAATTTACCCAAGGAAACGAAAGATTTCTATAAGGAAAGCTACAAAGTGCTGATGAAAGAAACTGAAGATGACACAAATGGAAAAGCATCCCATGTTCATGGATAGGAAGAATTAGTATCATTTAAATGACCATATTGCCCAAAGCAATCTACAGATTCAATGCAAGCCCTATCAAAATACCGACCTCATTCACAGACTTAGAAAAAAAAATTCTAAAATTCATATGGAACCAAAAAATGGCACAAAGAGCTAAAGCAATCCTGAGCAAAAAGAACAAAGCTGGAGGCATTACAGTATCTGACTTCAAAATATATAACAAGGGTACAGTAACCAGAACAGTATTGTACTTATATAAAAATAGACACAGAGATCAATGGAGCAGAATAGAGAACCCAGAAATAAAACCACAAAGTTTCTGGTTTAATAGTCCCATTAAAAAGTGAACAAAGGACAAGAACAGACATTTCTTAAAAGAAGACACACAAACAGCCAACAAGTATGTGAAAAAATGTTCAACATAATCTTCAACAAAGCTGACAAGAACTTACACTGGGGGAAAAGGACACCCTCTTCAATAAATGGTGGTGGAAAAAATTGGATAGCCACATGCAGAAGAATGAAATTAGACCTTATCTATCACCATACACAAAAGTCAATTCACAATGGATTAAATACTTAAAATGTAAGACCTGAAACTATAAAAATACTTAAATGTAAGACCTGAAACTATAAAAATACTAGAAGAAAACCCAGGGAAAACTCTCCTGGACATTGGTCTAGGCAAAGAATTTATGACTAAGACCTTAAAAGCATAGGCAACAAAAGCAAAAATAGACAAATGAAACTATATTAAATTAAAAAGCTTCTGCACAGCAAAGAAAACAATCAGCAGAGTGAAAAGACAACCATTGAATAGGGAGAAAATATTTACAAATTATTCTTGTGACAGAGAATCAACTTCCAGAATATAAAAGGAACTCAAACAATCAAAAGGGAAAAAACCAAACAGTCTTATTAAAAAGTGAACAAAGGACCTGAACAGACATTTCTTAAAAGAAGACACACAAAACAGCCAAGAAGTATGTGAAAAAATGTTCAACATAATTAATCACCAGAGAAATGCAAATCAAAACCACAATGAGATGTCATCTTGAACCATTCAGAATGGCTATTGTTAAAAATAGAATGGCCATTATCAAAAAATAACAGGTGTTGGTGAGGATGTAGGAAAAAGAAAATACTTACATATTATTGGTGGGAATGTAAACTAGTACAGCCAACACAGAAAATAGTACAGAGATTTTTCAAAAAAACCAAAAATAAAATTACCATTCAGTCAAGCAATCCCACTACTGGGTATCTACCCAGAGGAAACAAAATCCATATATCAAAGTAGTACCTGCACTCCCATGTTTATTGCAGTACTATTCACAACAACAAAGATATGGAATCAACCTAAGTATTGATCAAAGGATGAATGAATAAAGAAAATGTAGTATATATACACAAAGGAATACTATGCAGCCATAAAAAAAGAATAAAATTATGTCAGTTGCAGCAACATGGATGGAACTCAAAGTCATTACTCTTAAGTGAAGTAAGCCAGGCACAAAAAGACAAATATCTTACATTCTCACTTATATGTGGAAGCTAAAAACTTTGATCACATGGAGGTACAAAATGGAAAGATAAATACTACAGACTAGGAAGGGTGAATGGGGGTTAGGGGAGAGGATGAAGAGGAAAGGAAGTGGGTTACGAACCTTCAGTAAGATAGAGGGAATAAATCTAATAATATCAGAGTAGGGTGAATGTATTTAACAAAACTATATTGCATTCAGGTGATGGACACCTTAAATATCCTGACTTGATTACTACACATCATACACATATAACGAAATTTCACATGTCCTATAAATTTGTATAATTAAATAGCTTAATAAATAAAAAATGAATAATTTACTTTAATATTTAATTATTTGCTGCCAGTATGCAGATATAAAATTGATTTTTGTATGCTGATCTTATATCCTGTAGCCTCGATAAACTTACTCATTAGTTCAGGAGCTTTGTTTTGATCCTGTAGGACGTTCTACAGGGCCAAACACGCCGACTGAGAGGAAAGACAGTCTTACTTCTTTTTCAATTCCAATGCCTCTTTCTTTCTTGCCTATTGAACTTGCTAGAACCTCCAGTAAAATACTGAATGGAAGAGGTGAGAGCAGGTTTCCTTGCCTTACTACTCATCTTAGGGGAAAGTATTCAGTCTTGCACCATCAAATACGAGGTTAGCTCTAGATTTTTCATAAATGCCATGCATCTGAGTAAGTTTCCTTCTATTATCAGTTTCCTGAACATTTGTATCTGAAAGGAGTGTTGCATTTTGTCAAATGATCTCACTGCATATTCTAAAATGATAGTTTTTCGTTTTTCGTTTGTTAAGATGGTGAAATATACTGATTAATTTTAGACAAAACTATGCTCTGAAAATGCTCAAAGCTTACATTTACTTTTCAGTCACCCACCACACTAAACTGCTTATTAATGCTAAATGTTTGGCCAACCAAAATCTCTAAGTCTTTATTGAATACCCACCATGTGCTTCAAACGGAACTTTAGTGAACTCACTATGAACATGTGTCCCATAGGACCCTGTGTGGAATATTAATTAGCCCACTGTCTAGTCTCAAAATACATAATCTGCTGGACATAAACATGCAAAAAACTTAATGTTACAATATTCAAATCCTGGTTCAAGGCAACAAGAGCAGCTGGATCGTAAAGCACCAACAATTCTATCAACACACAGCAATGCAGACCCCTGGCTGAGCCAGGGGGAAGCGCAGGCCTTCCGGCCAGGATATGAGTACTGGCGAAGGCAGATGGGTGACTCAGGCACACACGTTTATGCTCCATCTTTCCCAAATTTCCACTGAATTGAGTGAAGAAATCAGGAAAACAAGCCACTGGAAAGCACAGATGCAGGGCCCTCCACAAGCTCCCATGTGACGGCATGGGAGGTGGGTTCTAGAGGCCCCTCTCCTGCCCTTCCTGAAAAGCAGTGTGCCATGGAGGCAGTGGGTGAGGGAGATGCTGGGGATACGTGGCTGCAGAGGCTGGTCCCGGCCACACAGGGTGCCACACAGGACCAGAGGCCACCAAGCCCCCTTTCAGCACCTCAGAAGGCTGGGGGGCCCAGAGCTGGTATGAGGCATGGCCCAAGTGAACTTTCATCCAGCTGAGCTGAGGGTCAGAACAACCTTAAAGGGGATCCCTGTGAAAAATGAGAGAGCACAGCAGAAAATGTCCACATGTGCACGCTGGGAAGAAGACAAGACCAGCACTGACTTCTCCTTCAGGGAGCAACAAACAGAAAGAAAGAAACACAGAAGCCATAAAAAGTCTCTGCCATATGAAGAAAAATACAACAACACAGCAGAAGGTAGAAGAACACATGTTCAGAAATATGTACAAAAAGAAACAGGTGATTTTAGTCAATGGCCTGCTATGTGCTTTCAGAGACAAGAAGGAAAAGAAAAACTCGATGAAACAAGAGATTAAAAATCGTAAAATGGTAGTCTAAAAAGAAGGGAAATATGAATACAAATTAATATATTTGGCTTTAAAATAGCTTCAGATAAAGTCTAGAGGAACTGTAATCATGAGAAGAAATGATCAAAATTACAAATTTCATTTACTTTCCATATTCTTAACCTTCTGTTTGCTTATTTGACATCAGGGGAGAGGAGGCGTCCCTTTGGCAGAGTTCGGGTGCGCCGTCCAGACAGACACAAGGAGCGGGGAGGCAGGTGACCCTCGATTATTCACCATGTCCAACATGAGGCCGCCACCTGCCGAACTCCCTGCGCTCACCACGTCCTGTGTGGTGAGCACTACTACCCCCATGGTCCACTGTGCATCTCAGGGCTAAAACAAAACCTCCTACAGGCTAAACAATGTCCAGAAAAGTTCTTCCATCTTGTCTTCCCGCAGGCTTAATAATAAAGTGTATTTTTCCTAACAAGAGATGCAGTTTCTGCTGGGCTGAATCACAGAGCTGCCGTGCTGTTAAGTTTTCTCTGAAATATGTCACGTCACATTTCTATCACTTGCGAAACAAGTAGCCCATTTTCTCTCTCTGAATATCACACACTAGTTACACTGCAGAGGCCTGCCTACAAGAGACAGCCAGCCAGGGTGAAGACCTGGCAAGGCAGAAATGCAGGACTTTAGGACCCCAGAGAGAACTTGCAATAATGGGTGGGGCAGAGGCAGGCTGGCCTGCATGCCAACCCAGAGTTTCAGAGAAGGCAACCTAAAAGGTCCAGACACCAGTTCTCTCTTCTGTAGGGGGAACGCAAGACCTGCCTGGAGAGGTGGTTCTAAGAATTAAACTGAACAAAGCACCATAGGGGGCGCCCATTTGAAGATCCCTTTCATTTCAGAGATGCAGGTGCTCCAGCCGCACGCACGGGCGATGCGACCACAGTCCTAGCACAGGCAGCAGACAGCCCTGCGTGAGCACCCACGTCTTCTAATGGTGAGCACGCACTGTCACCTGCACTCAGGGACAAGTTTGGGAGGGCCCGCTTTTACCCTGAGGAATAGGTCGTTCAACACTCTCTCAACTGTAGAAACCTGTGTCCACTCAATTCAAATCACAGAATAACCACGAGAGAGCACCGTGGGAAAACAAACCCATCTCATGCCACCCACAGTGCCTTGTGGGGCCCTGGAACTGAGCTGGGCCTTAGCCAATGCCCAGTGAATGCAAGGAGACAAGGATTCAGTGGAGAAACAAATGAAAGAGGGGCAGAGGCTGAGCTAAGTCAGCACAGGCAATGCAGTCTGCACACGAAGCCTTGAACCCTACTTCTGGTAACAATTCCCAAACAGCCCTGAACAGAGAAGCAGAGGTACCATCCTCCTGGAACACCTGACACATGCTCACCTCCTGCCATTGGCTGTCATGCCCTGATTGTGCCCTGGAGTTCTGGCATCCCCGAGTCAGACAGAACAGGCAGAGGTGCCTGTCGTGGAGATGAGGGGACGATGGCACAGCAGGCCAGGGGTGCCCGGCTCCCTACTCACAGGCGGGCACAGCACATCCTCAGCCAGGCCTCCAACTGCAGATGGCGCCCTGGGAAAGCCTGCTGCTGCCGTGGAAAGGGCCAAGCACACCAGTGCAATGGGGTGAAAGTAGCAGGAGGCAGAGCCGTCAGCTTCATGCAATGTGTGCACTCAACTGGAGTGTTCTGAGCCATCTTCAATGTTTCCTTTGCTCAACAAATTTAAATCTCCACAACTCAGAAAGGAAAAGTTGTGCTGCTGTATCACACTAAATCAAGTTGAATTACCAGGAAGCTATCACACAATAATGTGGTAATGATATACTGGAAAATGTGAATACATCTCCCCTCAAATGCATCGGCTTTGACACCCCTAAGACACCATGACTGTGCCCCACAGTCTGATGCTCAGTAACAAGAATTCTGCCAATGATTTCCACTGAGCAACTGAAATGCCTTCAGGAATTTACTGTAAGCAAAACCAAAGCCAAGTATAACACAATTTAACAGACGTGAGAGTCTCGCAGTGCTGGAAACCTTCATCTTGTCCAAGTGCTTTCGCTGAGAAACGTGGGGGTGGCTCACTGCCACCCACGCAGGACGCATCAGCAAAGGCCCACAGCAGCGCTAGGCCTCAGCAGGCACCATAGCGGCCACACAGAGAGGCGCCCCACAGCCCAGGCTCTCCCTGCCAAAGGGTGACAAGGCAACTGCCCCAGAGTGTGCCCCAGTGCAGCTGGGAGGGAAGCAGCCAGCCACCTGCAGGACAGAAGCTGGTGCATTGTGGCAGCAAGGACACTGGCACCATGGCCTTTGGCCAACGTGGGTAGCAGCACTGGTCCTAAAACTATAGGCATCCTTCTCAAACAATCAAGCAAAAAGCAAACCTGCTAGAGCTCACTAAACACCAGCAGGATCTGCGCCCTTGCTCACACTGCCTGCCCCTCTGACAGCCCTCTCTCTGCCTGCTCAGGGCCCAGCACAGGCCCCCTCCTCTCTGAGAGCCTGTCAGTGCCCTCTAGGGCACCACCTGCAGGGGCCTGGGGACTGACATGAGCACCGGAGCAGGAGCAGGGGCCCTGCCATGGCCTCCCGACTGGCCAGCACAGAGCTGCCTCACCACAAACGGTTGTTCTGTCCTGAGCAAGTCCTTTTACCTCTCCATGCCCCACTTCTTAAAATGGGGATAAAAAAGTGCTACCTCGAGAAGGCAAAACAGTGCAGTGCAGCTGCTGTGGAAAACAGTCTGGTGGTTCCTCAATCAGTTAAACACAGAGTTTCTACATGTCCCCCAGGTCCAATCCTAAGGAACTGAAAACAGGTGTCAAACAAAAACTTGTACAAGAACGTTCGTGGCGGCACTATTCACAACAGCCGAAAGGCAGGAAAAAAACAGTCACTAACCAATAAGTGGATGTGGTATATTCATACAATGGAACATTATTCAGCCATAAAAAGGAATGAAATTCTGACACATGCTACGACGACGTAGATCAACCTCAAAAACAGGATGCAAGTGAAAGAAGCCAGACACTGTGTGGTTCCATTTATAGTAAACACCCAGTATGGGCAAATCCGTACCCAGAAATTAGACTGGTAGCTGCCTGGGGCTGGGGAAAGGGGGGATTGTGAGGGACTTAACAGGCACAGGGCTTTACTTTGGGAGGATGACAATGCTCTGGAAGTAGGCAGACGTGGTGGCTGCACAGCATGAGGACTGCGCTCAATGCCACTGAGTTATACACTTGAAAATGGCAGAGTTTATGTTACGTGAATTATGCCTCAATTAAAAGGGGGGAGGGGAGTGACCCCTCACAGAGCTGCTGTCAGGATCAAAACTGAGTACTGTGTTAGTGAGTGACTGTGTGTGTGCAAGTGGACATGTTTCTAGTCAGTGTCTGACACAGTAATGATACCACTCTTCTTCTTGTTGTTGTGTTGGCTTTCTCATTTGTTTTTTTTTTTTTTAAAAGAAAGAAAGAAAAAGCTCTAAATAATCCACAAGTTAACTGGCTATGAAGCCCTAAGGTGGAAAGGAGACTCTCAGGATAGGCAGAGTCCTGGCAGCCACACACCCTTCCTGTTGAGAGGAAATCTGCCTCTTCCCTCCAGCCTTTTCAATGACCACTGAGTGACAGGTGACAGGGACATCTGTGGGCATCTGCTGGGGCCTGTGCTCACACAGGCCAGCTGCAGGCTGCTTTCCCAAAAGTGTAACCATGATGGAAAACACAGTGCTTTTGTCTGCTCAGCTGCCATAACAGAACCACACAGACTGGGGGCTTACACAGAAGCTGGAGATCGAGATCAGGGTGCTGGCTGGGTTGGAATCTGGTGCCGGCGCTCTTCCTCGTTTTTGCAGATGGCTGTCTCCCTGCTCTGTCCTCACATGGGTGCAGAGAGAGACAGCTCTGGCATCCCTTCCTCCTCTTACAAGGCCACAGTCCTGTCAAATTCGGGCCTGCCCTTATGACCTCAGTAACCTTAATCACCTCCCAAGGGCCCCATCTCCAAAGGCAGTCACACTAGGGGTTTGGGCTTCAACACATGAACTTGGGGGCACAATCCGATCCATAGCTGGTGGCATCTGAGGAGGAGAAAGTCACGTGAGGCACAGCAACACATCAAAGGCGTGGCCAGCCACTCCAGCGGCCCATCTGCAGGGCAGGTGCCTCATGAAGGACTGCTGGTCGACGCCGCTGCTCCCCACACCCTCAGCCTGGGACTGTGAAGCCGTGGATGACAATACTGTATGGACCCACATCAGTCTCACAGGAGACAAGACCATGGGAAAAAACGCTGCTTTAAATGTGCCAACATTTCCACATTTAAAAGGCACAGTAGCCCACATCCAACATCACTGACCATTAACGTTACTGCATTCATCCTTCCAGGCTCCGGGAGACTTCTGAAGGCATCCACTGAGTACACTATTGTTCAGCACAATTATGAGACTGAACAAAATCTGAGCCTTCCCCGATCTCAGAACATGAAGGAAGCGCGTCGCCAGTGCTTGTTCAGGAGGAATGATTTCTGTATTTTATTATCAGCACCATCCGCAGTTACTCCAGTGAACAGCTGTCCCCATGGAAGTCCCCACAGCCCTAAACTGAAGCCGATATCTGGACATGAGGGGCCTCCTAGGGACCGGCCAGGAGGCAGGAGCCAGGAGACAAGACCCTGACCCCTCAGGAAGGCAGGCAACGGAAGAGTCGCGCTGGCAAACCCCCTAGGACCAGAATGGCACTGTCCTCAGTGCCCTCACCAGTCCTAGGAGCCCCACCGGGAGGGGCAGCGTGCACCCTGGGGGCTGGCAGGCCCAGCCCGCTGGGAGAGCACATTTGCAGCTCCTCACTGTAGCTGCTGACTTGGTTTGACTGAGGGGTTTTCTTTATTTGAGCTGTCCTCCTATTTAACTTGTTGTTTCTACCAACTTCACTTCAGGACCATAATTTTTATGAAACAAAAAATCTGATTACCTCACCTGTTTTCATCTGGCCAATGCCCACCCCAACCTGATGATGCAGATGGTGCTCTGGGAAGGGTTTCCCAGGCCCCAGCCTGGCCACCCTCTCCTCTCACCACAGACATCCTGGCACCCATGGAGGGTCACCCTGGTGCCCAGTCACCCAAGTCCACAGGGACATCTGCTCATGCCTCTCTGTCTACCCCCACCTTCCCCTAAAGGGCACCATCCCCAACTCAGTAGCTGCACTGTGACCCCACACTGTGCTGTCAGGCACACTCATGCCCTCTGCACACACACCAGGTGTCCATTCTATGGGCTGTACACATGGACAGCAGCGAGTCCACATCTCACCACAGGATGGCCCAGGCCCCACGGCCCACCCTGGGCCTCAACCACTGATCCTTCCTGTCCAGCTCCAAGGCTCTGCAGCCAAACTCCCAGACCTCCTCCCTTCCAGGAGCATCTCCAGCATAGCCCCTGCCCGTTCCCAGGAAGCGCACATCTGTCTCCACACTTGTAATTATCACTTAGCAAACACACAGATGATGGCACCACTCTTTCCCTTGCCAGAATGTGGTAAATGGAAAACTAACATTATAAAGCTATTTTTTACATTCTATGATTTGTTTTAAATTAAAAGCATGAAAACACTCTTGAGTTGGCTGACTCCATGTACCCCAGGTGTACTCCTAAGCCCATCTGCCTGCCCACCTTCTGGAAAACTGCAGCGAAAGTTTCTCTGCCTTCAGCCTGCAGCTGAGGTTCTGAGAGAGGCTTCACGGTGGGCAGCAGGGTTAACGGAAGTGGTCAGAAATAGGGTCAGAACATGCAGCACCGCTCACTCAGTGGTTAACTAATACACAGCCAGCTTGTTTTGCTCTAGCACAATTGTTGTATTCAAGAAACTCTGTATTACTGGCCGGTCACGGTGGCTCACGCCTGTCATCCCAGCACTTTGGCAGGGTGAGGCGGGTGGATCGCCTGAGGTCGGAGTTCCAGACCAGCCTGGCCAACAAGGAGAAATGCCATCTCTACTAAAAATACAAAATTAGCCAGGCGTGGTAGCACATGCCTGTAATCCCAACTACTTGGGAGGCTGAGGCAGGAGAATCGCCTGAACCTGGGAGGCGGAGGTTGCAGTGAGCCGAGATCGTGCCATTGCACTCCAGCCTGGGCAACAAGAGCAAAACTTTGTCTCAAAAAAAAAAAAGAAAAAAAAGAAAAGAAAAGAAAAAAAAGAAACAGAAACTTTGTATTACAAAAGCAATTATCTCACTAAGAACAAAAGGGAGGAGCTAGAGAGCGTCACTCACAAATAATAAAACTATTTTTTTTTCTGCAGATGTTTCAACAGGAAAAGCCATGTATGACATTCAAAACATTGTATTAGTAGAAGCTCAATTAATTGTTTAATGCAGACAAAAATCAAGGCTAACTAAAAGCAGATTAAATGATCCAGTGATCAACCTAGAGGTTCCCACGGGCAAAGGCAAATAGAGGGAGTGCCATGAAGCAGCCTCTGGGGAGAGAGAGGAAGGAGGCCTGCCTGAGAATTCGCTCTGTGTGGACACTGCCCACG
Source organism: Papio anubis (assembly GCF_008728515.1). Taxonomy (NCBI): domain Eukaryota; kingdom Metazoa; phylum Chordata; class Mammalia; order Primates; family Cercopithecidae; genus Papio; species Papio anubis. The sequence continues at coordinate 181,065,838 of NC_044979.1, read as the reverse complement.
TGCAACCAGCGACACTCGCCAGGGCGCTGATGAAACCAACCGCCAGCGAGCAGCACAGGAGACCCGCAGGGAGGTCGCGGCCCTGGCTCTGCCACCTCCCTGCTCCGGGACCACACTGATGGGCTCAGGCAGACGATCCCGATGCTCGACCATGGCCGCATCTCGTCTGGGGGTGCCCTCTGCTGTTATTATCCTCCAGGTGTTTAACCCAAAAAAATCTTTGCAGTGAACTTTGCCTCTTCCTGGTTCTCCTGAGGATGCTCCTCTACCCCGAGTTTAGGAGAAGAGAGGGAGAGGAGCAACAATGAACGGCAAAGGAAACACATCCATCCACAGGCAGCCCCTTCGCGCCTTCTCCACTGCACCCTGAGCCCCACGGCTGAGAAGCCACATCCTGAGACTGTGCCAGCACCGCACGCAGCGCCTGGTGTGTAGTCAGAGCACAGCGTGAGTGGAATGAATGCTGAATAAATAATTATCATCCTACACATCTTCTAAGCCAGAAATAGAGAAATGTTACAGCCCTCAGTGGTGGGAACTGCGAAACCTCAGCCCTGCAAAGCATGCCCCATGTAAGGGCAGTGCCACTGCTGCTTGTGTGGCTCAGCTGACTGAGCGGAAAGCCAGAGGGGGCACCTCTGGAGAGTTACCGAGCACTGCTGCTCCAGTGACCAAACGTCCAGCCTTCTAAGAGGTATGTGTCAACCTCAATCCTAAGCAAGCAGCAAGAAGATGTAGATACATACTGTCTCTTTAAGCTAAATTACCTAAAGAAAACCTATTGTAAAAGAAAAGGCAATGAAAGTAACCACAAAAGTGATGAGACAGAAAAGCCAGGGCTCATATGACCCCCTGGAAGGTTTGCCGCTGGCCTTACCTACAAGGCAAATGTGGAAAATCGGGGAAGTCCTCAATGACAGTGAGGTGGTTTGAGAAAATGCCCACAAATTGTTGGATACATCTCTCTTAAAAATGCAGAGCACAGGCCGGGCGTGGTGGCTCATGCCTGTAATCCCGGCACTTTGGGAGGCTGAGGCAGGCGGATCACTTGAGGTCAAGAGTTCAAGACCAGCCTGGCCAACACTGCAAAACCCTGCCTCAACTAAAAATAATAAAATACAAAAAAGCCAGGTGTGGTGGTGGGCGCCTGTAATCCCAGCTACTCAAGAGGCTGAGGCAGGAGAATACCCTAAACCCGAGAGGCAGAAGTTGCAAGGCTGAGCCAAGATCACGCCACTGTACTCCAGCCTGGGTGACAGAGTGAGACTCTGTCTCAGAAAAAAACAAAGAGAAAGAAAAGAAAAGAAAAGAGAAGAGAAGAGAAAAAAGGTGGAGCACAATTCCCTCCCTTAACAGTGGACTGACTTGGTAATGCACATGGAAAGAACACAGTGTGGCAGAAGGGACAGGGTGTGACACCTGAGACTAGGACATGCAGGCCCCGTGACCCCTCCTTGCTTTCTCTCTCTCTCTCTCTCTCTCTCTCTCCCCCCCAATCGCCTGTTCAGGAAAAGCAAATGGCAATGCCACACACACGCACGCAGCCCTGTGGGGAGGCCGCAAGGTGCTGGGCTGAGTCCTCCTGCCCTTGCCCTGCGAGAGTACCCTGGAAGTGGGCTGTCCAGCTGGTGTGCAGCCTCAAGAGAGACCCCAAGCCAGACCCACCCATGAAAGCTACCCCTGAATTCCGGACTCATAAAATCTCTTAGATAATACATAATTTGTTGTTTTAACCCACTCAGTTTTGTGTTGGTTACACAGCAATAGAAAATAAAGAAAGGGGGCAGATAAAATCGATGGAGAAACAATTGCAAAGAAAACCGAATGCACAATGCATGAGCCTGCGTCAGGAATGACCATGCGTTCCACAGAAGAGTCGCACAGAGAGAGATTAGTTACAAGATGCTGTCAGGACAACGGGAGCTCCACTGGGGCAGCTGGGCCTTCCGACATCCTCCCTGGTTGTGGTGGCAGTGGTGGTGTCTGCTCCAGGTCAAGGCTGGCAGAGAGGAGAAGGGAGGGCCAGCGCCTCAGGCAGTCACTGCACCCTCAAGGCCCAGGACACCCACGGCCACAGGACCAGCATCCCACGGCTCACCTACTGTCCTCACCAGAGACCAACCACACCCACAGAAAGGCCAAGAGGCATTCTGGCAACACAAACCTCACTAACAAAGAAACACTACTTGAGGAAAGCCAATGTGATGAAAGAGAGACGCCAGACTGAAAGGAGGGACAGTCATCTGAAAGAGGGACACAAAGCAGGCGGCAAGCGCTAGTTTACACATCCAGGGTGACCATCACATGCTCTGTCCAGGCAAGAGAGGCAAGCAGCCACCCTGAGAAGGAAAAATGCTGTCAAAATAGAAACCCAATATGTGAACCTAAGAGAAGAATCTAAGAGAAGAACAGCCACAGCTTGCGAGCAAACAGACGGTGAGAAGATGAAGCCAAGGCCGTCTCCAGAATGCGGGTGGCGGGAAAAAGAGAAGGTAACAAAGATCCAAACAGGAGAAGCAACGACCATGGAGCGGAAAGAAAGAAAACAGCACTCAAAAAAGCAATAGAACAAAATTCCCCGAGCTAAAGAAATAAGTCTTCAGAGTGAAAGGATCCAAGGAACAATGTCCTGCTTTAGTTCAGAAAATCCAGGGCTGAGGAGAGAGCCCTGAAAGGCTCAACGTGGCAACATTGTGTGCTAAAAGACAGTGGAATTCTGAGGGGCAGCTCTTTCCACTGAACTTTTTTTTTTTTTGAGATGGAGTCTCGCTCTCTGGAATGCAATGGCGTGATCTCAGCTCACTGAAACCTCCGCCTCCCAGGTTCAAGCGATTCTCCTGCCTCAGCCTCCCGAATAACTGGGATTACAGGCACCCACCAGCACGTCAGGTGAATTTTTATATTTTCAGTAGAGACAGGGTTTCACCATGTTGGCCAGGCTGGTCTCAAACTCCTGACCTCCAGTGATCCGCCCCCTCCTTGGCCTCCCAAAGTGCTGGGATTACAGGCATGAGCCACCGCACTCAGCCTCAATGGAACTTTTAAATCATCTAGCCCATCAATATTTTAGACATTTCCAATATATCTGGATTTATTTACTATTTTATGTTGTGTTTTCTACTTTTCTTATCTTTCGGTGTTCAAGTATCCTCTCTTGCCTTCTTTTGGATTTTTCTCCCCATTATACATTTTTTTCTTTTTACTTTTTACTCTAGACTTAATTATATAACTTATCAAAGCCTAATGTCCCCACACTCCACCCACACAATCCCAGGACCTTAAAACTCTTTAATTCCATTCCCTTCCCGCTGACATGACCTTGGTGTCAATTATGTTAGTTCCACCATTTGTGGTTTAGTCCAGGAGACATCTGCCTCAAGCCTGTTCAATTCACTCACAAGCATACAACTTTGTTTATAATGCCTTCTTAGAGCTCAGACTTTCCATAGAAGACAACCTTCTCTCTTCCTGAAATAGGTCCTTTAGAAATGCTTTTAGTAGCCAGGCATAGTGGTGCATGCCTGTAGTCCAGGTACTCAGGAGGCTGAGGCAGGAGAGTGGACTGAGCCCAGGAGTTCGAGGCTGTGGTGCACTGTGATCATGCCTGTTAGTAGCCACTGCACTCCAGCCTGGGCAACGTGGTGAGACCCTGTCTCTAGACAAATAGAAATGCTTTTAATAAAGTCCTATAGGTATCAAATTATCTCCACTTGTGTTTGTATAAAAATGTGTTTATTTTTCTATCATTCCTTAAAGATATATTAAGTATATCAGTTAGTGCAAAAGTAATTGCAGGTTAATGGCAAAAACTGCAATTACGTTTGCACCAACCTAATAGAATGTCATTCTTTTCTCTCCGCATGTTAGATATTATCCAGCTATCTTCTCCTTTCCACTGGTGCCAGTAAGAAGCCATGTCAGCCTTAATGGTGCTTCTTTGAAGGCAATGTCTTTTCTCTCTGTTAAGAGCTTGTACTTGTCTTTAGTGTTCCAGAGTTTCACCATGATATGTCTAAATATAGACTCCATTTCACCAGGTTGGTATTTGTTAGAGTTTTTGAAACTGTAGATTGGTGGCTTTCACCCACCCTAGAAAACTGTTAGCCATTATTCCAAATGTTACTTTTACTCCATTGTCCCCCTCCTCCTTCTGGAAAACCAGTGAATTATATGTTATAACTTGTCCACGTCTCTCCATGTCTGAAATCTTCTCTTGCATAGTTTATATCTCTTTGTCCCTCTGGGCTGTGTTCTGTCTGTCTACTGTGGATTACAGCAAAAACCACAGAAGGAAGGTGAATATGAAAAGAAATGACAAGAAGTACAGAGTAGGAAGGTCTGACATAATATAACTGAGGTTTTCAAAGAAGAGAAAAATAATGCGGTGGAGGTGATATTTGACAAGACAAAAAACATGGAATGTTAGTGGAAGCTGTTCCAGATGATATCAAACAAAAACTCAGATCCACACAGAAAAAAAATCTTATAACAATTAAAGAAACGGAATTCGCAGTTGAAAAACTCTCCAACAACAACAACAAAAAAAACTCCAGGCCCAAATTACTTTAATGACAAATTCTAAACAATTAAGAAAGATAAAACATGATTTCACACAAACTCCTGAAAACAGAAAAGGAGGAAATCCTTCCCAACTCATTTTATGAGGTCAAATTTATCTTAACAGCAAAACTACACAAAGCCACTTCAAGGAAAGAAAATGACAAACCCAAATCCCCCATGAATATAGATGCACAAATTCTTAACAAAATCCCTTTACTGTAACACATCATAACTAAGTAGGATTTAACTTGGAAACCTTCACTCAACAATCAAAACTCAAAGTAATTTGCCATTATATAGATTAAAAATGAAAAAAATACATTATTTTAATTGATGTAGAAAAAATATGTGACAAAATTCAACTAGCATTCATGATAAAATTTTTCAGCAAATTCCTTAACCTGATAAAAAGCTATCATCATACTTAAGGTGAGAAACCAGATGCTTCCCCCAAGAGCAGAAACAAGACAAAGGTGTCCATTTTCACCATCTCCAATCAACATCCCACAGGGGATCCCAGTAAGTACTGCACGAGAAGTAAAAGAAATAAAGAGCCTATGGGTTAGAATCTGTAAAAAAATAATTAGAGCTACAAAACAAGTTTAGCAAGATTGCAAGATACCAGGTCAATAAATAAAAATCAGTTGTATTTATTATATATATTATTAGCCAAGTAAAACCCAAAATAAAATTAAGAAAACAATTACATTTATAATAGCATGAAAAAGCACAAAATACTTAGAAATAAGTTTAACAAAAATGCAAGACTTACACTGTGAAAACTATAAAACATGTTGAAAGAAATCACAGAAGGGCTAAATAAACATAAAGCCATCTCATGTGCCTGACTGAAAGACTTCATATTGTTGTCATGACAATACTCTACAAATGTATCTACAGATTCAAGGCAATCACTGTCAGATCTGCCATTATTTATTGAAATGGCAAGCTGATCCTAAAATTCACATGGAATGCAACAATGACAAAAAAAAAAGTCAAAATTTCGGAAAAGAAGAACTAAGTTAGAGGACTCACCCTTGTCAATTTCAAAACCTATAAATCTCCAGGATCCAAAACGTAGTACTGACTTAAGAATATACATAGACTGGTCAGACACGGTGGCTCATGCCACTTTGAGAGGCCGAGGCGGGCAGATTGCCTGAGCTCAGGAGTTCGAGACCACCCTGGGCAACATGGTGAAACCCCGTCTCTACTAAACTACAAAAAATTAGTCAGGCATGGTGGTGCACGCCTGTAATCCCAGCTACTTGGGAGACTGAGAGGCACAAGAATCAGTTGAGTCCTGGAGGTGGAGGTTGCAGAGAGCCGAGATCATGCCACTGTACCCCAGCTTGAGCTACAGAGCGAGACTCTGTCTTTAAAAAAAAAGAATATACATAGACCAATGGGTTAGAATTGAGAATCCAGAAATAAACCCTTCCATCTATGGTTAAATGATTTCTGACTAGAATATTAAGACCATTCCATAGGAAAATAATCATCTTTTAAAATATAAAGTGTTGTAATAACTGAATATCCCCATGCAAAATAATGACTCTGGACCCCTACTTCACACCACAGACAAAAATTAATTGAAAATGGGCCAAAGACCTAAATGTAAGAGCTAAGACTACAAATCTCTTAGAAGAAAACACCAGTGTATATCTCCATAACCTCGGATTAGCCAGCAGTTTCTTAGCTATGACCTTAACTGCACACAACCAAAGAAAAAATAGGTAAAGTGAACTTCACTGAAATTAAAAACTTTTGTTTGCCAAAAGGTACTACCAAGAAAATGAAAAGACAACCTACTAAATGAAAGAAAACTGATAGCCATCTTATCTCTGAAAAGTGTCTAGTATCCAGAATATATATTTTTAAAAAACCTACAACTCAACAATAAAAAGAACAAACAATTTAAAAGTGGGCAAAAAATGTGAATAGACATTTTTCCAAAGAAGATATACAAATGGTCAATAAGCACAAGAAAAGATGTTCCACATCACTAGTTACCTGGGGAATGCTAATCAATACCACAGCACGATACTAGTTCATAAAGAAATAGAAGATGGGTGTTGACAGGGATGTGTGGAAACGGGAAATGCTAATCAATACCACAGCACAATACTACTTCATAAAGAAATAGAAGATGGGTGTTGACAGGGATGTGTGGAAACGGGAAATGCTAATCAATACCACAGCACAATACTACTTCATAAAGAAATAGAAGATGGGTATTGACAAGGATGTGTGGAAACTGGAACACTCACACAGGTGGGTGGGAATGTCAAACGGGACAGCATCTGTGAAAAGCCACTTGGCATCTTCTCAAAAAGGTAAACACAGAGTTAAGATATGACACTACAATTCTACTTCTACATATAAACTCAAGCTAAGTTAAAATATATGTCCATATAAAAAACTTGTACAGGAATGTTTGTAGAAGCATTATTCATAATGGCCAAAAAGTGTAAAAAAACTACATACCCATCAACTATAATGGATAAACCAAATGTGGTCCATCCATACAATGGAATATTATTCAGCCATAAAAAGGAATAAAGTACTAACACATACCACAACATGGATAAACTTTGAAAATATGCTGAGTGAAAGAAACCAGACACCAAAAGCCACATGTTGTATGATTCCATGAATACAAAACTTCAGAGCAGGCAAATCCATAGGAACAGAAAGGACGAAGGAGCGGGAGTGACTACTCCCGGGGTTGTTTTACCGGTGGTGATGGTGATAATAGCTGCACACACTAGTGAATGTCCTAAAAATCACTGAAGTCTATGGTGTGTGAATTATATCTTAATACAAACAAGATAACATGGAAATAAAAGTTTTACAAACATGCAAATTCTCCCCAAATTGTTCTGCGGACCCAACACTATCTCAATCAAAATCTCAGGGGTCTTTTTTTGTAGAAATTGACAGCTGATTCTAAAATTTATATTTTAGAATCAAAGCAAAGGACTTTATAGGAAAAACAATTTTGAAAAAGACCTACATTAGAGGACTCATTGTACCTGATTTAAAAACTTAGTATAAAACTATAGTAAACAGAACACTTTGGTGCCGGTGAGAAGACAGGAATGGAGTGCAGTGGACTGGAATACAGAGTCCGGACAGATGCCAGCACAGATGGCTGCCTGGTGAAAGAGCAAAGATGACCAACGAAGAAAATAACAGATTTCTGAACAAACAGTGCTCAAAGAAATGTACATCCCTGGGGGAAAATGAACCTCAACTCTAATCTTGCACTATATATTTTTAAACTGGCTCAAAATGATGGGGGGGTGGAGAACAGATCAGAGACCTAATTAAAAGACCTAAAACTATATAATTTCTAGGAGAAAACAGGAGATAATCTTTATGACCTTGGGAATGTGCAGAATTCTTAGGACACAGGGAATACAAACCATAAAAGACAAAAATTGACAAATTGTACTTTACTAAGATTAAACACTTCTGTTTCTTTAAAGACATCAAGAAAGTAAAAATTCAGGGCACACTTTAGGATCAAACATTTGGAAAATACATATCTGATAAATGGCTGGTATTCATAGTATATAATAAACCCTCACAAATCAACAATAAGAAAACAAACAGTACACAATGTTTTAATTTTAACGGGCAAAATGTATGAACAGACACTTCACCACAGAAGACATACAGATGGCAAACAAGCATGGGAGGAAGGTTCCGTATCACACGTCACCAGGAAAATGCAAATTAAAACTATAATGTGATACCACTACATGCCCACTAGAAAGGAGAAAATTTTAAAAGCTGACAACACCGAATGCTGACCATTTATTTCACAAGCAACAGGAACTCTCATGCACTGCTTGTGGGAATGTACACTGACTGGTGCAGCAACTTGGGACAATGCATTCGTTGGGAGTTTCTTACAAAATTAAACACAGACTTACCATATGATCTAGAAAAGCCCACTCCTATGTATTTACCTATGAAAAATGAAAACATACATCCACATAAAGACCGGTACAAGAAAGTTTATAGCAGATTTATTCATAATCTCTAAAACTGTAAATCTCCAACTTTCTATCAATAGGTGAATGGATGTATAAATTGTGGCATATTTATCAAAAATTACTCAGCAACAGTATGAATGCATCTCAAAAGTATCATGGGCAAGGGATAAAGCAGAATCAGAACGTCACATACCGTATGATTCCACATTCTGAGAAAGGCAGAGCTGCAGTTAAACAGATCAGCGATTGTCAGGGGCTTCAGGGGAAGGGTCAGGAGGGAACTTTGAGCTGGTGAAAATATTCTATATATAATATGATTGTGTTGACAGCTAATATCTGCATATATTTGTCGAAACTCATAAAACTATATCCTTAAAAGGGTGAATTTTATACTATGTAAATTATATCTCAATATACTTGATGTTAAACAAGATACCAAGAACAATCCCAAGCAAGATAAATACAAGAAATCTACACTTAAATGCACCATAGTAAAATTGTAAAACAACAAAGACATACAGATCTTAAAAGTAACCAGAATTTTAAAAGAAATTCCTTGAACTGAGTATTATTTAAATTGAAAGATGGCTTCTCAACAGCAATGGAAGACAAAGACGGTAGAATACAATCTCTTCCATACTCTAAGAAAATAATCTTCCACCCAGAACTTCAACCCAGAGGAGCAGGAGTTAGTATTAGTTTCTCTATTACTAGATTTTCAAACTCTCTACTAAACTCTAATGTGGGATACACAGGCAATTACCATTTAAGTCTTTATGTGGCTGTGAGAAGATACAAGGTGTCATGCTAAATTTAAAACTCATGAATATTTTCTAGCTATTTTCTAGCTATGTCAACAAGGAATATTTTTTAAATGCTGCTGAAAATCTGAGATAATTTCTGGTGGGTCACAAATAGAAACACCAGCAGATTTGGGTAGGTTAGCAGGCCTAATTTAAACAACCACGGCAAAAGAAACGAGCCACTGACATTAATCACCAAAATAAAAAAAACTGTACTGGCAAAGATACAACAAATAAGTCAATACCTTAGATTTCCAGGACACAATTTAAAAGTTTTCTTGGTTTTTCAGCATCAATTTTTTACTGGGTACTTGAACTATTCTTATCATAACCATTTTCATTATGATAATATTATATATATGTTGAACAAAGACTCATCACTACTCCTAAACTTGTAGTCCAAGCTTTTTCTATGCCACATGCCAATATTTTTCTATGAAAATTTAATTTTGGAAAGAAGTCTTGGGTAAAACAATTTCAGAATGACTTAATAAGTAAAATATATTTTACTTATTAAAAATTAAAAATAAAATACAGGTTTTGAAAAAAAGAAGGTAGAAGGTTTCAGTTAAAAATAGTTTTTTAACCACATTCTCACCACGATGCATTTTAGAAGAAGCATTATCTGTGGTACAAGTGGCAACAAACAGTAATGAATGTTGTGAGATATGAGTAAATCTAAACAGGCACCAATGTATAAAATGTTAGAGAAGGCTGCACGATATTAAAAATACAACAGTTGAGAATGAAAATGCCATTCAAGTCAGGAGAGAATCATCAGAGGTGAACACTGTGAGATTCCTGCATTCTCTGGAATGTGGACAGAGTACTGACTAATTCTGGACCTTGATAAATTAAGCCTACATATAAGACAAACACAAACAATAAGAGAAATTGAAATTATACAGTGAAGGAGAAAACTGATGAGTAAAACAGTCATCTGTAAATCAAAAGAAGGGAAGAAAGAAAAAATAAGACAGTTGAGCTAAATAGAAAGTCCAAAATAAAGTGGTAGAATGCAGTCCAAATTACAAGTAATTAAAATAAATGAAAGTAAAGTAAATGTTCTAGCCTTTAGAAGGCAAAGATTGTCAGGAAGGATAAAACAAAAATCCATTACATCCCATTTTAAAAGATTCACTAAAACATAACTCAGATACAGAGATACTGAGAAAAGGGGAAAGAAAAATATATACTAGGCAAATACATCAGACAAAGTTTGCTTTAAAACAAGAAGCACTAGCAGAGATAGACTACCTTACATAAAGATTAAAAAGTTCAATTTATCAGCAAGATACTACAACAATTCTAAACTTACATAGACCTAAGAGCAAAAATGAACAGAAATATAAGAAAATAGGCAAATCAATTAATCCAATCATACCAGCATATGTGAACACAACTGTCATAGTGGCTGATGTATCAGTTGGAGAAACATTTTTCTTTTCTTTTTTTTATTTTTTGGAGACGGGGTCTTGCTCTGTCACCCAGGCTGTCATGCAGTGGTACGATCATAGCTCACTACAGCCTCGACCCTCCTGGGCTCAAGGATCTTCTTGAGCTCTTGAGCAGCTAGGACTACAGGTGCACACCACCATGCTCAGCTAAATTTTTTTTTTTTTTTTTTTAATTTTTGGAGAGACAGGGTTGCTATGTTGCCTAGGTTTGTCTCGAACTCCTGGCCTCAAGCAACCCTCTCACCTTCAGCCTCCCAAAATGCTGAGATTACAGGAGGGTGCCACAGAGAAAAATATCTATGAGGACAGAGAAGACAAGATTATTAAGCTTCACTTAATGGCCATATACAGAAAGCGTATATTCAAAATTGTAGAATAGATTCCACTCTCAGATACACAGGCCATTTATGATACGTGACCATATGGGAGCTGCCCTTTGACTACAAACACAAAGATCACCTGGTCCACAACGCAGTGAACTTAGAAACTAAAACACTTAAAATTATTTATATATAAACGTATATTTTTACATGGATTTTAAAGCTCTGTGTATTTGGAATTGAGAAATACTTCTAAGTAACTCATAAGCCAAAAAAGGAGTCACAGAAGAAACAAAATAATATTTATAAGTTAACGATAATAAAAGTACTATATATCTGAATCTATGCACTGCAACATACTTTGAGGGAAATGTACAACTTTAAATGCTTATCTACATTTTTAAAAAGCTGAATATCAATGAGCAAACATCCAATATAAATTTGAAAAAGAACAGAAACATGAACTGGAAAAAAACAAAAGGAAGAAATAAAAACATAAATTAATGAAGCAGAAAAACATCCCATAGAAAAAAATCAACAATTGAAAAATTCATGAAAATAAACTAATAAAAAATTAAACTACACAAGTACTAGAATAAAACATGAGTGATTTCCTCTTTAATCTGGGTGTAGAAAAGGCTTTTTAATTGTGAATTAAAAATCTAGATAAAAGACAGATAAATTTGACTATAAAAATTAAAAAATCCTTGGCACAGCAAAATGACATGAAAAAATTTGACAGAAATACTAAATGGAAGAAAATATTTGCAATATATTCCACAGTAAAATAAATAATATCCCTAAGATACCAATAAATAAATAAACGTTTAAATTGAGGGGACAAAAAAGACCAAAAACTGTGTAGAAAAATGTATAAAATACATGAAAAGAGATATAAAAATGTCCTTAAACATATGAAAAGATGTTCTACTTCACTCACAAGAAGAGAAATGCAAATTAAAACTACACTGAGCTACACTGTTCAGGCATCACTTTGGCAAAAATTCATGAGCTGAAGAACAGACCCCATGGTGTGGCTGTGGGTGGTGAGGGCGGTGGCCACCCCTTGACAGGGATTTGCAACTGTCTAACTGAAGTAGGAGCACTGAGCATTGCCACCGAACCCAACTATCACACCGCTAAGGCCTTTCCAGGAGATACAGTCACACAAATACAAATGCACAAGGCTATTCACCACTGCACTGTGTGTAACTGCAAAATATCATAAACTACGTCATCATCCCACCATCACGAAACCCAAACGAGGATGCAGCACTGGGCAGCAGAGGAAGCAAAAGGAAGAATGAGGATGATCACTCCGCCCTGGTACGGGGCGACTCCAGGGATGCTGTTTAATAGAAAACACAAAGTACAAAAAGGGAGATGTAGATGGTGGCATGGCACTGTGAATGTAATTAATGCCACTGAATTATACACTTAAAAACAGCTAAAATAGCAAATGTAATGTTATATTCATTTACAATAAAAATAGTAAAAAGAGAACATATGTAGCAAGATACATTATGTACATTTTAGGTGAGAAAGAAGAGAAACAGAAAACATACATATGGAGGGCTAATTGTAAAAATGTGTTTGCCTAGAGGTATGCCAGCAAACGTTTAACAAACAGCTCCTGGGGTGGGAGGGAAGACCCAGCCTGTAGTGTTTGCCAGTTTCCTTCCATGTGCAAATCCTCCCACTGTGGGCGATTGCCAACCTACTGCCATAATGTCACTAAACACAGAACTGGGAAGAGATGTGCAGCTCCAGGAGCTGGTGAGAGACCACCTTGGAACATCACTGTCATGTACAAGGCGTGGGGATAACAGGAAGAGAAAGGACATTGTGGGACTCGTCTGTTTTATACACGCAGATATATGCATGTATATGTGCATATACACACACACACACACGTACATGCATGTATATTTACACAGAGGTGTGTATGTGTACATGCACGTACTCCCCAGCTCTGAACCCTAACAGTGTTAGAAGCAAAGACACCTGACAGCAATAAGCCTATCTCGTACCCAGATATTGTTCCTTGGTAACATTTTCACACTACAAAAACTAGAGCCCTTCAAACATCTATCTGGTGGACTCCAGGGCTGGGTAGGTTAGGTACAAGATGGACCTGAAACATTATATGGAAAAGTTAGGAAACTGTTTCTTTAAATGAGGCAGATGGTAGCAGGAAGAGAAAGGAAGCTGGGAACTAAAGAGGGAAGGAACCGGGAACTGGTCTGGTGGGCTCCCACTGATCAAATCTAGGAGAATTTGAGCACAAAATCCTCAAGGACAGTGATGAATGAGACACTAGGACAGCGGTGAATTAAGACACAGGAGTCCAGGACAAGAAGTTGGTAAGCGATGAACAGATAAGCAAATGGGGGAGAAGGGAGGGGCCTGCTCCCAGCAGATAGCTAAGTCTGCACGGGAGCTGCACAAGCGCCACTTACAGCCATCACAGTAAAGACAGGTCTAGGCAGAAACCAACCACGGCTAAGTCCAGGGGAAATGTCACGAGATGTAGGATTTCCGCATGGTCTTCCAGGGGCTTCCTGCAGATGGTTTATTAGTCATGAGTGGTAACCAAAGTCAGGAGAAGCCAAACAGCTCTGCAGTGAGTCAGCAACCTCACACCCCAAGGTGGGGCAGAGGGTTGCTCTGCACCTGGCGAGGTGAGGCCCTGAGGGAGCACAATCCCATGGAGGCAGGCACCAGCCAAGCGTGCACCACTGAATCCTATCACAGGAGTCCCCGGACACGCCCTAAAGGAGGAAACGTCTACTTATTAAAAGAGACTATTCTTCAAAACGTCAATGTCATGAAAGTGGCAGAAAGGCTGTGGAAAATGTTCCTGATTGACAGAGACGACAGACACACAAGTAGGTGCCAACACCTGATCCCAGACCACATCCTGTGCTGCAGGGAAAACAATATAAAAGACATTACTGAGGGAACTGGAAATACTGGGGTGTAGCATTAAGATGGGTTTTGTAAAATGGTGCTGTGGTAATGAGAGGACACCCCTATGCCCAGGAAACAGCACCTCTCCACCCTCCAAATAACTCTCTTGACTCCTCAGGGACCAATGTCTAGCAGCACCCACGTGCTCTCTGTCTCTTAATTTTCAAAGTTTCTCTACTAACTCATTTTCAGGCTTTAAACATAACCAAGTAGCTAATACTAAAGATGCAACCCAAACACCTCCCTTCTAGGCCCCAAGTTTTCCGAGTCAAACATTTCACACAGCCATCTCCACCCCTCCCTCTCCCTCACTCCTCAAGCTGGCGCAATCTGGCTTCCTCTGCACCTTCTCAAAGTGACTCAGGACCTCTCGACCATCCCTGTGCCAAGTCCAATGCCATCTTTCAGCTCTCATCTGCTGTGCTTTCCTCCCTTCTCAAGCTGGAACAAAGAAAAAGTGCTTCCTGGTGATGCAGCGTGACTGAGGGGTGCTCACACAGGCACTCTCATTAAATGCTGGTGAACAAGTAAAATATCCGTGACTCTGGGTGGTAATTTGACCATGAGTACTTGAGATCTGAACTTCTTACAATCTAATAGTAATAAAGTGAAGGAGAGAAGGTTCTGAAAAGGGGGAACCATGGGCTGGACTCTGCTCCAATGCTGACTCATCTTTAGTTTCTGTTTCTTTACTGATAAAAAGGGTTAATTCTCCAAGGTTTTGGAGAATTACAGGAATTAAGTGAGGAATCTTTGCAGCAAATATAGTAATGATTAAGGAAACCATCTTCTCACAGGTCATATGTTTGTTCCTAGAAAGACATTGGTGGTTCTTGCCCTCTTTGTAAAAGCTGAAGCAACCTTCCCCCAAGGGTCAGGGCAGGAACAGGTCAGGAAACCCAGTCTCACAGATGGAAAAGCAGCACAGAGAGGGAAGGAACCCGGCAGAGGTCACGTGGTGATCTGGGAGCGGGGACGGAAGCAGAACACAGTCTCTGGATTCTCAGGCTAGTCCTGCTCCACCAGCCCAGCTGGGTCCCTAACCGGACACTTCTCTTCCCAGGACTTATGCTCAGACTCTGCCAGCTTAACACAAGGGAACGATGACAGCAGCTCACTGCTGTGCTCCTAACAACAGCTGCCCCCAACTGCAACCAGCCCTGCTGGATGTGGCCAGAGGCACAAGCTCAGCAAAGAAGGTACACGTGGATGCAGCCGTGTTCAGAGGAGTCCCATCTTGGGTTTGCTGCGAAGGCAGAGGCTGGGAAACAGGTGGGTAAAGTCAAACCCACTTACTCACTACCAAGGGAACAAAGCTGTAGGGCTGTAGCTCAGCCTGTACCTCAGAAAAGCAAAATGGCCAGAGCACTTGGAGTAAAGCTCACACCCACACCGAAAGCCTCAACCTAGCTCTATCACTGACTGCCCTTCGTCGCCAAAGATAGGGTGGCCTCTGTGACACAATTCGTACAGGGCCTACGGCACAAAGGCATGAACGCTACACAGAATGAAGCAAGCTGTCAAGTGTCACCACAGATCCAGAGGAAGACGACGGAGGCCTGGGAGGAGCAGGAGACCGGGATGGACGCGGCTCACCATGCACGCTGACGAGCAAGTGTAGACAGGCTGTATCTCCAATGAACGGATGGTGCCTTTGTAAAATAAAAGCACACAGAAATGCTGACTCCCACCTGTCTAAATGTGCACACAGAGGAAATTCTTCTCCATCTGACATGCCATCCCCGGCCACCACGGACCAGCAACAACGGCTCTCCAGATCCATCACTGTCTCTGCACGCAGGGTCGCCAGACAGCCTGGCAGCACGGCACGGAGGAGGGATGAGTCATCACGAAAAATGATCATCCCTCCATGCCAGGCTGCAATCTGATCTCAACCTCCGGGAGGGCAGCACTCTCCAAATCCCTGTGAGAGGGAAAAAAGCAAAGCGGAGAAGGTCCAGAAGGAACGCTACCTAGCCAAGGAGAAAACTCAGAGGAGGAAGGAAAGAAGGGCACCAGTGCCATGAGACCTCCGATGGGCCCATGGCAGTCTGTCCTCCCTCGAGAGGTGGCTACACCATTTCCAAATAAAGAACCTGAGATTCGCTGAGGCTGCAGAGCTTCTGCTGGCTGGCGAGGAGCGGAGTAAGGGCAAGACCTCAGCCTCTGTGACTGAGAGCATGTGAAAACGCCCTGCCCCAGCCGGCCAAGACCTCCAGGTCTTCCCTGGCCCTCCTAGTTCTGGGGCCCACATTTCCACAGTGAAATAGTGCCGCCCATCCCCGCAGGCCCTGGGTCTTGGCTGGGAGGGCTGGAACAGCCCTGCTGCGTCACCGCAGCAGCGCCCATGAATGCCAGGGTTTGTGCTGGCTAGAATCCAGGAGATTCAGCAGGCCCATAACTCACCCCCCAGCCTGTGCTCCTCTTAGAATAAGGATGCCCGGTGGGCTTTGCAATTGATAAGGCTTGGCTGTTTCTGTACCCAAATCTCATCTTGAACTGTAGGTCCCATAATCCCCACATGTTGTGGGCGGGACCCGGTGGGAGGTGATTGAATCATGGGGGTGGGTTTTTCTCATGCTGTTCTCATGGCAGTGAGTGAGTCTCACCAGAAATGATGGTTTTATAAAAAGGCAGTTCCCTTGCACACGCTCTCTTGCCTGCCACCATGTAAGATGCACCTTTGATCCTCCTTTCCCTTTGGCCATGATTGTGAGGCCTCCCGAGCCATGCGGAACTGAGTCCACTAACCCTCTTTTTCTTTATAAATTACCTAGTCTAGGGTATATCTTCATAGCAGTATGAAAATGGACGAAAATGGACTGATCCAGTGATGCTGACACAATACCGTGTGGGCGCTATGTCTGCCATCACACAACGCCAACACTCTTGCAAGTGTGCCTCACTCTGAAGCGTGGGTGACCCCAGGTCCTCACTCACTCCTCTCCTGGCCACTATTCAGTGCCTCCTATGTCCTCATCCTTGCCTATGGAGGCAGAAGCTCTTCCCCTGTCCTCTCCTCCCCTTGTCTGTGAAGACAGAGCTTTGGCTGAGCCCAAGGCTGCCCAACAGGAGAATGCGTTGCCCACCTCCTCTGCAGAGAGGGTCGCCTGGCACATGTTAGACACACCTGGTCTCAGATACCATGATACAAGTCAGCATAACTTGGGCCTCCAATTCTTAAAATGAAGTTGCCCCCTGTTGTATCCACAAGCTAGAACACACGAGGTGCACCTGGGTTCCTTC
This sequence comes from Papio anubis, assembly GCF_008728515.1. Lineage (NCBI taxonomy): Eukaryota > Metazoa > Chordata > Mammalia > Primates > Cercopithecidae > Papio > Papio anubis. Next base: position 181,048,478 of record NC_044979.1, on the reverse strand, counting down.
CAACTCTGCAGTCATGACAACATAGCAAGAGACAGAAATCACACACCAACAATGGCAGGCCACCCAGAGCCCAGGCCAGGGAGGGCCTCACAGAGCCCAGCCCTCCCATCCTGGAACGGTGATGTCAACAAGAGCATCTGACCTTATGAAATAAAGCTGGTGGGTCTGGGAAGCTCTGTGTTTCCGCGGCTTACCCTTTCCCCTGGGTTCAACTCTTCCTCTTGGCACATGGCTCTCTGTATGCCCCACACCGTCCCCTCAGCTGTGAGCTGGGATTCCAAAAGCCTCCATGGCACGTCTCCTACGGGTCTCACACAGAAGTCTGTCTGCTCCTCGCAAACGCCAGACTGTTTTTCTTCCAATGCGATCACTCCATCTCCCAGGACCACAGGCAGCATACAACCCCATGGGGTCCCTCTGGGCACCTTCTCCACTGCTCACACTGCACCCTGTTGCTCTGTGACAGCCTGTGACATGCCCACAGTGGGCGCCACTCTTCCATCCCCAAGCCCCACAGCCATCTCCTACAAAACACCCACAATCACAAAGGGCCCAGTTCCTCTCTGACCAACACAGGGCAAACATGATACTTAAAAAGTAGAAACCTAACAACAAAAGAATAGTCCTCCTAGACAGGACTACCAAGAAATTAATCTTTTAAATTAAAGAATAAAAACATGAGCGACAACAGGTCAGTACATATAAAGCCAGTAGAACAGAGTTAAAAGTGTCTTAGAAGAAGATTGAGAGTCAAATGCATTAGCTGGAAAATAAATGAAAATGTTTAAAGAAGCACTCAGGAAACTATTAAAATAATAGCATTAACTTGAAGAAAAAGAGAATTATTATAATGTACGCTAAAATGAGAAATTAATAGTAAAATTATAAATGATCAATATAACTGAAAGCTATTTTGGAGAAAAAATTAGACAAATGTGACTAAAATGCTGAAATAAGTATTTGAAATAAAGGGAACACAGTAACAGATAAAATGACTGAAAAACTAGGCCCGGCATGGTGGCCTACACCTGTAATCCTAGCACTTTGGGAGGCCATGGCAGGAAGATCGCTTGAGGCCAAGAAGTTTGAGACCAGCTTGAGTATCTAAGCAAGACCCCAGTCCCTAAAATAAATTTTTAAATTAGCTAGATGTGTTGGCACATGCCTGTAGTCCCAGCTACTTGGGAGACTGAGGTGGAAGGATCGCTTGAGCCCAGTAGTTCAAGGCTGCGGTGAGCTGAGATCAACATCCAACAGAGTGTGGCTCTGTTTCTAAAAAAAAAATAATAAAAATAAAAATTAAATTTAAAATTTTAAAAGACTGAAAATGACAAGAACACAACATATATATTACATACATACATGTGTGTATATATAACATATATACATTTTTACCTATATACCTAAAAACTTGCTTAAAATTGACTATTTCCTAAGAAAAAACCATTGGTGTATAAGAAAATGTGTATAAAATCAATAACCATGGAAGAAATTATATAGACACTAAAAAATCAGTCTCCAAAATAGACTCCAGGCTTAGCGGCTTTGATAGATGAATTCTATCAAAGGTAGAATTCTATCAAAGGCTGATAACATTTGCATTTCTAAACAGAGGACAGGAAAATTTGTTATTTAAATAAAGGATAGAAAAACATGGGAAGATTCTCAAATCATGTTATGAAAGCAAGCTATATATTACCAAAATCATATAAAAATTAGAAAAAAAAGAACCTTATAGAGCAATATCACCCTAGCCATAACCCTCACGATAACCCTAACACTAACCCTAATCCTAACCTTTACAATAACTTGAACACTAACAGTAACCCCAACCCTTATGCTAGCCTTAACTCTAGCCCTAACCCTATTATTAACCCTTATTCTAGTCCCAGTAAGATACTGGGAGCATATTATAATTGGAAGAGCTATGGCTTAACAGTATTTATTCCAAGAATCAACACCTGGAATGTCAGGAACAGAATTCACTCCATTAAGAGACAAAAGCAGGAATCACATGACCGCCTAAATAGTAGCAATGAACACATTTAGTGAAATGCAGCTTTCATTTTCGATTTTAAAAAACACATGACTTAATAAATAGGAATAAAAGAAAACTTCTGTAGCTTAATGAAGAATATTTACCAGATAGCTACGGCAAGCAAACTTCATGGTGAATGCATTTGGGTCAAGGTAAAAATAAGTCAAATTTCACCCGAAAACCCTCTTGCAAATAAAACCATTTTAACACATGACCACATTCAAATATATAAAAACTGATAGTTTTCCTATATAATGTTAAATATTTGATAAATGCAATGGGAAAAGTCCCAATTACAATAACCAAATAACACAAATTAGTTGGAAAAGAATTTGAAAGATAAAACCTATAGCAAGAAAGCTATGAAATGTAACTGAAGGCTAATAACAGAATAAATGGAAAGAGGAATTCCTTTTCTATATAGGAAACTATTTAAATATTGTTAAAATATCAGCTGTTTATAATTTAAATTACAGATCTGATCCATTTGAAAAGAAACCTCAATATGATTAACTTTTTAAACTTGAAAATCATTCTAAAGTTCATTAGAAAGTAGGTGGCCAAGAACCACCAAAATGTTTTTTGAAATATTGGTTACCTTTATCAGATATGGAAATATACCATGAAACTAAAATAATTAAAACAGTGTACCAGCACTACAACAAAGAGGTCAATTAGAGAATTCAGAAACAGACACTAAAATACACAATATTTTCATATGTGGTACACATACATAACAGAAGTTGCAGCATGAATCATTAGAAAAATGAAGTATTTTTTAATAAATGGTGTTTCCAATATAAGAGAACTAACTTAGATCTAAGAACATATACCTAACTAAATCCCAAGAAAAGGATTTTCTAAATGTAAACACAATAGAAGATGACATCACAAGGGAAAATACTGAGAGAGCCACCCAAAATGCTACAGATGAGACAAAAAGGTGCACGACTCAACTGGGGAAAATTCCTCCCACCAACATAAAAGCAGAGTATCTTCAATAACTCAAGAGTGCTTATGAGCACGGGGAAAACGACATTATTGTTAAAGAGCTAAAGCCATGTGTCTTCAGTTCGCTTCTGCATTTTGAGATGGAGACGTATGCAGCACCTGGTGTGTCAGGATACAACAGCACAGGTGCTCTGGTACAGCTTGTTCCAGTACAAACTTGCACTTTTGAGATCAGCCTGGCAATTACACATTATGCCTCTTTTAAATGTCCATGTCCTCTGACCCAGGAATTCTGTAGGTGTGAACACTGCCTACAAAAGAGAGGAAGCTGCTGTGGATTTATGCACAAGGATGTTTGCCTTGTATTATGGATATTAGTGGAAATCAGAAAAACAATAAACAAAAAGGGAATAATCCAATAAATGATACCTAGATCCATACATGGGAAACCATGCAACCTTCTAAAAATAATGTTTTCAAACTAGGTAAGGTCGAACACTTTGCAGAATACTATTCAGTTAAAAAGCAGGGCACGGAAGTGTGTCCTGCATGCCTGACACAGACAGTCTGGACTGAAATTTCCCCACAGCCCCTGGAGCACTGGGCAAGAGGCGCTCACCAGGCCTAACGCTGCAGAGCTCAAGCAAGCTGAGTAGAAAGCTCTGCCTCAGATTCACCAAGCCAGAGGCTGGGCCGGTGCAGTGGAGAGGACCAGAGGGCAAGGGCAGTGGAAGTCTGACCTGGCAGGAGCAGGGCAAGCAAGGGAGCTCAGGGCCTGAGGTTCATCAACTTTTTACAAAACAGTATTTGCCCATATAACCTTTAAAATTTTTTATTTTCAATAAAACTATAAATATACAGTTTTTAAAAGCAAATAATTCGATAAAGCTTATGAAAAGCAGTGGCCGTGCCCCTCCCTTGTCCCCCACATCACAATCTTTCCGTGAGCTCTTAGCCTCCTGTGGCATTTCTTTATCTCCATATTTCTAATCACTGAGTTTGCATTTGCTATTCGTGATCTTACAATTTTATGTATCAGCTGTTAGCTTCCTGCTACAAAAGATGAGCACCAACTCTCCTGAGCCCCTACCTCGCCCTCCTCCCCACTCTCCAGGACTCCCCTCGCCAGCTGTGCACCTGGTACCTACACCTGATGCTGCAGCTCCCTTCTTGCACAATGTTTCTGTTTCTTGCAGGGAATCAGGGTCTCCCGACTGCTTTGCTTGGTGCTCTATGAACTTAGGTTGATTTCTTTCCAAACTCCTAGCCATGGGGCTGACCACTGCAGACCCACTCATCCTGACATCACCCTCCAAGCCTTTCTTGGAGCCACGCTCCAAGGCCCCAGCGTCCAGCTTCCTCACCCACCCAGTGGCTCCTTTCCCTCCCTCCTGCATCTGTTCCTAGGTTCCCAGTGTTCTGGGGCCAAATAAGGAGGGGCTGGGGTGAAGCTATCCTGTGCCCTGCTTTCCGTTTAGGACAGTCCCCCAACACACGGCAGGCTCCCAGGTCACCTTCCAGGGCGGAACTAGACTGGGTAGGAGAGGGCTGAGAGGCTGACTCCTTCTCAGACAGGTTTTCCACAGCCTTCCTATGTCAACACTACCTCTACTGCCTCCCCATGTTCAGCCGCACAGTAACGCCATTCCGAAGACGTGGGGGCACGGTCTGCAACACAAGAAACTCACTTCCCAGTCCCCTCAACACACACACATACAACAGATGCACACACACCACACACGCACACACCTTCCACACACACACGTGTGTGCGCACCTATATACACACCTGCACACACATACACACGCACATATACACACAGACCTGCATGGGTAAATACACATGCCCACACACGCACACTACACACACACCACACACACTCACACTCACATGCACCTCGCAGCTTTCTAGGTTCAGATCTGCTCTGTTTGTCCATTTGCCTTTCAACTTTCAAAGTTCTGTCATCTTCTTTCTCAATTTCTTGGTGATCGAGACCATCCTGGCTAACACAGTGAAACCCCATCTCTACCAAAAATACAAAAAATTAGCCAGTCTGGTGGCGGGCGTCTGTAGTCCCAGCTACTCAGAAGGCTGAGGTAGGAGAATGGCAACAGTGTGAACATGAGAGGCAGAGCTTGAAGTGAGCCGAGATGGCACCACTGCACTCCAGCCTGGGCAACAGAGCGAGACTCTGTCTCAAGAAAACAAACAAACAAACAAAAACTTTAAGAAGCATATAACCAATTCAGTATTACAAGAAATAAAAGACCTCAAAGTAAACAAAAATCTTCAACAAAGTGTTCATTACTACTTATTTCCCGATCTTGCTGTAGCGGAAAAACAGCCCCGCGATGGGGCTAGGAGTGGGCTCTGGCACTAACCAGCTATGGGAGATGGGTCCCTACCTGCAAAATGAAGTGGCCCTCAGAGGTCCGCACAGACCACACACAGCCCAGGGAAGGCCCACCTGTGCTTCTCCATGAGGCCTACGTTCATCGCTCTCTCTCAGGAGGGGGGAAGAGTTCTCCAAGACATGGGAATGGAAAAACCAAGTACTTCCAAAACTACTGGCTCCCCTGGGAAACATCCACTCAGATGAGCTCTGCGCTGCTTCATCACCGCACCCCAGAATCCCACAGGGGGAAGTTGCAGGACTCACTCGACACAGCCCACGAGAGGAGAGCCCTTCTGTTCCAACCAGCTCAGTGCGCATAGCACCTCCCTTCCCACCAGCAGAAGAGGCCACAGGTGCCTATAAAAGTTCCCTGTCTGTACTGAACACAGGCCTCAGGGAATTTCCAGAATCTGCCTGCTGCAGCCTCCAGAACCCACGTGCTAGCAGGCGATGGTTCCACCTGCACTGCTTGCTCTGCCTCTCAGCCTGGCTGCCGGGGCACAGCTTGCAGGAGGTCGGGCTCGCCCCACCCCAGCACACTGGTTTATTTCCAGAACTGTAGGCTCAGTCTGAAGAGCCTACAGTTAGGCTCAGAAGAAGAATATGGACAACACCAAAGTCAAAGAGAAAATGGGAACAGCACATAACGGGTGTTGCTTATCTGTCTGAGTCCCAGCGGCTCTTCCCTTGAGATTTTGGCGAAAATTAGATTCAAATTTGTAAGATTACGAAGTTGGCCCCAAGGCAACAGGGATTTGGATTCCTCTAAGAAGCAGGTATTACAGAAGCTTTAGTTAAAGCCACAACAGTAACTTAGCAGGGAGAAGAGACTGGCTGGCTCCACACTCCCACACCCACCCTGCTGGTAGAGGCTCCCCTTAGCCCCCAACGCCGTGCGGACTGAGAACACCCACCCTGCTGGTAGGCTCCCCTTAGCCCCCAACGCCATGCGGACTGAGAGCAGCCTCGGGATGACCTGTGAGGCCCCTGACGTGCCCCAGCCACACTCTCACCTCCTGCCCCGCAACCTCCTCACTGCTCCATGGATGCACCAGGCACGTCAGACCCGAGCTTCTGCTCAAAACCCCCTTGGCCCTGCAGCCCCTTACTTACCTCCTGCACCAAGGGGCTCACACCTGCATCTCTGGCAAGACTCACACAGATGCCCCATGTCTCAGGGCTGACCTGACGGCCTATTCACATGGCACGAGGACTCCCACACCCTGCCCTTCCCTGTTTCCTCCACAGCCACTGTCAGCCCCTGACATGCCACAGAATGAACTCACTGACTAGATTTATGTTTTCGAGTCCCCGGCAAGGATGTCAGGATTCTGGCAGTGTGCCTGGGACATCACAGGCACACTGTAAACATCTGCTAAACAAATGAAGGAACAAACGAAGTATTTGTTCAAGTAATTTGTTGGTAAGAACTCTCCTCTTAGGATATTAGTCAGGGTTCCAGTCACCTGCAAGCCCAAGCACCTACATGCACAGGCCCCCAACCCCCCCAGCCATCTCTCCGAGGGGCTCCCCCTGCCAACTCCCCATGCCATCTCTCTGACCAGGGCGCTGCCCTGCTGCAGCTGACATCTCTGGAGGTCGGTGGGCAGGGCCTGCAGCACTGTCTCCTCAGGATGCACTGTGCTCAGGACCTCACAGCAGCCCAGGGCTGCCATCAAGCACACGAGGAAGGCAAGACACACTGGGAGTTCCGACCAACATCACATCAACAAGGCAGCTCTTCTTATTCTACTATTGTGAAGTTGGAAGACTTGGCTCAAATCCCAGCCCCACCACTGTCACCAAGATAACCTGAGTGAGTTACTTCACCTCGCCAAGCCTCAGGGAATAACAATCCCTATCTCAGGGGGGCACTGGGAGGATGAAGGGAGTGATTCTATGGAAGTTATCAAATCAGGGTGGCTGGTACTACTTCACCAGCATCAGCAGTCATCATGACTACATTAGTTTTCCACGCAAAACTGCAAATATACAGCAAGTTCCTGCTGAAAACGTTTTGAAAATGACATTTATAAGCTTTAGAAAAAGAAAGACATCTTAAGGATAATTTTAAAAGGAGTCATCTCAAGGTAGTTTTACAAAACTAGAATTGAGACCACAGTGCATTGTCTGAGACAGGTGTGTGTTGCTGTGTGCTGGCCGGTGCCAGGTCCTTTCCACAGATGTCACCCACGCACCGTGTGGCTTCAGGCATTGTGGTGCCATCACGGCCACCGCACACACAGGCACTATCGGGCAGGGGGCACTGTCGGCACAAGAACAAAGGCATGCAGTAGGCTCCAAGAGTGCTAACAACTGGCCCTCCAGCTCCTGCTGGTCTACATGGTCAGGTTAACTGTGAAGAAAGGTTACCAGAGAAAGAGGAAACTGCCTCTTTGAAAATCTTGGTTCCACAGAAGCAAGAACGGAAAATGCGTGTCACTCACACTACATGCTCTCGGCAGTAGTGTGACCTGAGGCAGGTTCCTCATGAGACATAAAACCAGGATCCAGGGGGAAGGCAGAGACACACGGCTTCCACTCTGCTGACACAGAAAGAGTCGTTTAGTCTAAAAATATCGCCTGTGACAGCATCATAAAAAGCACTACTCACACAGAACCACGTGGGGAGCTTCTCTCTCGTAGACAGTCCTGTAAACAGTTGAAGGAAAAAACAATTAAAATTGGAAATCACAGGCTTTCCAAAGAGAGACAGAAATCACAATCATCTTTCACCTTAGACACCAAATTTTATCAAACCAAAGTCATCTATTAAAAAGATATGTTCATAAATCAGTTATTGGGAAGGTCAAAGACAGTTTCCCAGAGAAAGAATTCCATAAAAAGTGATTCAATTCTAAACTGAGTCTGGAACATACACAATACTGATAAAGACTTAGAGCCGCAGGGTCCCTGAACCTTGACCCACAGTCCTCAGCCTGATTGAAGTCTGGGGCACAGCTGATTCTCAAATCCCTCTGAATCTATGGGGGACGATAAGAACGCAGGGAGAGGATAGGGGACAGTATGGCCCAGGACACCCACAGTCTCACCCCTGAAGGGCCTTCACCTGGACCACAGGCCAAGTGTTCTCCCTGTGCAGATTGCATCAGCAGGTAAACACCGCGCAGAGACTCCTACAGACAGCCAGCCTCTGTCCAGTGATGCCCAAAGACTACAGAAACATAAGAAAGCCTGGACAGATGACCATGGTCAGCTGTGACAGAGAAAGAGTGCGACTGGGTGACTCTCCCACCTCACTTAAAAGTCAGACAAAAGACATGAAATGAGGGTGTTCAGACATGGAGCAGCAGGCAGCACAGGACAACAATCCCCAGAGAAGGGAAGCAAATGGGATGCATCCCACCAATGCCGCAGCCTACAACCTGCGGAAAGTGCTGGGGCCACAGCACAGGAAGGGGGAATCCAGGCAAAGCCAGGGGAGTTGGAGACGGAGTTGAGAATTCAGGGAGGCAAAGGCAGAGAGGAAAGGGGAGAGATGCAACTGACATCTCTGGAAGTCGGTGGGCTGGGCCTGCAGCACCGTCTCATCAGGATGCACTGCACTCAAGACCCCACAGCAGAGCAAAAGCTAGAATTAGAGGGCAGAGTACCAGAAAGGAATGCCCTGCACAGAGAAACATTCCAGAGGTCTGTGGTGGATTCCCTAGAGTCTCTGCCTGGACATGAACGGGCACATGTGAGTGAGTTAACTACCGGAGGCGGGGGGAAGAACCGATAAAAAGAAAAAGTAGGGACAATAGCCATGGCTCACACAGTTCTGGGAAGAGTTCATACTCCCAACAACTAGACTGCAGGAACCTTGCAGTACAGGGGACACCACCACGTGGAGCACTGGGAAGGGCATTGCCTCAGTAACAGGACTGCATGGGCAGCAGAGTAAGCTGGGGTACTGAGAGGTGACAATATGCTAGCAGCCCTCACTCTCAGCGCCTCCTCGGCAGGCCTCGGAGTCCACTCTGGCAGTGCTTGAGGAGCCCTTCAGCCTGCCACGGCACCGTGGGAGCCCCTCTCTGGGCTGGCTGAGGCCAGAGCCTCCTCCCTCTGCTTGCGGGGAGGTGTGGAGGGAGAGGCACCGGCGGGAACCGGGGCTGCATGCGGCGCTTGGGGGCCAGTGCGAGTTCCAGCAGCGGGGGGCGCAGGCTCGGCGGGCCCTGCACACAGAGAGCGGCCGGCCAGCACCCCCGCCCAGGATACTGAGGGGCTTAGCACACGGACCAGCAGCTGCGGACGTTGTGCCGGGTCCCCCAGCAGTGCCGGCCCGCCAGCGCTGCACTCAAATTCTCCCTGGGCGGGCCTTAGCTGCCTCCCAGCAGGGCAGGCCTCCGGACCTGCGTCCCACCATGTCTGAGCTCTACCCCCTCTCCCTCCCCTCCATGGGCTCCTGCAAGGCAGAGCCTCCCGATGGGTACTGCCCCCTGCTCCATGGCACCCGGTCCCATCAACCACCCAAGGGCTGAGTGCAGTGGTGGCTCGGGACTGGCAGGCAGCTCTGCCTGCCGCCCCAGTGCAGGATCCACTAGGTGAAGCCAGCTGGGCTCCTGAGCTGGATGGGGACTTGGAGAACTTTTATGTCTACCTAGAAGATCCTAAAAACACCAATCAGCACTCTATGTCTAGCTCAAGGTTTGTAAATACACCAACTGGTACTCTGTATCTAGCTAACTCTGTATCTAGCTAACATAGTGGGGACTTGGAGAACTTTTCCCTCTAGGCACTGTGTCTAGCACTCTGTGTCTAGCTCAAGGATTGTAAACACACCAATGGGCACTCTGTGTCTAGTTCAGCACGCTGTCAAAACAGACCAATCAACTCTCTGTAAAATAGACCAATCAGCTCTCTATAAAATGGACCAATCAGCAGGATGTGGGTGGGGTCAGATAAGGGAATAAAAGCAGGCTGCCCCAGTCAGCAGTGGCAATCCACTGGGGTCCCCTTCCACAGGTTGGAAGCTTTGTTCTTTCATTCTTTGTAATAAGTCTTGCTGCTGCTCACTCTTTGGGTTCACGCTGCCTTTATGAGCTGTAACACTCACCACAAAGTGTGCAGCTTCACTCCTGAAGCCAGCGAGACCATGAATCCACCAGGAAGAATGAACAACTCCAGACGCACTGCCTTTAAGAGCTGTACCGCGAAGATCTGCAGCTTCACTCCTGAAGCCAGCGAGACCACAAACCCACCGGGAAGAAGGAACAAACTCCGGACACACCATCTTTAAGAACTGTAACACTCACCACGAGGGTCCGCAGTTTCATTCTTGAAGTCAGCGAGGCCAAGAACCCACCAATTCCAGACACAGTACTACACTAGGCGATGCTTAACAAAGTCAGCAACAAGCCGCCAAAAAATCTGAACTTTCCAAGTAACTTAAATGCATTCCAAAACATACTTCAAAATATTTTAAAAGAATACAGAGTCCAACAATACAAAGTTGACAATGTCTTTCATCCATCCAAAACTGAGTAGGTATGCAAAGAAGCACAAAAATATATCTCATAATGAGATTAGTTGATCAGTAAGACACAAACCCAGTAATTATACACACAGAGATCATTAGTACACAAAGACATTAAAATAGCTATTATGCACTTTAGGACGTAGAGGCGGGCAGATCATTGAGGTCAGGAGTTCAAGACCAGCCTAAGCAACATGGTGAAATCCCGTCTCTACTAAAAATACAAAAATTAACCAGGCATGGTGGTGGTCGCCTGTAATCCCAGCTACTTGGGAGGCTGAAGCAGGAGAATTGCTTAAACCCAGGAAGTGGAGGCTGCAGTGAGCCAAGATCATGCCACTGCACTGCAGCCTGGGCGATGGAGCTAGACTCCGTTTGAATAAATAAATAAATAGGCCACGTGCAGTGGCTCATGCCTGTAATCCCAGCACTTTGGGAGGCCGAGGCGGGTGGATCACAAGGTCAGGAGATCGAGACCATACTGGCTAACACGGTGAAACCCCGTCTCTACTAAAAATACACACAAAAAATTAGCCAGGCGTGACGGTGGGTGCCTGTAGTCCCAGCTACTCGGGAGGCTGAGGAAGGAGAATGGTATGAACCCAGGAGGTGGAGCTTGCAGTGAGCCGAGATGGTGCCACTGCACTCCAGCCTGGGCGACACAGCGAGCCTCCATCTCAAAAAATAAATACATTGTATATGTAGAAGACAATACAGGAAAGCATAAAATGCTAAGGACAGACAAGAAAAGTATTTTTAAAACACACAAATCAAGCATGCAGAGATGAAAAATGTATCTGAGATTTTTAAAAATATGCTGACTGGGATTAACACCATATTAGACCACAAAAGAAAAGATCAGTCAATGTACAGACAGAAAAATCTGTGCAGGCAGAAACTACCTAAAATAAAACAAAGAAAGATTCTCTACTCCCAAAAGACAAAAATGTATGTGTAATTGGAGACCCAGAAGCAGGGGATGAGACAAGCCAAAAACATATTTTAAAAAATAATGACAAAAGGCAGGGCAGAGTGGCTCAAGCCTGTAATCCCAGCACCTTGAGAGCCCAGGAGTTTGAGACCAGCCTGGATAACATAGTGAGACTCCATCTATACAAAAACATTTTTAAAAATCAGCCAGGCATGGTGGCACACACCTGTAGTCCAGCTACTCAGGAGACTGAGGTTGGAGGATCACCTGAGCCCAGGAATTCAAGTCTACTCTGAACTGTGATTGCACAACTGCACTCCAGCCTGGATGACAGAACGAGGCCTTGTCTCTAAAACAGACCCAAAAAAAATTACAAAACGTTTTCAAAAATGGATGAAAATTTAAGCCCATATATAGATTCAGAAAGGTCAACAATCCCCAACCAGAAATAAGTAAATAAATAAATAAATAAACAAACAAACTAAACCAAGGCACGTCATAATCAAATTATGTTAAAAAAAAAAAAATCGTATAAAGGCAGCCAGAAAAAAAGAAACATTATGGCAAGAGCAGCTAAAAATCTACTCATTTGCTGCTCTTGCCACAGAAAAACAAAACAAATAAAAAATGGATACCTATGTGAGATGATGGATATGTTAATTTGCTTCACTAGCAGGAACGTTTTTATTATCTGCATTTTATCATATTGTGTACCTTAGATATACACAATATAATTTTTTAAAATAGGAAACCATGTACAGAGACAAGCACAGACAGGGTGAACAGAGAACTTTTCAGAAACAGTGCAAGGCAGAAGCCAATTGAATTCTATGTCTAAAGTAATGAAAGAAAAGGCTACCAACCTGGAAAACAAAACATAGAAAAAATAACTTTCAAATATAAAAGTAAAAAGAAGACTTTTTCTAACAAACAAAAGCTAAAATAATTCATTATCCAACATACCTGAACTACAAATAATATTAAAAGAAGTACAAAATACAAAAGGAAAATAACACCAGAATGAAATCTGGATCTACAAAAAGAAGTGAAAACCGTTGAAACAGAAAATATATAAAATATAAAAGCCTCTTTTTCTTAATTTTTTAAGATTGTTTTCAAATATAATAGACTATGTAAAGCAAAAAAAAAAAAAAAGCAATGTATTGTGGGGTTTATGACAATGTCGAAGTGAGGTGATAAGGGCATAATGTAATAGCCAGAAGTAAGAGAGAGTATACTTTTAGGCCGGGCGCGGTGGCTCAAGCCTGTAATCCCAGCACTTTGGGAGGCCGAGACGGGCGGATCACGAGGTCAGGAGATTGAGACCATCCTGGCTAACACAGTGAAACCTCGTCTCTACTAAAAAAATACAAAAAAACTTAGCCGGGCGAGGTCGCAGGCGCCTGTAGTCCCAGCTACTCGGGAGGCTGAGGCAGGAGAATGGCGTGAACCCGGGAGGCGGAGCTTGCAGTGAGCTGAGATCCGGCCACTGCACTCCAGCCTGGGTGACAGAGCGAGACTCCGTCTCAAAAAAAAAAAAAAAAAAAAAAAAAGAGAGAGTATACTTTTGTAATGTTCTTACACCATATGTGAACTGGCACGATATTACTTGCAGATGACTATGGTAGGTTAAGGAAATATACAACAAATCCTAAAGCAACCTCTAAAAACACAGAGATAAAGCTAATAAGCTGCAACCCAATGTCCTCAGGTTTTCAGGCATACACTGTAAAAGTATCCACTTGTAACTGTTGGATCTTGAGTTGTTTAAGAGAAGTTCCAGGAAGAAGCCCAGTGCTGGCAAAACAAAAACCAATTAGATCCAGAGAGGCCTCAGTTGGAGATGAACTTTGGCAAACTCTCCTCATTACCATACTAAAAACTCCACTAAAATAAGAGAAGAGCTTATTTGCTATCGTGTATACACCTGTGATGTATGTAGAAGCATGACTGACAACTGTGCCTGTGCTGCCTTGACTGTACCTTCTACACACAATGATTCAGCTAACGAGCTTAAAAATGGTGTTTTCAGCGTCGTTCAGGGAGGCGCTGCTTTGGAGAATTATCCCTGGTGTCCTCCTTACTTGTTGCAATTTTAGATTCACTTGTTAAATCCTCCTTGGTTGAGCTTGTTGTACTATTGGTGGCCAAGCAATTGAACCCACCCATTGTGTGGGCAACAAAACTAGTAAAGGTAATAAAACTTATCATAAAAAGTACTCAATCCAAAATAAGGAAGAATGAGAGGAAATGGGACTCTAATAACAAGTGGGAAAAATTGAAATCCAATAGCAAAAAGACAGTTTTATACCCAACCATATCAATAATCACATTAAATACGAATGGTCTAAACATTCCAATTAAAATGTACTTTTTAAGACTCGATAAAAAAACAAGACCACACAATAAGCTATTTGTAAGAAACCCACTTTAAATATAAACATACACATAGGTTAAAAAAAAAGGATGGGGAAAAATGTGCCATGTTAACTCTAATAAAAAAAAAGCTGGAGTGACCATATTAATATCAGAAAAAGTAGATTTCAGGGTACATAATATTACCACAAGTAAATAAGGGCATTATATAATAATTAAGGGGTCAGTTTATCAAGAGAAAATAATAACCCTAAATGTTCACACACCTAATAAAGAGCTTAAAAATATATAAAGCAACCCCCTACCAGACAGATAAATCCACAATTATAATGGAAGCTTTCTACACTTCTGTTTCAATAAGTGATTTTGTAAAAACCTACACAGAAGATCAGTACGGGATACAGGAGACCCAAATAACATTATCATCCAACATTATTTAACTGACATTTATAGAACACTCCATACAATTATAACAGAATATGCCTTTTTTTCAAGTGGTCATGAGATATTTTCAAAGGTAATAATCTGAAAATTTTGAAAAATTTCAATAAAACTTTAAAGGAATAAAAAAAAAAATGCTTCCTGACCACAATGGAATTAAATTAGAAATCAATTAAATTAGAAATCAGGAACAAAAAAGTATTTGGGAAATCTTCCAAATACTTGGAAAATAAATAGCACATGTCTAAATAACATATGGGTCAAAGAAAAAAACACAATGGAAATTAGAAAGCATTTTGACCTGAATAAAAATGAAAACACTACATATCAAAATATGTGGGAGGCAGTAAAAGCAGTACCAAGAGGGAGATTAATAGCACTAAATGATTATATTAGGGGAATAAAAGGTCTCAAATCCATTACTTAAGCTTACTAAAACAGAGCAAAGTAAGCAGAAGAAAGGAAATAAAGAATAGAAATCTATAAGCTGAAAAGCCATTTTAAAAATCCTTCTGCAGGAGACTAAAGTGGGAAGATCACTTGAAGCCAGGAGTTTGCGACCAGCCTGGGCAACACAGCAAGACCTACTCTCTACAGAAAAAAATTCTGTTACATTAGCCAGGCGTGGTAGATGGTGGAACATCCCTGTAGTCCTAGCTACTCGAGAGGCGGAGGCAGGAAGATCACTTGAGCCAAGGAGTTCAAGGTTACAGAGCAAGCCTCTGTCTCTAAAAATATATAAATAGAAGTAAAAAATACAGAAAATTAATGAAACTGAAAGTTGGTTCTTTAACAAGGCAAACAATATTGGTAAACATCTAGCTGCACTGCCCAAGAAAAAAGAGGGAAGGCCGAAATTACTAACATCAAGAATGAGAAATAGAACATTATACAGACACAAAAGATATTATAAAGACAATTAGGTCAAACCACAATGTGATACCACTTCACACCAGAATGGCTATAATCAAAAAAGTCTAACGGAAGTGTTGATGAGGACCTGAAGAAACAGGCAACCTCATACATTGCTGGTAGAAATGAAAAATGGCGCTGGTGGAAATGAAAAATGGTGCTGCTAGGGTGGAAAACAGTCTGGCAGTTCCACAAAAAGTTAAACATAGAATCACCATAGGATAGCAACTCCCCTCCTAGGTACAGACCCAAAAGAATTAAAAATACACATTTAAGCAGATACTTGTTTCTAACAGTGCTATTCACAACAGCCAGCACGGGGAAACAACCCAAATGTCCATCAGCAGATGAATGGATAAACACGTTTGGTATAGCCATACAATGGAGTATTCTGTAGACATCAAAAGGAATGAAGTACGGCACGTGTTACAGATGAACCTCCAAACGGGGCTAAGTCAAAGAACCCAGACGTAAAAGGTTATATATTGCATTATCTCTTCAGATGAAATATCTAGAACAGGCAAGTCCACAGAGACAAAAAGCAGGTTAGTGGTTTCCAGGGCATAAGGAAAGGGGGAGACCAGGAGTGATTACTTAATGGGTGGGAGGTATTCCTCTGTGGTAACAAAAAAGTTTTGAAAATGTCTGAAACTGGGTACTAGCTGTACAACATTCTGAATGCACCAAATTGTACACTTTAAAACGGCTAATTGCATTTTAAGTGAATTTCACTTCAATAAATAAATAAATACAATAAGCGGATGCTATGAACTACTCTGCATGTCAGTAAATCTGCCAACTTAGATGGAGCAAGTTCTTACAAGAATCAAATCATCGAAACTCACTCAAGGAGAATTAAATAATCCTATATATATACTGAAGAAACTGCATTCAAGATAAAACCTTCCCACAAAGAAAAGAGCTGACTGAGACGACTTCGCAGGTGAATTCTATAAAATATTCTAGAAAGAAATAATATCAATTTCTTACTAACTCATCTGGAAAACTGAAGATGAGAGAATACTTCCCAATTCATTCTATAAGGCAAGCATTAACATGCTACAAAATCAGAAAAAGACACAGAAGAAAATACATCAATATTCCTCAGAAATATAGATGCCAAAATTCTTAAATTTTAGCATATAAAAATCCAACAATATAAAATAAATACATGCAGATAAAATGGGTTTTAACCCAGAAATGCAACTGGCTTACTATTGTTTTTTAAAACAATCAACGTAATTCACCATATAAACAAAAAAGAAACACCATATGATCATCTTGATATAGAGAAAACACTTGACAAAATTCAGCATTAACTCATGATAAAAATCCTCAGCAACCTGGGAATTTAAGGACTCTTTCTGAACCTGATAAGGACCTCCAGTTGAAACATACAGCTAACAGTATACACAGCGGTGAAAACTGAATGCTTACCCCTAAATTCAGGAACAAAGTTACACTGTCTCCTCCAAGCACTTCCTTTAACAAGATACCAACCTCTACAAGTTGATCTATCAATTCAGTGCAACCCCAATCAAAACCTGAACTAATCTAATTCTAGAATTTGTATGAAAATACCAAGGAAATAAACCAGCCAAAGAACTCTGAAAAAGAGAACAAAATGCGAGGGCTTATACTGCCCGATTTCAAGATTTATTATAAAGCTGGTTATAAAGATCAATAAATTGACCCATGGAATAGAGTACAGTCCAGAAATAGTCTGCACACAGTATTAACCATGTTTTTCCTTTTTAATATCTGATGCTTTGACATCCAGGGCCTGCCCTCCAAGCGTTAGCCAATTCCTAGAAATAGCGAACAACCCACCCTGGAGTGTACCTTTCAAATATAAACCCACCAGCCCAGAGCCCACACCCCAGCCACCTCCTCCCACATGGGGCCACTCCCCACCTGCCCCAATCACCCAAGCCCAGGCACCAGACAACTAGGGACAGACTCTACACCCAAGGGCCTGCTGAAATGATTCAAACTGCCACTCCTAAGCCTGCTCTCCGTGCCTCACCCATTCCTCCCGTGGAGACCACAGTGAGACTTTCCCTGCCCACATTGTCCCCTTGCTCCCTCTGCCTCTTAACCTACCCGGTGCTTCCCATGTGGCCCTGCCTGGCAGCCGTGCTCCTGTTTCCAGGGAGCTGTGGGTACAAACACTTTCTTCCTTCATGACAGTCATTTCTATGTCTCATGTCTTAGCACACTGGATTAAAACAAATCCCAGACATCCTGAAAACACACACATACGAACAAGTGATTTTGACAAAGTTTCCCACGCAGCTTAATGAGGAAAAGATCATCTTTTCAAGAAATGGTGCTAGAACAATTGGAAATTATATTTTTAAAAAACAAGAAAAGTAAGAACCTTGACATTTTCTTTGCATCCAATATAGAACTAATTCAAAATAGATCATAGACTTAAATGTAATAGTCAAAACTATAAAGATTGTAGAACAATGAAGAAGAGAAAATCTTAAAGACCTTCAATTTCACAAAGAATTATTAAGCATGATACAAAAGGCATGAACTACGAAAGACAAAAACTGATGTTGGAGGTTACCAAATTTTAAAACTTTTCATCTTCAAGTCACTGTTATAAAAATGAAAAGTCAGGCTACAGACTGAGAGAAAATATTTGAAAAACACATACCCCATAAAAGACTGTATCCAGAATATATACAGAAAAAAATCTCAAAGCTCAATAAGAAAATAAACAAGCCAGTTTTTTAAATGAGCAAAATATTTGATCAGGTACTTCAAAGAAAATACACAGATGGCAAATAAGCACATGAAAAGATGATCTGGCCGGGAAAGCGCAACACATGCTTTCCAGACCAGCCAGGCCAGCCGTGGGAGTCACACGCGGGTCACTGTCCTCCACATCCTGAATGCCGTGGTGGAAGGCACTGGAAACACAGGCAGGCTTCAAGCGGGAGACGCAAACATCAGGAAAGGTCGGCACCGTCTGCGACACAGGGACAGATGGACATGCCTAGCGGGATCATGGGCCTGCAACCCACTGACAGGGGAAAACAGGGGATGGGGCATGTGAGCAGGGCCAGGCAGGATGCTGCCAACGCTCCTTGAGCACACAGAGGTCTGGGGCATGAGCACCAGGATGGAGTGGAGCAAGCCCCACCTGGAGTTCCAACCACACTGGTCTCTTCTGGGCTCCAGCCACAGGCCCCTGGGTATTAGACCTGGGCCTCTGCTCCCCTCCTAGGTGAGCCCACCCAGTCCATAGCCATGCTCTCTTTCTCTACTGATAATTTCCTAAATTAATCTCCTTGCCCCTGCTGTCCCCCATAAGCTCCCATATCCACTGCCTACCTGGCCAAGCCACTTGGACGTCTATAACCTAAAGTCCAAGACCAAATCATTAACCCCTCCCACCTTGGACCTGACCCTCCCCAAGTTATCCCCCCTGAGTTGTTCAGGCCCCTCGGAGTCAGGTCGGAGTCCTCCCTCCAGTCCTGTTGGTAGCCTCAGCACATATGACATCTCAGCAGGCCTAACCACACTGCCTGGGTACCTGCGGCCTCCGTACCAAACCTGCGCCCCAGTGCCTTCCCCACAGCCAGGATGAGCCTGTGCTGTGGGGTCTGGGGCCATGCTGTCCACTGCCCTGAGGGTGACACCTGACCTCCTAAGGGGGCCTGCCCTCCTGACCTCATCTCCTGCACTGGCTTCCTCACCCCAGCTGCCCCCCGCCTCCTTTCCTTTCCTCCACCAGTTCTTTGCCCCATGCACGCCTCCTGCCTAGACACATGTCTGGTTCCCTCCTGCCACCCAGTTCCAGCACCTCCTCCTCAGAAAGGTCTCCCTTGCCCACCTTCCAGGCAGCCCCTCAGTCGCTCCTGCTCAGCCTCCCTGCTCTCCGTCTAGCATGTGCCTGCTGTGTTTGTAAGTCACTTTCTTTGGTTGTGGGCCCTCTCCCTGCCCACTAGAAATAAGGCCCATGGTAGTAAGAACCTTGCCTGTGTGTCCCCTGCCACTCCGAGACTGGGAAGAGCACTGTGGAGGCAGGCCCCCAGCAGAGGCTTGATGGAGAGAGGACAGGCAGGCACTGCCCCCAAAGTCTTCTCCCTAAGTGGCAGGTCCTGAAGGAGAATGGGGCATTAAGGACAAGCTTGCTGTGAGGCCCAGGGCATCTGTGCCTCCACATCTGTGGGCACTCTTCCTTTTCTAAAAATCACAGAATGAAATAAGATTTATTGGACAAGGGAAAGGGAAAACCCTGAACCTACCACAGGACACTTATAATTCAATTCATCAGAAAAAAAGCCACCATCAGAAACTGTCTGATCAGAAGTCATCTGCTCAGAGTTCAGGGCGCTTCCCAAGCGCAGGCCGCAGGTGGAAGCTACCACAGACCACGCCCAGCCAATGTGCCGCAGCCCAGGGCCCAGGCTCTGGCATTGCCCCTGGTTTGCAAACACACCCTAGCATCACAGGGGAAATCACACAGCCACGACAGAATTTCTTCATTAGAAAGATATTTTTAAAACACAGATTTAACCATGATACAAACTGCCATACTTATGGCTCGAAACAGTTTATTTGAGCTATTACCTGTAACTTTCATCGTTTAAGTTATAGAGGAAGTTCACTGGAGTACTGTAGTATCCCAATGACAGCGTCTCCTGAGAGTCAGTGCCTCCCTTATAGAGAGGCTGTCTTGTCCTCCTGCCACCCACTTTCTCAGACCAGAGCAGCCTCACAGCCCAACAGCCTGAAAACAATAGCAGACAGAGTGCCACTCCAACTGAGGGAGGGCGGGTTCTCTTTTAGATCCCACTGAGGCACCGCACCCTTGCTGTTCCCCATCACCGCCCACACGTCTACATGTCTCACGCCGCTTCTCATTCTCACACTTACGGTGACACCGCTAACACTTCACATCAGTTTTAATGTTCGTGTTACAGAGCAGCCTGGCCCGCCACCATGAAGGCAGCGAGATTCCCAGCTGTCCCCACCTCGCCTGGCAGGGGCAGGGCTGGGACTCCTTCCAACATGCAGTGTTGGCTTCTGGGGCTGCCCCATTGGGAGAGGATGAGCAAGCAGAAAGCAGAAAGCAGCAGAGTGCGGGCAGCCCCCAAGCACCACCCTGTGGAGTGTTTTAGCCCACCACTTCCAAAGACTGCATTCTCATGACTCGGGGTAACACTGGGGGAGGGGTGGGTCACAGCTGGACACCCCTGGAAATGCAGCTCCTAGGAATTTGTTCATAGGTTCCATTTTTGCTACATGTGTTAACAGGAGATCAGACTTCAACAGATCTCAATAAAGGAAGATGAGCAAATGCTATGTTTTTAACTAAGACCTAAATAGGCCACAGCAAGGATCTGACTTCAGGAGGGGAACAGCCTTGACTCTGAATTTCTCCAGATCTGGGGGACAGAGTGTCTCATTAACTCACCCCCTCCAGGTGAGTGAATTGAGAGTTTTACAGTGCCAACAAGAAGCAGGATGTGAGGGAGCTAGAGTTTAAAACAGCTTATGATGGAAAAGGACGGGCAAGGAAGATTCAACTTAATTCCTATCACAGAATCCACCAGTAATCACCATTTCTATTATAAATAATTACCACCCTCAGTGACGGTCTTAGCGGAAAGAAGAAGGAAGCAGTCAGCAGGTGGACTTCTTTACTCCTCCACCTCAAAAGTGGCACAGCCATGACATGACTGACAAGACCAGGAAATGCAGATCCCACAGACCCTTAGCTGGACCCCCGGCCTGTCATCCAACCTGCGTGTTGTGCCGGCTGTGCTCCCTTGCTGGGACAGCAGCCAGCCCCTTCCCTCCTTCCAGACACTCGACAGCAAGTTTCCTCCATTTAGACGTTCAGCCTCTGCCCACAGTGTGTATTTTTTATTTCACTTTCCTATTTAAGATAGATCATACTTCAGGTATGTGCGAATACAGATACATATACCCATGTTTCAATCTTATAAAATTACATTGATGGGCTTTACTCACTATCAACTTGTAATGATTTATAAAATGATTTTTGTTTCAATGTTAGCACATGAACTTATTAAAAATTTAAAATTCACTATTTTTACTTTCCTTTTTTCTGAATGGATCACTCTCATTATCAGAACTGGACACAGGAAGTCTGGCCTCTCACCAGGGTAGTAAAGTTGCCTAAAATGTATCTGCTACACTCTCTAGACAACTGCCCGTATGATCACCAATCCCTGATGGAGAATCAGTTCTGCAGAGCCCTGCCCCAGAGCCTCCCTCAACAGCAGGCCGCCAGGCCGCAGACAGCAGGCCGTGTGCTCAGAGCCACTCTCTAGGACGCCTGTGTGTCCCCTGGTTGCCAAACACATGCCAGCTCTCTGTGCAGAAAGCTGGAAAGAACAGAAAAGTCCAAAAAATATCTGTAAAAGCATCTCCACTTCCCAGATAGAAATGATGATAGCAGTAGAGTGTATTTTCTTCTAGTACTTTCTTATTATTGCATTTACCTACATACTTTTTTTTTTTGAGACGGAGTCTTGCTGGGTCTCCTAGGCTGGAGTGCAGTGATGCGATATCAGCTCACTGCAACCTCTACCTCCCGGGTTCAAGTGATTCTCATGCCTCAGCCTCCCAAGGAGCTGGGACTACAGGTGCGTGCCACCATGCCTGGCTTTTTTTTTTTTTTTTTTTTTTTAATATTTTCAGTACCGACGGGGTTTCACCATGTTAGCCAGGATGGTCTCAATCTCCTGACCTCATGATCCACCCGCCTTGGCCTCCCAAAGTGCTGGGATTACAGACGTGAGCCACTGTGCCCGGCTACATTTATCTATATGCATTTTTAAAACAAAAATGACATCACATATATGTTTGCTAAGAAAATGCAGTAAATCTGTATCTGTAGTATTTGTAGAAAATATTTATAACAGGTTGTTTTTAGCCTTTTAACAATATTTATTAATAGTCAAAGAAAATTGTCTATGATGGGCCGGGCGCAGTGGCTCAAGCCTGTAATCCCAACACTTTGGGAGGCCGACACAGGTGGATCACGAGGTCAGGAGATCAAGACCATCCTGGCTAACACGGCGAAACCCTGTCTCTACTAAAAAATACAAAAAACTAGCTGGGCGAGGTGGCAGGCGCCCATAGTCCCAGCTACTCAGGAGGCTGAGGCAGGAGAATGGCGTAAACCTGGGAGGTGGAGCTTGCAGTGAGGTGAGATCCGGCCGCTGTACTCCAGCCTGGGTGACAGAGTGAGACTCCGTCTCAAAAAAAAAAAAAAAAAGAAAAGAAAATTGTCTATGAAAATCTCTATTATTTAAGATTATCTGGATTGCTTTTATGCTTAGAAAAATACTTCTGCATTTCAAAGATCAGGTTAATATTCACATAATTCTTCTCCTATATTATTTATCCTATGAGTATAAAAGTGATATACATTCATTTAGGAAAACTTAGAAAATTCAGAAATGTGTGAAAACAAATAGCAGAGTGACCTCAGCTCTCAGCGACAGATGCTGTAAGCCTTTGGTTGTACCTCTACACACACATACTCATGCACACATATATCCACTTACATTTTATGTCACGTAGGCCATGTTTACCTACACTACTGATTTAGGTGCCAATATACTGGGTACATTTTTTTCATGTCATGGATCATTCCTATAAACACTAATTGCTGTCTAATATCTCATTGTGTTGTGAAGCACAATAACTGATTTACTAAATCCTTTATTACTGGGTATTTGGGTTGCTTCCAATTGTTAATTATTTAAATTACTGCTGTAGTGAACATACTCCATACATAAATTTAGTGCTTATCTGATTATCTCCTGAAGATAAAGCCATAAGAGCAGAATTTTCAGCCAGAGTGCTTAAATATTTTTAGAGCTTCTCACACACTTGAACAAAGAGCCCCCCAGAAGCTTGCTTCCCTACAGTCGTCCTCTGAGACACGCGAAGTGACTTCAGTTTCTGTGATTTCTTGCCAAAACTCTACCTTATCAACCTTCTCAAAACACATGCAGATGAGATTGTGAAAGAATAATGCACATACATTTGCTTAATCAACAGTGAGACTCAGTCCCCTCCCTATCTATGGACCTCTGTGAAATTCGACAGGAAAATGACAAAGTGGACCAAATGGAGCACATGGAGCATGAAAAGAAAGTGGTACCAGTAGCTTCTGGTCAAAGCTCAACAAATTTAAGCAAATACATTTAGATAAGAAATTCTGATGTCTTTAATATTAGAATAACTTTTAAATGAACCTAATAATAATCAAGTCATTTAATAATAATTAAATTGAGGTCAGGAGCTGTGGAAATCATTGTGAACTTGGGACCACAAAAGGCTTATTTCCAGTTCTCTCACCAAAAATGGTCTCCACAAATACTCATGGTCAGTCCTGCAGCCAAAAGTTTAGACTTTTTTTTTTTTTTTTTTTTTGAGATGGAGTCTCACTCCGTTGCCCAGGCTGGAGTATAGACAGTGGCGCAATCTTGGCTCACTGTAACCTCCACCTCCCAGGTTCAAGTGATTCTTATGCCTCAGTCTCCCGAGTAGCTGGGACTACAGGTGCCTGCCACCATACCTGGCTAATTTTTGTATTTTTAGTAGAGAGGGGGTTTCGCCACATTGGCCAGGCTGGTCTCGAACTCCTGGCCTCAAGTGATCCTACTGCCTCGGCCTCCCAAAGTGCTGGGATTACAGGCTTGAGCCATCCCACCCGGCCTCAAATACAACTTTCTGTACGTGCAAACATTATTGGCCAAGTAGCTGCTTCTGCAACTTGAGGCAAGAAAAAATCAGAGGGCCTGACACAGTGTTCTGACCAGAAAGCAAGGTACCTTCAAACATCTGGGGCAGCACAAGGCAGCACAAAGTGGCAGCTGCAAGGGCCCCCACACCCAGACAAGCTGTGGCCATCCTGGCATTGGAGAGAATAAGTAATATTCTTGTTTAAGTTTGAAGCAGGAGCTCAGATTCAACTCAAGGTCCAAATCATCTTAGAACATGCAACCAAGTCACCTGTCCTAGACTAACTGGTCTAAAACATGAAGCCTGCACCCTGCTGATCAGGGTGCAAGTGCTGAGCTGCTGGACGTTATCCGCACCAGAGAGGTAAGAGAAGCATCCATCAAAACCATTGCAACCCTACAAAGGTAAAGGTACAGAGGTGATGGAGAATTAACCTACAGTGCAGGTGTTTTCAAAATGCTAAACAATCATTGTATTTCTGAATATTTTTACTGCTAAGGCATTTAAAAGAATAATTTACTCACACTGCTTAAATCGTTTTTAAAAATTGATTAGTATATGTTTTTATTTTTTGAATTTATTTTTTATTACTTTTTTATTATACTCAAGTTCTGAGATACATGTGCAGAACGTGCAGGTTTGATAGAGTGGATAAAGAAAATGTGGTACATATATACCATGGAATACTATGCAGCCATAAAAAAGAATGAGTTCATGTCCTTTGCAGAGACATGGATGAAGTTGGAAACCATCATTCTCAGCAAACTAACACAGGAACAGAAAACCAAACACCGCATGTTCTCACTCATAAGTGAGAGTTGAACAATGAGAACATATGGGCACAGGGAGGGGAATATCACATACTGGGGCCTGTCAGGGGATCGGGGGTAAGGAGAGGGAGAACATTAGGAGAAATACCTGATGTAGATGACGGGTTCATGGGTGCAGCACACCACCATGGCACATGTATACAGATGTAACAAACCTGCAGGTTCTACACATGTATCCCAGAATTCAAGTATTTTTAACATATTTTTGAGCCCTAAATAAAGTACAAGCAGCAGTGAGTATTCCTCTTTAGGCACAAAGGACCGGTGGATGTTAAAGACCTTTGCAGTTGTCCTGCTGGCTTATCTCTGGCGGGCCATTTGTTGATGCCTTCTCTACTCGTCTCTCAGGCCAGAACAGGTTTCCACTTACTCTTATTGGCTTTACAGGTTGGTAGGTAATGATTTTGCCTATAGAGGTTCAAAAATCTGGCAATCTTTTAGTTTCCATATTTGGTGTTCATGACGTAGTATGTATATTAGTCCATTCTTGCACTGCTATGAAGAAATACCTGAGACTGGGTAATTTATAAAGAAAAGAGGTTTAATTGATTCACAGTTCCATATTGCTGGGGAGGCCTCGGGAAACTCAGAATCATAGCAGAAGGCAAAGGAGAAGCAGGCACCTTCTTAACAAGGTGGCAGGATGGAAAAGTGCCAGATGCTTATAAAACCCTCGGATCTCGTGAGACTCACTCACTGTCACGAGAACAGCATGGGGGAAATCATCCCCATGATCCAGTTACCTCCACCTGGTCCTGCCCTTGACATGTGTGGATTTTGGGTAATAGGGATTACAATTCAAGATGAGATCTGAGTGAGGACACAAAGCCTAACCATATCAGTATGTCTTGGAGAAGACACACTAAAAACTCTCTGCCCATATCTCCTGCCACCAGGTATGGCTTGTTCTCACTACTCAGTTCCTCAGTTGTCTTCTTTTAACTCTCTCAGTGATGGCCCCTCTGGCCTCCCTGAGAACATTTGCTGTTCTGTCCTTCATCCCCAAGAGCGGCCCCAAGTCACTCACATCCACTGAGAAGCCCCTTCCCAACTGCCTCAGCCCTAATTCTGAGGTAAAGCCAACCTTGCTGCAAGGTGAGGATTACAAATGGTCAGCCAGATACAGCTGAGCTAATCATACAACATGGCTTATTCCCTGAATTCAGCCAGGCCAGGTTTAACCCAAGACAGAACTTTCTCACACACTGACCTCCCATCCCATTAGCTGGACTCTAGGTTTGCTGCTTGGCCCTGCTTAGCACAAGTCCCACACAGTTTCCACTTCTTTATTTTACAGAGCATCTTGATATCTGATGAATAAACAGCTCTGCACTGCTGTTCTTTTCCAAACTTTGTTGGCCAGTCTTGTGCTTTTATTTAATTGTGACATTGAGAAGCAGTTCATCAATTTTCATAAAATATCCTGTGGCAATCACATCCATTTTTTGAAAAGTGTTCCTTATAAAACATAGGACGCAGATGACATCCGTTGAGAATGGCAGAGTAATAACCACTAACAGCTTACCTCTCCATAAAAGCAATGAGAACACTGGCAAAATTGTCACAATTAACTTTTTAAGAGCTCTGGAAATTCATCAAAGGCTTGCAGCAATCCAAGGATCACTGATTCCAGAAAAACAACTGGACCTTAGCAAGAACAGTGAGCTTTGTGGCATTTTAACTTACCCTACTTCCCTTCCCTTCCTGCAAGCTGCATCCGAGCCTTGAAAACCAAGAGCCCAGCAATCAATGAGAACCGGCAGCCTGGCGGGCATGGAAGGGGCAGAACAAGACAGGAGTCTTTTGAAGCTGTGAACACCTACCTTTAAAAAAGAAGCAAGATCTCAATTCGATAACCTAAACTTCCATCTTAAGAAATTAGTAAAACAAGAGAAAACTAAACCCAAAGTAAGCAGAAGGAAGGAAACAACAAATACTATGGCAACAAGAAATTAAACATAGAATAGAAAACAAAACCAAAAGTTAGTTAGTTTCTTGAAAAGATCAACAAAATTGACAAATCTTCACCTACACTAGCAAAAAAAAAAAAAAAAGAGAGAGGACTCA
Source organism: Papio anubis (assembly GCF_008728515.1). Lineage (NCBI taxonomy): Eukaryota > Metazoa > Chordata > Mammalia > Primates > Cercopithecidae > Papio > Papio anubis. Next base: position 181,021,316 of record NC_044979.1, on the reverse strand, counting down.
AATTATTAAAATTAGGAACGAAAGAGGAGACATCACTACCAACCTTGCAGAAATAAAAAGGATTATAAGAAAATACTATAAAGAATTTTATATCAACAAAAAACCTAGATGAACAAATTCCTAGAAACATACAGAAACTACAGAAATTGACTCAAGATAAAAGAGAAATCTGAACAAACCTAAAACAAGTGAAGAGATTTAGTAACCAAAAAACTTTCCACAAGGAAAAGTCCAGGATCAGATGGGATTACTACTGTATTCTGCCAAACATTTAAGTAAGAATTAATAACAACCCCTCACAAACTCTTTCAAAATTACAGACAAGAAAAGGATACTTCCCAACTCATTTTATGAGGCCAGTATTAGCCCAATACCAAACCCAGACAAAGACATCAAGAGAAAACCAAAGACCAATGTCTCTTATGAATACACATGTAAAACATCACAACAAAAATATTAGCAAAGCAAATCTAGCAATATATAAACAAGATTATACACCATAATCAAGTAGGGTTTATCCCCAAAATGCAAAGTTGGCTTAATATCCAAAAATCAATCAATGCAATACATCACATTAATGGAATAAAGGACAAAAACCACAGTATCATCTCAGTAGACACAGAAAAAGCATTTGACAAATTTCAATATATCTAATGATAAAAACACTCAAAAAAACTAGGAATAAAAGGAAGCTTTATTAACTTAATAATGGATATCTATGAAAAGCTCACAGCTAACATCATGATCAACAGCAAAAGACTGAAAGCTTTTCCCCTAAGATGAGAAACAGGACAAGGATGCCTGCCCTTGCCAATACAATCAGTGCCATATTGGAGGTTTTAGCCAGGACAATTAGGCAAGAAAAAGAAATACAGGGCATCCAGACTGAAAATGAAAAATACAAATATCTCTATTTGGAGATGACATGATATTGCATATAGAAGAAATCCACTAAAAAACTAGTATAATAAAGTTCAACAAGGTGGCAGGGATCAATATACAAAAAGTAATTGTATTTCTCTACATTAGCAATGAACAATCAAAAAATAAAATAAAATTCCATTCATAATAGAGCAAAAAGAATAAAAAAACTTAGGAATATATTTAATTTTAAAAAATGCAAGACTTGTACACCAAAAACTACAAAAAAGGGAAAGGAATTAAACAAAACCTAAATAAATGGAAAAACGTCCTATGTTCACCAATTGAAAGATGTAGTATTATTAAGAAGGCAGTATGTCCTAAACTAATCTACAAATTCATGCAATCTCTATAAAAACCCCAGCCGACTTTCTGACAGAAATTGATAAGTTGATCCTAAAATTCATATGAAAACTCAAGGGACTCAGAATAGCCAAAACAATCTTTAAAAAGAAAAACAAAGTCAGACGACTCACATTTCCCAATCTGAAAACTTATTACAAAGCTATGGCACTCAATACATCGTTATATGAGCATGTTCTGGACTGAACTGTATCCCCACAAAACTCATGTATTGAAGACCTAATCCCCCAAATCACTATATTTAAACATAGGAACTTTAAAGAGGTATTAATAATTAGGATTAAATGAGATCATAAGGGTGGGGCCCTAATCCAAAAGAACTAGTGTCCTTACAGGAAGAGGACTGGTATCCTTACAGCAAAAGAACTGTGAAGACATAGCAAGAAGATGTCATCTCCAAACCAAGTAGAGAGTCCCCAGAAGAAACCTAAGCTGCCAACACTTTGATTTTAGACTTCTGGCTTCCAGAACTATGAGAAAATACATTTCTGCTGTTTAAACCATTCAGTGCAGTATGTTGTTATGGCAGCCCTAGCAGACTAATTCAGGGTATAATGATGTAGATATAGATATATTCTCTCTCCCTCCCCATATATAAATCAACAAATTAACCCTTACATTAATAGTCAACTGGTTTTGACTAAGACTGCCAAGACAATTCAATGGAGAAACACTATTCATTTTAATAATTGTCCCAGTGTGCTGGGACAACTGGATATCCACATGCTAAAGAATGAATCTGGAACCCTATTTCATACTATATACAAAAATTAATTCAAAATGAATCAAAGACCTAAGGGCTAAACCTATTGAAGCTCTTAGAATAAAACGTGAAAAATATGAAAATGTGACCTTGGATTAGGCAGTGGTTTCCTAGATATGACACCAAAAGTATAAGCAATGAAAGAAAAAATAAATAAATTGGGTTTAAAATCAAAAACTTGTGTGCTTGCAAGGACATGATCAAAAAAGTAAAAAGTCAACCCACAGAACAAGGGAAAAATTTGGCAAATCTAGTAAGGAACTAGTATCCAGAATATATAAAGAATTCCTATAACAATAAAAAGATGACTAACTTAAAAATGGAAAAATGATTTGAATATACATTTCCCCAGAAAATATATGCAAATGGCCAGTAAGCACATGAAAAGCTTTTTAACATCATCAGTCATCAGGGAAATGCCAATCGAAATAACACTGATATACTACTTCACATTCACTAGAACGGTAATAATCAAAAAGACAGACAATAACAAGTGCTGGTGAAGACATGCAAAATTCTAACACTCATAAATTGCTGGCAGGAATGCAAAATGATGCAGCCAATTTGGAAAACACTCTGGCATTTTCGTCCCATTTCTCGGGGAAGGAAAGAATGGAGAGTGACTGATAATGTATATGGAATTATTTTCAGGGTATAAAGAATGTTCTGAAATTAGTGATAATAGTTACACAACTCTGTAAATATATTAATACCAAAAACTACTCACTTGGACGCTTTAATGGGTGGATTTTATGGTATGCAAATTATACCTCAATTCAAAAAATAAACGTAATAGACATCTATATGCCTACCATGAAGATTAAAAAGTTGTCAACATTTTGATTTGCTTTCGATCTCTTTTAAAAATGCCTGCAGATACCACCAAAGGCCTATTCTCCACTGATACCCCTCCCTCCCTATAGGAAGGCAGCCATATAATCTACAGATGGTACATCAGTACTCACATTCACGTGTACATATCTTCACGAGCCACGTGCATATCCAAAAACAACAATGCCAAACTGCGTTTATCCTTTTGCAACCTGCTTTGTTAACACTGTTACTGAGATTTATCCATTTTGATACCCATAGATCTAATTCATTCATTTTAATGTTGAATAGTTTTTGACTATGTGAATAAAACAAATGTCCGGTTCCCCTTACTGAGGCCAGATAAACTGTTTCTACTGTTTTGCTCTTACAAACACCATAGGCCCACATCCTTGGGCACCCACTAGTTCTTCTAGGGCAAACGCCTAAAAATGGCATCGGTGGGTCATATTATGTGCACATTTTCAACTTTACCTGAAAATGTGCCTCCAAAATAGTCTCCAAAGTGGTTATAAAAATGTGCACTCCCAAGAGCAAGGTCCCCACATCTCACCAGTACGTATTAACTGACTTCATGCTTGCCAAGCTGATGAATGTGAAATGGTATCTCACTGTTTTAATTCATATTTCATGGATTCATCTCAAAAATGAAGTTTCCATATACTTATAACCTTTCTGGTTTCTTCATTTTGACTTGTCATTTTACAGCCTTTTATCCACTGTATGCTTATTCTTTCTAGATCTTTGATATTAATCCCTTTCAAGTTATATGATTTTCAAACGTATAATCTTATCTGTAGTTTTTCCTTTAAGTCTATGAATACCCTGTAATGTGAGCTTCATCATTGTGAATCTGCATATGCATGTGTGTGTGTGTTTTCCCTGAAACAGGTTTCCTAGAGGACTGGACTAAGGGTTAAGAGAAGTAGAACCCAGTGTGGACTAAAGCTTTTGGCCTAAGCAACCAGAAAAAGGAGCTGTCCTGGAATGCTCAAGAGTTCAGTTTTGGACATATTCAGTCTCAAATGCTTATTAGACTTGCAAATGGAAATGTCAAATAGGCACTGAGACAAATTAGTCTGGAGTTGATGGGAGAGTCCCAGAGCAGGAGTCATCAGAGCACAGCCAGTATTTAAAGTTGACAGAAGAGATGAGACCCCAAAGGGGAAATAGAGGCACACCCAGCCACGCTGAAGAGAACGAAAACACAGAGCATAGGCAGTGCATTCAGAAGAATGTGTGGGAACTACCAGCCCTTAGAGGAAAGACAAAACAAGAGGACAGAAGTGTACGATGTTTACATTCTCCCATCCCCAAAACTGAAATAAAGGAAGAACACAACTGGAATTTGACCAAGTGGCTCTGCCCATACCCCACCCCTAGCTGTCCTGGCAACAGGCCCCCTTCATACGACAACAATAAAAATATCGCATGCAAATGAAGAAAACAGAAATCAGAAGCAGGGCCAAGACAATAGCACTGGCTCCTCCTTTGGGAAAGTTCTGAGAGGAGATGCTGAAGCAGACTCACATGGCTGCACATCTGCAGCGTCATTCTCATCAGCACCAGCACCATCGAGAGGCTGCTGGAATGGCAGGCGCTCTAAAGAGTGCGTGCGGCCTGTCCTGTGCTCCCTCTGCACCATGCAAGTAGTGGAGCATGGCGTCAGCAGGTGCAGGCACATCTTCAGGGAGCCCACACTGTCTCAGGAAGAGGGGCAGGTACATGCATAACCATGTGCAAAGTAAGGAAGAAATCTCGCTCTGCCTTCATAAGGTGGTCATTAGTGAGGGACAATATTCAAAAGCAGGCCCTGGGTAGATAAGAACACTGCATGGACAGACAAGGTGTGTCTGTATGGGGCCATGTGGGCAGGACTGCTTATGCAGTCTGCAGGAGGGCAGTCCTAGCAGGTAGAAAGCAAGAGCAAGGCCAGTGGCTCATCCCAGTTTGTCTGGATCATAAACCAACTAAAAGGGAGAAGTGGTAGGTCAAGCTAGGGAGAGTGCCTGCAAGCCAAAGCCAGAAGATCTAGAATGTGAGGCCAAGGGGCTTGCTGGCTGGGCTTTATCTGGAAGATAAAGGGACACTAAGCACAACTTTTAGCAGTAGTGGCATGTTGAAATCTGGAATTCATTGCTACTGGAAGTAATTTCCTAAAGTCTACATAATACATTTTATCCCAAAATTCCCATGTGGTCCTAGAAGCTGGCCTCTGTAGCTTCCTGCAAAGGCATTAACAGTTCAGTGTAAATGACTCATAGAAACAGCAACCCACAGCCACATAAGGTGGCTCACACCTGTAATCCCGACACTTTGGGAGGCCAAGGCAAAAGGATCACTTGAACCCAGAAGTTCGAGACCACAACAACACAGAGGCAACTGTGTGGGCAACACAGTGAGACCACCACCTCTACAAATAATTTTCTTTAATTAGCTGGGCGTGGTGGTGTATACATATGGTCCCAGCTACTCAGGAGCCTGTGGCAGGAGGATCACTTCAGTCCAGGAAATCAAAGGTTGCAGTGAGCCATGATTGCACCACTGCACTGCAGCATGGGTGAAAGTGTGAGGCCCCATCTCAATAGAAAAAAAAAATGAAAGAGAAAGAGCAACCTTCACAAGAAATGTATAATAATCATCATCATAATTAGTATATAACAGCTCCGGCTAATAAGATGCTGACCACAAACCAACGTGTACAGTGTCAGTAAAGATTCAGAGACAAATCATTTGGAAAAGTAAAAATTTACCTGAAAGAGGTATAAAAGAGTCAGTTTTCCAAACTGGATCATCACATTAAAAAACACATCAAAATTAGGAAACTGCATATTCAAACAAGATACTACCTCACACCTGTTAGAATCATTAATATCAAAAAAACTGAAAATACTAAATGTTTGCAAGGATGTAGAACAGCAAGAAATCTCATTCACTGCCGATTGATGCAAATGGTAGCCACACTTTGGAAGAGAGTTTGCTAGTTTCTTTTTTTTTTTTTTTTTTTTTTTTTTTTGAGGCCGGAGTCTCAGCTCTGCCGCCCAGGCTGGAGTGCAGTGGCGGATCTCAGCTCACTGCAAGCTCCGCCTCCCGGTTTCAGCCATTCTCCTGCCTCCAGCCTCCCGAGTAGCTGGGACTACGAAGCGTCCAGCCACCTGGCCAACTAGTTTTTGTATTTTTAGTAGAGGCAGGGGTTTCACCATGTTGTAGGATGGTCTCGATCTCCTGACCTCATGATCCACCCATCTCAGCCTCCCAAAGTGCCGGGATTACAGGCGTGAGCCACCGCGCCCGGCCAAAGTTTCTTATCAATTAAACATACTTGTACAATATGATCCAGCAGTTGTGCTCCCTGGTATTTGCCCAAATGAACTGAAAGCATATCCACACAAAAACCTGCACACAAATGTTTACAGCAGCTTTATTCATAACTGCCCAAAACTGGAAGCAACCAAGACATCTCTCAGTAAGTGAATGGATAAACAAATCAAGGTACATTTATACAACAGAATATTCTATCGACATTCTGGAAAAGGCAAAATTAGAGAGATGGTTAACAGATCAGTGATTATCAGGGATTCAGGGGCAAGGGTAAGAGATGGCTTGTGAGTTTTTGGTCAATTGAAACTGCCTGTATGATGCTCTAATTATAACTACAAGACATTAAGCAGTTCTCAAAAACCACAGAACTTTACAACACAAAAATTAAAACTTAATGTATGTACTTTATTTTAAAAAATAATTTAGGAGGTCCAAGCTCAAGACAAGATGTGGAAAGTGACAAAACAATCTGACTGTATTAAAAATATATTAAACAACCTTACCAAAGGGGTTGGAGAATAAGGTGCTGACCTAAGTCATTTTAGAAACGAGTAGAATCTCTAGGGTGGAAGGAGAAAAAGGAACTGTAAGCACTGAAGTACATAAGCACTGTACTCTAGTTGATAAAGTTGTTTACCAAGGAGTACAAGATAACAATCCTCATACTGCTATACGTGTATACTGAAAGTGAACAATTAAGTAAATGAATAGTGGATGGTGCAAACCAGTTTCTCACTGTTGGAGTGAGAGGCCAGCAAGGGGAGAAAGCTAGAACAATCCATGCAGCAATGGATTCAAGTTACAAATGTCAGTATGAACTAATGCTCAAGAAAGGTACAGATGATTACATATAGAAATATCTATAGATGTAACAGATGATTATATATGGAAATATCTATAGATGTAACAGATGATTACATATGGAAAATCTATAGATGTAACAGATGGTTACATACAGAAATATCTATAGATGTAACAGATGATTACATACGGAAATATCTATAGATGTAACAATTAATTTTATACAGAAATATCTATAGATGTAACAGATGATTACATACAGAAATATCTATAGATGTAACAGATGATTACATAGGAAATATCTATAGATGTAACAGATGGTTACATACAGAAATATCTATAGATGTAACAGATGATTACATATGGAAATATCTATAGATGTAACAGATGAGTTACATATATGGAAATATCTATAGATGTAACAGATGGTTACATATGGAAATATCTATAGATGTATATATACACAGGTTAGCTCAAGAAAGATACAGATGGTTACATATGGAAATAGCTATAGACATGTGCCTACATACAAGTTAGTTAGTATACAAACATATATCTCCTTTGCTCTGTCAGCTAAAATGGCCTAAAAGCAACAAAACTCCCATAGCAACAAATACATTCAGCACCTAGATATTGGCTTCTTATATTATTCTCCAATAAAAGGAACCAGGACTCCTTGGAGAAATGGCTGATCCTACCACAAGGGCAGGAAATACTATACACAAAATGAGCCTGGAGCATCATCACTTTCAGTAGTACCAGAAAGGAAAGAGGTGCTTAAAAACAAAACACACACACAACGATGCGGGTATGTCAAAGGGACACAGGAACCAACTGAAAGTGCTCCCAATGGGCAAAGCTGGAGCAATTCGAGAGAAAAAAAATGCAACATGGAACTATAAACCCAAGAATTTTTTTAAAATCCGTCAATTCATACTGAAATAAATAAATGATTGGAAAAATAAGTAAGTGGGAGAGCAGATAAATCTCCCAAGATAATACTAGTCTAAATCATTTATATAGACACTCCATCCTCAGTGAGGCAGAGCACAACCCTCCACCCTTTAAGTGTGCACTACACAAGATGACTTGCTTTCAAACAGTACAGTATGGAAAGACAGAGAAAAAAAGAAGAGTCACTTTACAGTGAAGAAATCTGACAAACACACCTCAGCCAGGTAATCAAGGTCACCATGAAGAGTGATTAGTTATGTTGACAGTGAGCTTCCTTGACATGTGATAGCACTGGCAGTTTATCTCAGTGGTCTTCATCCCCAAAACCCATAACTGGCCAGGTGCAGTGGCTCATGCCTGTAATCCCAGCACTTTGAGAGGCCAAGACGGGTGGATCACAAGGTCAGGAGATCGAGACCATCCTGGCTAACAGGTGAAATCCCATTACTAAAAATACAAAAAATTAGTAGGGCGTGTTGGCGGATGCCTGTAGTCCCAGCTACTCAGGAGGCTGAGGCAGGAGAATGGCGTGAACCTGGGAGGCAGAGATTGCAGTGAGCTGAGATTGCACCACCGTACTCCAGCCTGGGCGAGACTCCATCTCAAAAAACAAAACAAAACAAAACAAACAAAAAAAAACCCCATAACTAATCACGAGAAAACACCAGATCCCAGCAGATCCCAACTGAGGCACATTCTACAGAATACCTGCCCAGTCCTACTCAAAATTGTCAAAGTCATCAAAAACAAGGAAAGTCTGAGAAGCTGTCACAGCCAAGAGGAGTCTGAGGAACCACAATGATTAAATATAATGTGGGATCTTGGCTGGGATCCTGGAACAGAAAAGGACATTAAGGGAAAACTGAAGAAATATAAAATATGGACTTTAGTTAATAATAATGGCTTGATATTGGTCCATTAATTTTGACAAATATCCCTTACAGATGTAAGATGTTAAACTGGATGTAGGGTTTACAAAGATTCTCTGTACCATCCTCATATAATTCTGTAAATCTAACACTGTTCTAAAATCTTTAAAAATATTTTTTAAGAAATAGTAATTAAAGAAAAAAAAAAAGGCCCCAGTCTTAGTCTGAACACATTGGGAAAACAGCAGCTCTCACAGCAGTGTCACATTCTGAAAAGTCGTCGCCTATCTTCAGACACTGACATTGCGGAGGTCATGGTAACAGTGTCTTTAGAAGAGGAACCCAGAAAGTCCAACTTTACAGGAAGTACTCAATATTTCATCATTTGAGGCACCCAGTTAGACGCCGTATGTCTAAGATATAGAGTGTTTCCCCTCTGACTAAGGTATGTGATGTACTTAGTCACAACTGAAGCAGAAAACGTCAGCCTTGCCCCCAAATATTTCCTAATTCTTACAGTGAATACTCAGCTTAAGCGGCTGAATGTTCTGAAGACAGGCTACCAATTTTGGACCCTGCCATAACAGCAGCCCCTTCTGCTGAGAACTTACAGCATGCCAGGCACTTCCTCTGCATGGCTGCTCTCCTCATGCCAGCTCAGCAAGACAAGGACTATTGTTTCTGTTTTACAGATGGGGAAACAGAGGCCCAGAAAGGCTAAGCATTTGTCCACAACTTCTACAGCTAGCAAGCAAGGGAACCAGTCTTTGAAATCACATCTACCAGGCACTGAAGCTCAGGCCAGCTTCTTCATCCATGCTGGGTCCCTTGGCCTCTGCACACACATAGGCCTGCCAGTGGGGGCCTCGCCCAGCCATGTGCAGAGCTTACTGGACAACTGGACATTTGTGTGAACAGTGCAAATGCTCCTACGGGGAACAAAGGATTCTTCCGCCCTTGAAACAGAGCCAGGGTCTAAAAGCTTCTACAGAACCCACATGAATCACAGTCACCAATATGCCATTAGATCTTGGACATTAATTCCCTAAAAGTATTTCTGAACCTTTGAAGCGATTAACCCCTCATTGTATTAACTCCCACTCCTGCTGCAAGCTACAGTTGCTAGCTTTTCTTTTTCTATTTAAATGAGACATTGATTTTTACTTCTTTATCTCATGAAGTTTGCTTAAATGAAGCTATGTTTTACAAGTGATTATTTTCACTTTATTTCCTGAATTTTAGGATAATCCTTTGTCAGCTTCCAAGATTTCCATGGTTTCCAAACTTAAGCAGCAAAACAGTGGTGTTGCCCTCCTTGGCTCCTTGATCAACAGTGTCCCTCAAGGGTTCAGGGGGTAAGAGACCATGGGGGAGTCACAGGATCCCTGAAATCTCACAGCAGCAATTTAACCTTGGAATTGGATAGAAATGCAGATTCTGACCCTCCTGCCACGCCTCCTCCCACAAGGTGGCCCAGCCTCTGCAGGAATACCTTCAGGAGACCAGAGCACCACTCCAGCCCTTGGGAAGAAAAGCTGCAACCCACCCCTCCCCTACAGCACCCACATGGTGAGCCCAAACATCCTCTTTTCATACAGAACCAGTCTAAAGCTTTTTCCCAGTTTCGGCATGTGGAACCCCTAGGAAGGAGGGAAGTAGGGTATGCTGAGTCGGACTATCTCAGTAGAACGAAACTTCCTCAGTCCCATAGTTTTACTCAGTGATGAAGCAGAATGTGGGCTTTGCCACTGAAGACACCTGGGCTAAGTTCTGACACCAGTGCAGTGACCTTGAGCAAGCTTCTCAGGTCATCCTCCTCACCTGGGAGGACCAGCTTCCTGGGGCTGCACGTGCAGTCAGGATGACACCTGGGTGCTCGGCTCTGTAACTCAGAAGATCCTTCAGCGTGGGCTCTTGACACTTCCTCTGACTGCACGTGCCAGTGATGGCCCCACTCTCTCCCTGCCTCTCCCAGGAGTCCAAGAACAGGCAGGCAGCACACAGAGAAGCAGGACTATCACCTCCACTATTTGGATATTATGCTCCTAATAATACCTCTGTATTTGGCAAACATCCTCTGGAATCATTCTGATTATGCCTCAGTCAAGGATCACATGCAATGATGGCCCAAAGTCTCACAAAGTGTGGACAGAGGTGCTCACTGGAAATGCGGATCCCCATGCCTCACATCCACTGGGTCAGAGACTGCACTTTATTTATTATGTTATTTATTATTTATATATTTATTTTTGAGATGGAGTCTCACTTTTTCTCCCAGGCTGGAGTGCAATGGCATGATCTCAGCTCACTGCAACCTCTGCTTCCCAGGTTCAAGCAATTCTCCTGCCTCAGCCTTCCGAATAGCTGGGATTACAGGCTCCCACCACCATGGCCAATTTTTCTATTTTTAATAGAGATGGGATTTCACCATGTTGACCAGGCTGGTCTTGAACTCCTGACCTCAGGTGATCCACCCGCCTCAGCCTCCCAAAGTGCTGGGATTACAGGCATGAGTTACTGCACCCGGCCATAATCTGCATTTTAAAAACCCAGCTGACTCATGCACACTAAAGTTTCAGAAGCGCTGACCTACATCCCCAGAGACAAAAAAGTATTCCAATTCCAAGACTTCTATCAGGGAATACTCCCAAGTAGAAAGCATTACTCCTTCCCCATTCCTGCTATCAATAATGTGCGTGCACACTCAGCATGAAGAGCAAGCAGAGGCTGACCTTAGGGGCCTAGAAATAAAAGTTACAGAAAAGGACAAAATAAACGTGCTGACAAGCCTCATAACCAAGAGATTTTCTGTCATCTTTTTACCAGCCTCTTTCTAAGCAGTTTCTTGAACTTTGATCCAAACTGCAGAGATAAATATTTTTTAAAGTAAATACCTAATTCCTAGATGTCAGTCCCACTGGAAACTGAAACAGTATCAACTGAAGCACAGAGAGAGAACAGGGGCTTGCTGGTGTCCCTGACATCTCAGAGGCAGCGAGCTCACCCTAAGTGCACACCGTGGATGCTCCACATCAGCCCACCTCCCTCCACCTGGCTAGGGCTTCTCAACCTAAATGCTGAAAGACCTCCTCATGTCATTTGGGATTTGTGCTAATTGAACCAGCACTTGCCGATTAAGCCAAAAATCTTTCCTCAACTCTAGAGCATTTACAGTATATGGGCAGCGGTGGGGACTGGGGAGGGAGCTATACAGAGGGAGAGAGAGAAATAGAGATAGGTAGGGAAAAAGGGGCAGTAGAGAGAGAAGGCAGAGGGAGAGGGGAGGGAGAGAAGAGAAGGGAGGGAGAGAGCAGAGGGAGGGAAAGGAGAAGCCTGCACTAGTAGCAATAGTGAGCTCCTGTCCCACTCCAATGTGTGAGAGACTCTGCATACTGTAATGTCAGCCAGACTGGACATTCAGGCAGCACACTCAGAATCAATGAACCTGCTGCTAGATGCTGTAAGCCTGGGCAGAGGGCTCTTCTTCTGGCTACACAGTGATGTCAGGGCCCCCAAGAGATTCAACTTTCCTGGTTAGGGGACCTGGGCACTGCTGTTTTGCAGAAGTCCCCCAGATGACTAATGTGTAGTCAGAGTAGAGAATACTGCTCTAGAGGGAGAAAGAGTTTGTTCAAATTCATTACCTCTGGTGTATTGCAGCAATGAGGAGGATTTTCTAAAACACAACATTGCTAATGTAAAGGTGGAAAAGACTCTTTGACAACTGAGTGTCTTGAACAGTGAAAGTCTGTAAGAAAGATGGAGGGTCCTCTTCAAAACTGACTTTCACAACGACATAAACACACATGTGCAAAAGAATGATCTGTCCCAGCAAGGGATGTGCTCTGTGCCTCTCTCACCTCTACAGGGACTGAATTAGTGAGCACCACGGCCAAGTCAGTATTTTAGTCCTGCCTCCTGGGCTCACAGCAGGGGTCAGTAAGCCATGGCTCACAGACCATTTCTGTACAACCTATGAACTAAAAATGATTTTTATTATTTTAAAAGGCTGGGGGGGGGGGCAAAGACTATAAGAGACCACATGTGACCCTCATGCCTAAAATATTTACTATCCAGGCCTTGACAGAAAACATCCACAGATCCCTGATTTGTGGCAACCACAGGTGCCAAGAGGTTCCCTGTTTGGGTCCACACTGACGGGCACTTTCCCTGCTAATTCACAGACAGGAGCACCCTGAAATGGCTTAAGCAGGTCAAGCCATGTAGAAGTGCACTCTCAGTAAAGAATCCCCAGAGAAAACACAGCCACTAATTGCTAGAATCCCCAGGGAGCTGCAGAAGCCCTTGTCTCTATGCGCACAGTGGCCATCTTCAGCCGAGCAGGGGTCCTGCTTGTCCCAGCCCTGGTGTCACTTACCCACTGTGCCCACATCTCCAGTCTGGGTCCTGCTGTGACCTCACACAGAGGCCCTAAGATGCTCACTGAGACCCCTGCTCACAAGGGTGGGGCCTCAAGCTGAAGGCGTCCCTGGATAAGTACAAACAGCAACAGCCCTCACTTGGCGTCAGTGGCCGACGCAGCCAGTCTCCATGAGATTCCTTGGGAACCTGGCTGATCAAGAGAACTCACAGAAGCAAATGAGCCTCACTCAGAGGACGCATCCATCACCATGCTGCATAGAGAGCAACAGCCCAATGCTCCTGACAAGAGGCCGCAGGGGCCTTCTGGCTGGGCCCAGAGAGAGTGCTCCTCACAGCCAGCAAAGTGACCCTCACAACGGACTCTGGAATCAGCACACCAAAGCCAGAAAAAAGAGGCACACCTCCCCAAGATGGGCTCTGTGGAGGCTAACGGTAGAAACCAGGCTCCAGAGGCCAAAGAGAAGCTGGTATTTGGTTATCTCCAGAATCAGCTGTCATCATGTATTCAGCAGACAGCAGGGCTCTGTGTCGTCTACCTGCACTGTATCACATCACTCTCTAGGTCATTTGGCTCACAAAATTGATTTAGGAGAGATTATTCAATTCCATTTTACATTTTCATGTTTTGGAACTCTGCCAGCAGCAACTTCTGTTCTTCCAGAGGTCAGGAAGCTATGGACAAGGCAATCTCTTGCTGTTGTAAATGGAACTCCATATTCCCTTTATGAATTTCCTGTCAATCTTCAAATTACTTCAAATACAATTGCCCTTCACTTAGACAATGTTTTATGTCTCCATGTCTCCCTCCTTCTCATATCCGATCACCCCCTGCCCCACCCCAGTAGCAGACAGCACTCCCTTGGAGCCCCCTGGGGCACCTCTGCCAGGGGAGAGCAGGAAAATGGGGACAGACACTGCAGCTTCCCAGTCTGCAGCTGGCCCGCAGACCACAGCAACAGAAGATATCATGTCTTGCATTTTAAAACTTCCTGCTCTTGTTCCCAGTTCCCCCATCAATCACCATGTTTCCTTACTCTTTTGTGCAGAAAAACTATGTCAACTCCCGTCATTCCTGAGGGCTCTGCTCCACCCCAGCAGTGGTGGTCCTTCTCCCAGTCACCATTGACTCCACACTGCTCAGGGTTGCCACCAGAGTCTCCCTTGGATCCATCCCCAGCATCTCATACGACCTTCACCACCACCCACTCAGCGGCTGGGCAGTGCCCCTTGGCTTTCCTCCAGCTGACCAGCTTGTTCTTCCCAACTCCCCAAGAGAAACGTGTCTTCCCTTCCAACCTCTTGACATCAGCCAGAGGGCCAGCCTCCATCCTGGATCCTCGTCTCTCCTTGTACTCCCCACTTGGTAATTTCATCCATCAACCACTCCCAACCTCCATCTCCCTGGTCCCCTCTCCCAAACCCTGGCTCACATGTAACATCCCATTGCTGTCCCCCACAGGACATGTCCAAACTGCAACCTCACGTGACAACTGCAAAGCCATCTTCCTAGGTTATCAGGCCAAGAGCCATTCTTGATGCCTGTCCTTTTCATGTCACATGCATGTTCATGAGCAAGCCCCAGGAGATGTACCACCAAACTACACCCAGAACCCAGCCACCATGCATACCCACTGCTGCCACCCTGGGCACAGCCACCACCATCCTCCCTGGTGAATGTGCTCCTTCTTCTGTTCATGCCCCCTGAAACAGCAGGCACAATCATCCTTTTACAGGCTAAGTCTATTCATGTCACTGCTCTGCTCAAAACCCTGCAATGGCTCCCTATTTCCCACGGAGTAAAAGTCTAATTCTCCCATCAGCCTCCAAGGCCCTTCAAGACCAACTTGCCCTCTCCCAGTCACGGTACCCCAGAAAAAGGTTCCTCTCAAAATATTACTGCTCGTGAACAATGCACCCAAGGGCTCTGATGGAGATGTGCAAGGAGAAGAATGTTGTTTTCATGCCCATTAACACCACATCCATTCTGCAAGCCACGGGTCAAGGAGTAATTTTGACTTTCAAGTGTTACTACTTAAGAAATACATTTTGTAAGGCTATAGCTGCCACAGATGGTGATTCCTCTGATGGATCTGGGCAAAGTAAATTGAAAACCTTCTGAGAGGCATTCACCATTCTCGATGCCATTAAGAACATTCATGACGCATGGGAGGAGGTCAGAACATCAACAGAGTTTAGAAGAAGTTGATTCCAACCCTCATGGATGCCTTTAAGGGGTTCCTTCCTTTACTGAAGGAAGTCACTGCAGATATGGTGAAAACAGCAAGAGAACTAGAATCAGAAGTGGAGCCAGAAGATGTGACTGAATTGCTGCAATCTCATGATCAAACTTGAACGGATAAGGAGTTGCTTCTTATGGATGAGAAGCAGGAAAGTAGTTACTTGAGATACAGTCTACTAGTAGTGAAGATGCTGTGAACATTGTTGAGATGACAACAAAGGGTTTAGAACATTACATAAGCTTAGTTACTAAAGCAGCAGCAGGGTTCGAGAAGACTGACTCCAATTTTGAAAGAAGTTATACCGTGGTGAAAGGCTATCAAACAGCATCACATGCTACAGAGAAAACTTTCGTGAAAGGAAGAGTCCATTGATGTGGCAAACTTTAGTGTTGTCTTA
The DNA here is from genome assembly GCF_008728515.1 of Papio anubis. Taxonomy (NCBI): domain Eukaryota; kingdom Metazoa; phylum Chordata; class Mammalia; order Primates; family Cercopithecidae; genus Papio; species Papio anubis. Next base: position 181,005,473 of record NC_044979.1, on the reverse strand, counting down.
TTTTCAGAAATTGCCACAGCCACTCCAGCCTTCAGCAACTATCACCCTGATCAGTCAGCGGCCATCAACATCCAGGTAAGACTCTCCACCAGTGAGAAGATGATGACTCACTGAAGGCTTAGATAATCATTAGCATTTTTTAGCAATAAAGTATTTTTTAAATTAAGGTACATACATTGTTTTTAGACATAATGCTATTACACACAATAGAGTGTAAACATAACTTTTGTTTGCCTTGAGAAACCAAAAAATTCACGTGACTTGCTTTGATAGTCACTTTATTGTGGTGTCTGGAACAGAAGCTGCAATAGCTCCGAGATTTGCCTATAGTTGATGTTTCTGATGAGCTTAGCGGTGAAATTATCAAGTGATTTTTTGACACTGTATATAGAAATGTGTTAACGTTAGGAAAATCTTCATAACTCAGCGAACTAGTATTTCCAAATGACTAATGCATGTTATGAAAATCATGCATGGTAAAATATTTGTTTGAGAGGCAAGACTGACAGACAATGGGTTATAATAAAGTACTACAAGTTTATTGATAGTGTTTCAGATTCCATTTTGCAACTAACCTTTAAGAAACTACCACCTGTCAAGTTTTGATGTCCTATCTAACAAGAACATCTACAACAATCTGATAAAGCTACGAAAACACTCCTCTTGTTTCTAGTTTTCTTCACATAATTCCATCAGAACAATGTATCACAACAGATTAATGCAGAAGGACATAGGAAAATCAAGCTGTCATAGTAACTCTGACACTAAAGAGTTCTAGAAATTCTCCTAATTTATTTTTGTTTTATAAAATATAGTTCTTTTGGCCGGGCGCGGTGGCTCAAGCCTGTAACCCCAGCACTTTGGGAGGCCGAGACGGGCGGATCACGAGGTCAGGAGATCGAGACCATCCTGGCGAACATGGTGAAACCCCGTCTCTACTAAAAAGTACAAAAAAACTAGCTGGGCGTGGTGGCAGGCACCTGTAGTCCCAGCTACTCGGGAGGCTGAGGCAGGAGAATGGCGTAAACCCGGGAGGCGGAGCTTACAGTCAGCTGAGATCCGGCCACTGCACTCCAGCCTGGGCGACAGAGCAAGACTCCATCTCAAAAATAAATAAATAAATAAATAGATAGATAGATAGATAGATAGATAGATAGATAGATAGATAGATATAGTTCTTTTTATTAAAATGTTATTTTGGGGCTGGGTGAGGTGGCTCACTCCTGTAATCCCAACACTTTGGGAGGCCAAATTGGCAGATTATTTGAGGTCAGGAGTTCAAGGCCAGCCTGGTCAACATGGCGAAATCCCATCTCTACTAAAAATACAAAAAGTAGCCTGGTGTGGTGGCACACACCTGTAATCCCAGCTACTTAGGAGGCTGAGGCAGGAGAATCGCTTGAGCCTAGGAGGCAGAGGTTGCAGTGAGCCAAGATCATGCCACTGCACTCCAGCCTGGGCAACAGAGTGAGAGTCTGTCTCAAAAAAAGAAAGTGAAACTCTGTCTCAAAAAGTAAATAATAAATGTTTTTATTATGTAATGGGTTCATTATTATTATAAATGAATTTCTGAATAACTTTAAAATCCCTGTGTTAATTTCAAGTAAGGTAACTATCAATAGATAGAATCCAACTTAAGAAGTTGAGAGGAAAGGGGTCCTGAATCCAAAATGTTTGAGAGCCCACTGGCCTAGTGTCATAGGATACCTTGGTGCTTGAGGAGGAAACACAAGTGGTTTTGGTGAAGAACGATGGACCCACTGAGATGATAAGCTGTCACCAGATGCTGCCTGTCCCCTTCCTCACACTGAGTCAGAGGGAAGATCTGTTTGCTTGCTTGTTTGTTTTTAGGTGAGTGCTAATAGGAAAGTAGGTTCACTTGAAAGACTAACATTGGAAGGAAACTGCCTGATGGATTCATTTCAACTTTAATATTGCAAATAATTTTAGAAACTGATATCAGAATTTAATTTTCAAGGCAAAATCCCTCCAGGCGATTATGGTCTGTGAGAGGAGATTTAACCCAAATTGTTCTGTTATCCAACAACATTTATTAGCACTTGGTGGGGGCAATGTGCTGTTCTAAGAAGGGGATCAGGGATATTGCAGATGATTTTTCTGCTCCCAAGGGTTTTAGGAGGGAGAGAATGTTGGTAGGACAAGCTCTCGATGGAAAGGCTGCCTAAGAACACGTAAAATGGTGGAGGAGATGGGAAAGCTGGAGCCACAGCAGCTCTCTACAGAAGGCTCTGGGCCGAGAGAGGCAGCGCCTGAGAAGGAGGGAGTGAGCAGCCTTCATGTAGGCTGGAAGCAGTCTGGCAGGTTACAGCCCTAGACAGGAATTCACATCTCACTGCCTGTTATCAGGACATGGAGCTCACTGGCTGGCTCACTCACATGCACGGGGTACCTATGGCACACTGCGCAGTGGAGAAAAAAAGGTCTGTCAGCACCAGAGAGGTCGTTGTTGCTGGGCGGGCACCTTGTGGGCAACTCTCCCTGTGGAGGGTGTGGGACACAGGCCCAAGATCACAGTACAGGGGGTGCTGTGTACTCATCCTCACTTGGCCTCAGTCCTCTCCATCTATGGGCTGCTTACAGGGCTCCTTGTGGAAATACAGGAACATCTCTTCTATTGGGAATCCAGGGAACAGGGAATTCTGATTAATGTGTTCCCTTTCAGTTTCCAGACCATTATTAGAAAATTCCTTAAGCCATAAGACTAAGTTTCTGATTTATTCCCTAGAACACATTAAATATGATTGAGTCTTTCTAAAAAGACAGGATTTTTCAGGGCCTAAGGGCATCACTGACCACAAAATATTAATAATCCAAGTGTCCTGAGAAATCATCTGGTTTAGATCTCCTGTCTCAGAGCAGAAGCACCCAGGGAGCTTTTCCTGCTATTGCAGAGCCTCCCACCAGACTCAGCAAACATTGTCACTGGCATGCATGGGTCCTGTCCCTCAGCTTCTTGACTATAGAGACGAAATCAGAAAATCTGACTCAGATGAGACTTTGGACTGTGGACATTTGAGTTAATGGTGAAATGAGTTAAGACTTTGGGGGACTATTGGGAAGGTATGATTGGTTTTGAAATGTGAAGACATGAGATTTGAGAGGGGCTGGGGCAGAATGATATGGTTTGGCTGTGTCCCCACCCAAATCTCATCTTGAATTGTAGGTCCCACAATCCCCACATGTTGTGCGAGGGACCTGGTAGGAGATAAATGAATCATGCGGGTGGGTCTTTCCCATGCTATTCTTGTGATAGTGAGTAAGTCTCATGAGATCTGATGGTTTTATACAGGGAGTTTCCCTGAACAAGCTCTCTTATCTGTTGCCATGTGAGACATGCCTTTCACCTTCTGCCATGATTGTGAGGGCCTCCCCAGCCATGTGTAACTGTGAGCCCTTTAAACCTCTTCCTTTTGTAAATTGTCCAGTCTCAGGTATGTTTATATTAGCAGTGTGAGAACAGACTAATACACTGGGTAAGGGCTAGAGTTCCAGATATGACAAGCTATACATGACTCTGGACTCTCTTACTGTCTCTTTCTCTTAATTGGATGGCACTGAGGTTTGGTGTTGGTAACAAACAGGGAGTGGGTGTTGGTTGAAAGCTCTACCAGAGTGCATTGGAGGGAGGGCAGATTGAACTCTGCCTTATCTTCTAATCTCCATCGTCTCCTGCTATTCAAGAATCAATTGCAGGAGTCAGTGCCCTCCACAGAAGGTCTCCAGGATGGAGGAATAATGAAAATGCAGAAAGTGATGTGGAATTGCTAGCTTCTAGGTCACTTGGGAGAGCCCTAGGCCATGCCTCGCTGGGGACTCAGAGGTGTGGATTAGGTTGTCTATGCCCATTTTATTTCTTTCATTACCCTCTAACATCTTTCATTACCTTGGGGTATGAAGACTTTCCTCCATTTGTGGGCCATGTTTGAGTTGCTACATAAAGCGCAGGGCTGTGGCAGGTGATGTTAATGAGCAAGCTGGTCTTTAAATAGCACAGCTCCAATAAGCAGAATCACCTGTTTTATAGCTTGCTATGGAGAAAAGTGTTCACAGAGGATTCCGAATAGCTGGGAGAACATTAGAAAGGCAGTAAAATGTTCCCTGCCCCTGCCGTGAAGCAGGACTGGCTAAGAACACATCTCACAGCAAAGACACTTCCTTTGGGGTGGACCGGAATCATCCATCATGATGCATTAAACTCAGGTTGCATCAAAATGAAGAAGGGCCAAGCCAAAATCTCCTTGATTATGGGAAACTTAGTCATTTGTTCTCTGAGTCAGCTTAATGGCGCATAATGTTCACATCACATTCTTTTGGGGCTGGGCCAAGAGGCCAGCATGCTTGCCAGCAGTGCAGCAATGAGCTAATCAGCCTTTTGGCTCCCACATTCCTGGCCAAGAGCTCTTCTGGAATGAGTGCTGTCACTGCACCAGACCAGAGACCTCATGTAGACTGCTCTTTCTTTTCCTCTATGTCACATGCTGGTCCTTGCTTTCATCAGATGATCCCCAGATCCCTTCTCCCCGAGAGAGCCCTGCCAGGCTGAGGCTCTGAGATGTGATGCTAGAAATTCAGTCCAACAAATTACTTATTGAAAAGCCCTGTCCTGGTAGCTGCTTGGTGGGCGACAGCCCCCATCCTCAAGGAACATGTGTCCCCCATAATGGGAGGCTAATGCATGAACACAAGTGTCTTCAGTGCCATACAGTGTCAGGTATGCATAATCAGAGAAGAGCACACACTCCACAAAGCAATGTGGAGCGTCAGAGAGGTGGGCACTTTGGAGAAAGGGAAGGCGCCTCAAGAGGATGGCACCACAGCCTCATCTTGGAGACGCTGTGGAACAAGCCTGGCACATAGGGATGTTGCAGTAAGGGAGAGTTACTATTATTTTATTGCCTAGACTTCTGTTTTCTAACTTGTAAAATAGAAAAAAGTTGTTTTCCACATCTCTCAGGGACTACATTGTAAAGCCCAGGTGAGACAACAGGATAAGGTGCATGGGGAGTAGTGTGTAGGGAAGGTGGACGGGCCAGATGGGGACTCAGTATCTGGTGTCTGATGACTGAGATGCTTCAGCCTGCATGATATCTACCCCTGGCCACTTCTGAGGCTCACACAACAGAGGAGAAGTCTTCTGGACTTTGTGGAAACTAGTAGGACACAGCTGATTAAAAAATGAGCCACAGCTACATGTTCTGTCTCTGTCTTATTAATAAGATACTGTAAGTAGGAGAATAATTCCTTTGTAATTATTTTTTTCTTTTGAGACAAGGTCTCCCTCTGTTGCCCAGGCTGGAGTACAGTGGCATGATCATGGCTCACTGCAGCCCTCACCTGCCAGGCTCAAGCAATCCTCCCATCTCAGCCTTCTGAGTAGCTGGGACCACAGGTGTGCACACCTACACCCAGCTAATTCTTAAATTTTTTGTAGAGGTGGCATCTCACTATGTTGTTCAGGCTGGTCTCAAACTCCTGGACTCAAGCAATCCTCCTGCCTCAGCCTCCCAAAGTGCTGGAACTGCAGGTATGAGCCATTGCATCTGGCAACTTTGTGATTTTTTAAAGTGGTTTGTATGATTAAGATGGAAAAGTTTTTAAAAATTAAATTATTAGTGAGTGTATCCTCCACAAGTTTGTGCTGGAGCATAAATTTAGGGAGATATTTAGAGTAATTTTTTATGCCATGTAGTATTCCAGTGTACATATGTTCCATAATTTGCTTGTTTGTTTAACTAAAACAGTTGAACTGCTGATGGGCATTTGGGATGTTTCCAGTATTTCACTATTAGGCATAAAGCCTCTATGAAATTTCTTATAGATATCATTTGGTCAACATATGTGCATATTTCTCTTGCACATATATCCAGAAGGAAGACTGGTGTGTCATATGGTTGGTGTCAGTTTATTTTAAGTAGATACTTGCCAGACATTTTTTCAAAGTGGTCAAAGCAGGTCACAATCAACCAGCAGCATGTAAGAATTCAGTTGTTCTACATCCCTACCAGTACTTGCCATTTTCTGTCTTTTTCACGCTTGCCTTTCTAAAGGCTGTCGTGGTACCTCACTGTGGTTTTAATCTGTACTTTCCAGATCACTGACAGCACTGAGCACTTCTTTATAAGTTACTGGACATTTCAATGTCCTGTTTTGTGAAGTGTCTGCTCAAGTATCTTGCCCACTTTTTGTTGGTTGCTTTTATTTGTTTTTTTTTTTTTTGAGACAGAGTCTTGCTCTGTTGCCAGGCTGGAGTGCAGTGGCGCAATCTCGGCTCACTGCAACCTCCGCCGCCCAGGTTCAAGCAATTCTCCTGCCTCAGCCTCCCGAGTAGCTGGGACTACAGGCACGCGCCACCATGCCCAGCTAATTTTTGTTTGTTTTTTGTTTTGTTTTTTTTTTTGAGACGGAGTCTCACTCTGTCGCCCAGGCTGGAATGCAGTGGCCGGATCTCCGCTCACTGCAAGCTCCGCCTCCCGGGTTTACGCCATTCTCCTGCCTCAGCCTCCCGAGTAGCTGGGACTACAGGCGCCCGCCACCTCGCCCGGCTAGTTTTTTGTATTTTTAGTAGAGACGGGGTTTCACCGGGTTAGCCAGGATGGTCTCGATCTGCTGACCTCGTGATCCGCCCTTCTCGGCCTCCCAAAGTGCTGGGATTACAGGCTTGAGCCACCGCGCCCAGCCTAATTTTTGTATTTTTTAGTAGAGACGGGGTTTCACAGTGCTGGCCAGGATGGTCTCAATCTCTTGACCTCATGATCCACCTGCCTCTGCCTCCCAAAGTGCTGGGATTACAGGCGTGAGCCACCGCGCCCAGCCTGTTTGTTGCCTTTTTTAAAAAATTAACTTGCAGTCGTTTTTATACATTCTGGAGACAAATCTTTTGGTTAATATATGTATTGCAAACATCTTTTCTTAGTGTGTGCCCTGTCTTTGCACATTTCTCTCACTTAATGGTCTTCTGATAAACAAAAGTTCTTATTTTTAATAAAGTCCAACTTCTCAATCGTTTCTTTTATAGGTAGGGCTTATTGAGTCTGGTTTAAGAAAAATTTGTTTATCCTGAAGCCATGAAGAAGATATTCTTCCATATTTTCCTCTAGCAGTGTTAGTATATTAACATTTAGGTCCAATCCAACTGTGGCTGGTGTGAGACAGAGTCCAAGTTCATGTTTGCCATATGTATGTCCAGTTACTCTACTTCCATTTATTGAAAATACCTTTTTTTTTTGAGACAGAGTCTTGCTCTGTTACCTAGGCTGGAGTGCAGTGGCACAATCTCAGCTCACTGCAACCTCTGCCTCCCGGGTTCAAGTGATTGCCCTGCCTCAGCCTCCTGAGTGGCTGGGATTACAGGTGTGTGCCACCACACCAGGCTAATTTTTGTATTTTTAGTAGAGATGGGATTTCACCATGTTGGTCAGGCTGGTCTTGAACTCCTGACCTCGTGATCCAACTGCCTCAGCCTCCCAAAGTGCTGGGATTATAGGTGTGAGCCAACGCGCCTGGCTGGAAAAGACCATTCTTTTCATGCTTAATTGTAGGTGGTGCCTTTGCTAAAAATCAAATGGCCTTATGTACCAGGTTCTAGTCAGGAGACAATAATTACAGTAGTAATTTGAATAGAGACAATTTAATAAAAATAATAATTAACTAGTAAAAGGGATTAACTATCAAGATGGGTAAAGGGTAAAGACCACTGTAAAGAATATAGGAATAACAAATGTAAAAGCCACTAAAGGAGAGTCCTAAGAAAAGGAATAAACACAGAAGAGGGTCTCTCTAACAAGTCTGAGATTCAGGCATTGTTACAGAGTGCATTGACCCACTGGAGAAACGCACTGAGGTACTTGAGGCTGGAGCCAATGCTGAGGTGCCTGTGAGACTCTCTGGGCAGTCAAGTACTGGGGTGCTGGCTACTGTTGATAAGAAACTGCCCACTGGCTGCCATGCCATCAAACAAGAACAAAAGCCCTGGAACCTGTAAGAGAAGCCCCTTCCTCTACCAGTGTCCCTCCAGCACCCTCTGCTGACAAGCCCACCACTATGCCAAATGGTCAAGAAATTTTCTTAGGGTCCAGCACCAATTTCAACAAATGGGGCCAAGACAGGTGGGATCAGGAGTTAAGAGGTAATAAGAGATAACTGGCACAGCACACCTTTTGGGTGGGTCTGCTTCTTGGCTCTTCTGTTTCAGTTTCTCCATGTTATGTCAAGGCTCTGTACTGATTACCACAGCTTGATAGTATATCCTCATAATGGCTGGTGGAGATCCTCCACTGGCATTCTGCATTAAGACTGCCTGTGCTATTCGAAGTCTTCTGCACATCTTTATGCATTTTAGAATAAACACGCTGATTTACACCTAAGAAAAAGAAAACCTGCTGACATTTCTATTGTGGTGTTTAAGTTTCATAGAGTAGTTTGGGAAAGAACTGATATTTTTATAATATTGAGTTTTTCAATGCAAATAATATGATTTATTCCTCCACTTAAGCTTCTTTTTCTCAATGATATTCTGTTGTCTTTACTATAGAGGCACTGGTTTTGTTCAATTTATTTCTAGAAATTCTTTTGATTCTACTGTTGCTGCTGCACAGAAATATAATTGAGTGGTGTTTATTCACCTTCTATCCAGCAACCTTGCTAAATTTATTTACAAATTTCCGTGTAATGGCATATAAAGTCTTCAACTATGATTGCGTATTTATCTATTCCTCTTTTCAGTTCTGTTTTTGCTTTTTGTATTTTAAGGAGACAATATTAGATGCATGCCTATTCAGGGTGTTACATCTTCCCACTGAACTAGCCCTTTTATAATTATGCAATGTCCTTCTTTTTCTCTGGTAATATATTTTGCCTTAGTGTCAATTTTGACTACAGTAATAAAGTTACTCCAGGCCGGGCGCGGTGGCTCAAGCCTGTAATCCCAGCACTTTGGGAGGCCGAGACGGGCGGATCACGAGGTCAGGAGATCGAGACCATCCTGGCTAACACAGTGAAACCCCGTCTCTACTAAAAAATACAAAAACTTAGCCGGGCGAGGTGGCGGGCGCCTGTAGTCCCAGCTACTCGGGAGGCTGAGGCAGGAGAATGGCGTAAACCCGGGAGGTGGAGCTTGCAGTGAGCTGAGATCCGGCCACTGCACTCCAGCCTGGGCGGCAGAGCAAGACTCCGTCTCAAAAAAATAAAAATAAAAATAAAAAAAATAAAGTTACTCCAGTTTGTCTAGGTTAATGTTCAAGTAGTATAGATTTTTCTCGTTTACTTTCAACCTAACTACATCCTTACTTTTAAAATATGCTTCTTTTAGACAGAATATAGTTTTTATTCGGTCTGACAACCTTTAGAATTTTAATTGGAGTGTTTAATCTAGATGCATTCAATTTGTATTTCTAAAATGTTCATTTTAATTCTACCATCTTGCTATTTGGTTGGTTGTTGTTTTTGTTATTTTTTTGGTCCTGTGGTTCTCTGGTTACTTTATTTCCCCTTTCCCATCTTCATTTGGAATAATGAGGTATTTTTTATTCCGTTGTTTTAATCTCAGCTTTTTATTTATTCTAGTGTTATCATTTTAGTAGTTATCTAAGAGATTCCAATTACACTATAATTTATTATAGACTGTTTTAAAAATCTCAGAAGAGTTTAACTCCCTTTATCCCCTCCTGCACTGACAGTCATACATTTTTACTTTTACATGTTATAGATTCAATATGACATTATTTCTGTTTTAAGCAGTCAATATCCTAAAATATTTGTTCATATATTTACCCTTTCTTGTGTTCTTCATTCCTTCTATGCTTCCATTTGGGAATATTTCCTTTCAACCTAAAGAACTTGCTAAAAGTATTCTTATAGTACAGGTCTGTCAATGACAGACTGTCTCAATCTTTGTCTGAGAACATATTTATGTTGCCCTTCATTTTTAAAAAATATTTTCAGTGAGTATAGAAATTCTAGATTGACAGTTTTCTGTCAGCATTGAAATTCTTCATCTTTTTATCCATTTGTTCCTCTTTTCCTGTTTTTAAACATATTAATCATATTTGTTTTCATCAAATTTATTGGGGAATAATTTACCTTAAAAATTATATTCAATCAAAGTGTACAATTTGATGAGTTTTAACAGTTGTATATGATCCTAAGACAGGGCATTTCCATCACCCCCAAAAGATTACTTGTGTTCCTTTATAGGCTATTCCCTCCACTGGGTCCTCTGGGTCCATGAAAAACACAGACATGCTTTTTGTCATTTTAGATTCGTCTGTATTTTTTATTAATGGAATCACATACTATAAACTTTTAATTCTGTCTTCTTTCACTTAACATAATAATTTTGAGATTCACCCACGTTATCGTGGGTATCAGAACAATGTTGAAGAGAAGTGGTGAAAGCAGACATCCTTGCCTTGCTGGTAGTCTTAGGAGGTAAGTGTTCACTATTTCACCTTTGAGTATGAAGTTAGCCCTTTATCAGGTTGACAAAATTCTTGTATGTTCCTAATTTACTGAGAATTTTTATCATTAGTGGGTGTTGAATTTTGTCAAATGTTTTTCTGCAACTATTGAAATAATTGTCTGGTTTTTCTCCTTTATTGTTAATATGGTAAATTACATTGAATGATGATGATTACATTGAATGATGAGTAAACAAAACTCGCATTCTTGCTATAAACCCCATTTGGTTGTGATGTTTTATCCATTTAAAATATTTCTCAATTTGATTTCATAATGTTTTAAGGATTTTAGTATCTAATTACATGAGGAATATTAGTCAGTACCTTTTTCTTGTAGTATCTCCATCTGGTTTTGGTATCCGGATATTATTGGCCTCATAAGTACGATGAGTTCAGAGGTGTTTTCCTCTCTTCCGTTCTCTGGAAGAGTCTGGGTAGAATCAGTATTAATTCTTTTAAAAATATCTGGTAGAATGCACCAGTGTAGCCTTCTGAGCTTAGAGTTTTTAACTAGAAATTGAATTATATAGTAGATATGGGCCTATTCCAGTTATTTATTTCTTTTTGAATGAGCTTTAATTGCTTCGTTGTTTTGAATGAGCTTTAGTTTTTCAAGGAATTCGACCAATTCTTCCCAGTTGTATAATATGCTGGCTAAAGTTGTTTAGGATATTCTCTTATTATCCTTTTATTATTTGTAGGATCTGTAGAGATAATTCCTCTTTCATTCTTGATATTCATGTTTTGTGCCTTTTTTTATCTTGATCATTCTAGCTATGAGCTCATAGATTTTGTTGATCTTTTCAAAGAACCAGCTTTTAGCTCAATTTTTTGTCTATTTTAAATTTTGCTGATTTCCACGATCTTATTTTTTTCCTTCAACTTACTTTAGATTATTTTGCTGTTCTTTTTCTAGTTTTTTGAGTGCAACCTAAGGCCACTGTTTAGAAACCTTTAGTTTGTCCCTGAACTTGAGAGTGGCCTTCCTGGATTCTTCATTGAGACCCTTCCAGGTCCTTATCTCCTCAATCCTGCAAGTTCAGCCAGTTAAAGCTTCTGAGCTGATCTTTTCAGCTTCTTGCCACACACTGATGGATTCAAAATCTGGAAAAATGACTTGAGGGGGAGATGGACTGTGTATTTGTTGCGGGTCTGTTTCCTTCAGGGTGACTTTATTCCCTAGACACCTGGAGAATCTGGGAGAGTTGCCATTCTATCTCATTGGCCCATCTCCTGGCTTCCTGCACAGTTCCAGAACTTGCCAGATAATCTGATGGACAGAACAGGACTTGTGTTGGGACTCCTTTAGTTTCCAGTCAATTACGGTAGTAACTTAAGACTCCACAAATGCGCTGCTGGCTTTTCTTTTCTCCCATAGAATCCCTCAGCTTGAACCACACCTGATTCCAGGCAATGTTTGGAATTATTGGCTTATTTTTAGCTTATCTAGAAGGGTTGTTATAGCTCATATACTCTTCATTGCTTTGATCATTTTAGAAATACAGTTTTTGCAATTTACCATTTTTTATAAATCCACTTGTTCCATTGGTGACATTGGCCTGCTCCGACTCACTGTATTCTAATTGAAGGCAGAATTCTCCCTCTCTCTGTTTAATTTAAATACAATCAAATTCATCTATTTTAGGTGTACAGATTAGTGAACTGTGATGTATATACACACACCCACACACACATATAAATAGAGTGCTGTATAACTACCCCCATAAACAAGATATAGAACAAAAAGTTCTGGTACCCCTTTTCATTCAATATTCCCCACTCTCACCTTCCAGTCTGGGCAATTATTGATATTCTTATGTAAATAGAATCATATGATATGTACTGACTTCTTTTGTTATGTCTGGCTTACTTCTTTCATCATTTTTAAGATGAATCCATATTGTATGAATGTATTTTGTTCCTGTTTATTAGTTAGTATTGCACTATATGTTTGTTTACTTGCCTGTTGATAGATTTTTTAATTGTTCCTAGCTTTTAACTATTATAAATAAAGCTATTATGAACACTTTTGTACATGTCTTTGCATAAGAATATACTTTCACTTTTTTGTGGGTAATCTGGGAGTGGAATGGTTATGTGGTATATGGTAAGTGCTACGGTATTTAGCTTTATAAGGATCTGTCAAACTGTTTTCCAAAGTGGTTGAGTGGTTTACTCTCCCACTTGGCCTGTGTGATGGATCCAGCTTACCACTATTTGTATCACTACTTATTTTCATTCCATTTTAGCCATTCTGTTAGATGTATACTGGTATCTCTTTATAACTTCAGTTTTTATTTTCCTAAAGACTAATTAATATAGATATTAATATCTCATTGTGCTTTTAGCTTTCATTTTCCTGAAGACTAATGATGATGAGCATCTTTTTCATATGCTTATTAACCATTTATATGTCTTCTATGATGCACCTGTAGAAATATTTTGGTATTTTTTATTGAGTTGCTGTTTCTTTATTATTTAGCTGCAAAAGGTCTTTGTATATTCTGAACGAGCTCTCTTCTCAGATATATGTAGGAAAAAAATTTTCCATTCTGTTATTTGCCTTTTCATTTTGTAAATGGTGTCTTGCAAAGAACAGAATTTTAAAACTTTGATGAAATGTAAATTAAAGTTTTTCTTTTGTTGGTGTATTGCTTTATTTTTATTTTTATTTATTTATTTGTTGATGTTTCTAAGAATCTAGCAAGCCCCAAGGTCAGAAAGATTTTCTCCTTTGTTTTCTTCTAAAAGTTTCATGGACTTAGCTTTTATATTCAGGTTAATTTTGAATACAGTGTTAGGCAAGAATCAAGGTTCATTTTTTTTATATGGATATTCAGTTCTTCTGACAGTTTGTTGGAAATATTTCCCTTTCTCCACTGAAATGCCTTGACATTTGTCAAAAATCAACTGATCATACAAGCTTGGGTCTATTTTTAGACTCTGTGTTCTGTTCTATCTACATGCCTATCCCTATTCTATTATACGCTATCAATTACTGGATATTTGAAACCAGATAAATCAAGTCCTCCAACTTTGGTCTTATCCAAATAGTTATGGCTGTTTTAGGTCTTTTGCATTTAAAAACAAAAATTTAGAATCAGCTTCTCAACTTCTTCCAAAAAAGCCTGCTAGAGTTTGATTGAGATAGCTTTCAATCTGTAGATCAATTCAAATTGACATATTACCAACACTGAGTCTTCCATTCAGTGTACATCATAATCTCTTCATGTATTAAGTCTTTTGTTTCTCCTAGCACTGTTTTTGAAATTTCCAGTATACAAGTCTTGCACATATTTTGTTAACTTTATCCTGTTTCATATTCTGGGGTACTATAATAAATGGCTGTTTATAATTTTTTTCATTTCCAGTGTTAGCTAGTATACAGAAATAGTTTGCTTTATATATTGAACTTGAATCCTCGATTTAGCTAAAGCTATTAGTTTTAATAACCTTTGCTCTATGATCTGGTCGTCTGTGAATTCCTATCCAATATGTGTACCTTTTATTTATTTTTTCCACCTTATTGTCTAAGACTTCCAGTATAATGTTGAATAGAAGTACTGAGAATGGATCTTCTTGCCTTGTTTTTTACCTTAGGAGGAAACATTTAGTCATTCACCATGAAGTATAATGTTAATGTGGGTTTTTCATAAATCCACTTGTTAGCTTGAAGAAGTTCCCTTTTCTTCTTGTTTCCTAACATTTTTTTATCATCAATGTGTGTTGAATTTTGTCAAGTGTTTTACCTGCACGTATTGAGGTGATGATAGAGTATTTTTTTTGTTGTTCTGTTAATATTTTGAGTTTACTAAATGTTAAACCAACCTTGCATTCCTAGGTTGAACCCCATTTGGTCCTGATGGCTTATCTACCTACCTACCTATCTTCCTAAGTTTGATTTGCTGATACTTGTCATCTTTTATATCAGTGATTAAGGACTTTTATATCTATGATCCTGAGTTAAATTTTCTGGTGTTTTTTATCTTGGAATATTTTTGCCAGGTTTCATGACAGGATAAAGCTGGCCTCATTAAAGAAAATTTAGCAGTATTCCCTCATCCATTTTCTGAAAAAAAAAAATTGTGAAGGAATATTTTTTTTCTCAAACTTTTTTGACAGAATTCATCTGGGCCTCAAGTTTTCTTAGTGGTAAAATTTTAAATTAAGGACTTAGATTTTTAAAGCTTTTCAGATTTTTGTGTCCTGAGTCAATTTTAGTAATTTGTTTATGTTGTTTTATTAAGGTATTGAATTTTCCTAAGTTATCAAGTTCAATGATATAAAATATTGCATCATTAGCCTTTTCAGTGTTGTAAGATCTGTAATGATGTCTTCTTTTTACTACTGATATTTTAACCTGTATTTCTTCTCTTCTCCTGATCAGTTGAGCCAGAGGTTTATTAATTTTGATTTTTTCAAGTAAAATGATTATGCCTTCATAGTCTTCTTTTCACTGTTTTTCATTTTATTGATCTTTATTCTTAACTTTATTATTTTCTTCCTATTTATTTTGGATATACTTTACTGTTATTTTATTAGCTTCTTAAGGTAAAGGTTAGAGTAATTGATTTGGGATCTTTTTTCTCTTCTGATATCAGCACTGACATCTATACACTTGTAAGTAACCACTGCCTTAGCTGTATCCCACATATTTTTGAACTTTTTATATTTGGAAATAATTGTAGACTTAACAGAAGTTGCAAAAATCATAAGAAGAGTCTTCTTATCAATAACCTTATTATTGATTTCTAATTTAATTTTGTGGTAGTCAGAAAACATTTTATTATTTAACACTTTTTCATGTTTTCTTGAAATTAGTTTGTATTCTTCAGTTGTTGCTGACATATTCTATAAGTTTCAGTAGAATAAACTGGTTGATGGTGGTGTTCCACTTTTCTATTCTCTTATTGATTTCATGTCTACTTGCTTTAGTACAGGGAAAAGAGTACTTTTCTACTTTTAATTCTGTTTCATGTATTTTAAAACTTGTTTTTAGGTACATACATAGTAGGATTGTTATATCTTTTTGTTAAATTGATACTTTATCATTATGAAATATCTTTGGCTGGGGGCACGGTGGCTTACAACTGTAATCCCAGCACTTTGGGAGGCCGAGGCGGGCGGATCACGAGGTCAGGAGATTGAGACCATCCTGGCTAACACTGTGAAACCCCGTCTCTACTGAAAATACAAAAAAATTAGCTGGGCATAGTGGTGGGCGCCTGTAGTCCCATCTACTTGGGAGGCTGAGGCAGGAGAATGGCATGAAACCTGGGGGGCAGAGCTTGCAGTGAGTGGAAATCGCACCACTGCACTCCAGCCTGGGCAACAGAGCGAGACTCCATTTCAAAAAAAGAAAAAAAAAAGAAAAAGAAAAGAAATGTCTTTATTTCTAATTAGTCTTTGCATGGTATATCTTTTTCATCCTTTTTCTTCTAACCTGGTTGTATCTTTATATTTAATGTGAGTTTTATTCATATTGTTGGGTCTTGTTTTTTTATCCTGTCTTTGCCTTGTAATTGGAATGTTTTGACCACTTGCTTTTATTATTTAATTTTGATACTGTTGGGTTTAAATTTACTAACTTAATACTTGCTTTTTGTTTATTTCATCTGTTCTTTGTTCCTCTTATTAGTTCTTTATCTTTTAGCATTCCATTTATCTCCAGCCCTGACAACATCACTGTATTATCCATATCTATCATAGTGGATTTTTCTTTTTCTTGATGGATACATGCTCACCTATATCATTTTAGTTCCTCCTTAAGAACTTTCTCTAACATCTCTTATTACCTAAATTTGCTGGTGACAAATTCGGCTTTTGTTTTTCTGGAAGTCTTTATTTCCCCTTAATTTTAAACAATATTTACTCCAGAAATAGAATTATAGGTTGACAGTCTTTTTTTAGCACTTTAAAGTTGTGGGTCCACTGTTTTTTGTTTGTTTGTTTGTTTGTTTTTTAGGCTAATTTCTGATGAGAAATCCATGCCTATTCATTCTTATATTTCTGCCTCTGTGCTTAAGGTTCTCCTCCTATACTTTGGGGTCTCAATATGGTTTTCATTGTGCTTATCTTTCTTGAGTTTTATTAAGCATCTTCAAATTGTGGGTTTATTGCTTTTATCACATTTGAAGTATTTTCTGGCATTGCCTGCCATTGTTTCTTCAATTTTTTTTTCTTCACACCTTCCTCTTCTCCTCTTCTGGGACTTCTAAGTTATGCCACACTGCCTGATATTGTTCCACAGGTCACTGAAGCTCTTTTTCCCTCCTTGTGTTTTAGTTTAGGTCTTTTCTATTTCTTTGTTATACCACTCTTTTTCTTCTGCACATCTAATCAGCTGTTAATTTCATTTATTAAATTTTTCATTTCTGATATTTATTTCACTGTCAAAGTTCCATCTGATTCTTTTTTATATATCTTCTATTTATCTTACACTATGTTCATGTTGCCCTTTAAGTACTTCCACATATTTATAATACTTATTTTAAGATCCTTGTTTGGACAGTTCATCATCTCTACCTTTCAGGGTCTGTTCATATTGACTGTTTTTCCTCTTGTTTTTGGCCATATTTTCTTGCTTTTTTGTAGGTTCAATAGCCTTAGATGATAGTAGACATTGTGAAAATTATATTAAGTGCCTGGATTTTGTCATTATTTTTTAAAGAACAGTAGACTTTCTTCTTTCATGCAGTTAATTTACTTGTGGGTCAGCTTTTTTAAGCTTTGTTAGATTGGATGTACAGTATCTTTTACTCTAGAGCTAAGTTAGCCCTACTCTTGAGGTATACCTTCCATTACCTCTACCGATTGCCTTGGTGATTCAGCAGGGATGCTCCATTCTGGCTGGCCAAAACTCTAATTGTCTCCCAACCCTCTGTTGAGCAATGTAAATTGTTCACCTTAGGCCAGGCACAGTGATTCACGCGTAATCCCAGCACTTTGGGAGGCCAAGGCAGGTGAATCACTTGAGGTCAGGAGTTTGAGATCAGCCTGGCCATTATGGCGAAACCCTGTCTCTACTAAAAACACAAAAATTAGGCAAGGTGGTGGCAGGTGCCTGTAATCCCAGCTACTCGGGAGGCTGAGGCAGGAGAATTGCTTGAACCCAGGAGGCAGAGGCTGCAGTGAGCCAAGATCGTGCCACTGCACTCCAGCCTGGGAGACAGAGTAAGACTCCATCTCAAAAAAAAAAAAAAAAAAAATTCATCTTGTAGGCTTTTTGTTTTGTTTTGTTTTTGTTTCTTGTCTTGCCTCGTGGAGTTTCATGTGTTGGTTATTGGTCAGTGTTTGGCAACAGACTGAAGGAATCCCCAGTGCAGATTTTTGGAGCCGTTTTTACTTCTCTTCAGTCTTTCCATGTATCTCCTCTTCACCATCTCCAACTAACTAAGCCTGCCTGAGCTTTTATCTGTTTCACCAACTCGAATGCTGTAAGGCTCTGCTTATGTTCCCCCTCATTGTCATGCAGTTTGAAAAGTACTTTTACTAAGACAGTTGGGAATTACAGGGTTTATCTTTATCAGTCTTGTGCAGCCTGTTGTCCAGTGTCTGAAGTAAATTGTCTTATATATTTTTCCGGTTTTCTGGTTGTTTGCAACAGAAGGATAAGTCGTATCCTGGTTACTCCATCATGGGCAGAGGCAAAGGTATCCTTCCTTTTTGTATTTCTTATTTTTATTTTTTTAATGGCGGTAAACTACACATAAAATTCACCATCTTAACTATTTTCAAGTGTACAGTTAAGTGGCATTAAGTACATTCACACTGCTGTGCAACTATTACCACCATCTCCAGAACTGTTTTCATCTTGCAAAACTGAAACTCCGTATCCATTAAACAATAATTCCCCAGTTTTCCCTTCCTCACAACCTTTAAAACCCACTCCCCATGTTATTTTCTGTTTCTGAATTTGACTACTCTTGATATCTCACTTAAGTGGAATCATATATTATTCATCCTTTTATGACTGGCTTATTTCACCTCTCTTTGTTTTTAAAGAAAGTGTAACATTTGGTCTTTGCTTCTAATGTTAGGATGATGGTTTGTAATATTCAAAATGTTCAAGCCAACAAGCTGATATGGTAGAGGGTCACAGGGATATACGTTGATGGCTTTCTGTGGCAGAGTGGCAGGGGGCAGGGTGTGGGGAAGATAGACTTCTGTGTGTTTTATTCCATAGCTTAACATTCATCAAACCTCATGTAAATCACTATAAACACTAAGAATGGAAAATTAAGCTGTAGCATTGCCCATTCATATTCCTCTGGTTTAGCAGACATTTTATGAGCACTGTGTTATTCTGTTTTGCATTGTTATAAAGGAATACTTCAGACTGGGCAATTTATGAAGAAAAGAGGTGTTTTGGCTCATGGTTCTGCAGGCTGTACAGGCATGGCACCAGCATCTGCTTGGCTTCTGCTGAGGCCTCAGGAAGCTCTTACTCATGGTGAAAGGTGAAAGAGGAACAGGCATGTCACATAAACAGAAAGAGAGTAAGCAGGGGGGAAGTTCCATGCTCTTCTTTAAACAAACAGTTATCATGTGAATTAACAGAGTAAGAACTCTCTCATTACTGCGGGGAGGACACCAAGCCATTGATGAGGGATCTTCCCCCATGATCCAAACACCTCCCAATAGGCCCCACCTCCAACACTGGGGATCACATTTCAATATGAGATTTGGAAAGGACAAATATCCAAACTATATAAAGCAGTAAAATCAGTAGTTCTCCATCTCTCTTAAGAGTTAAACTCAGGTCCTTCCTTACCAATGGCACCATCAGAACAGATTAAATTTCATACTTAATACCCCCTTAATTTAACATATACTTCCACAGGACCTTATTACTTGTTTGTTTTTGTTTTTAGAGACAGGGTCTCACTGTCACCCACGCTAGAGTGAAGTGGTGTGATCATAGCTCACTGCTGCCTTGAACTTCTGAGCTTAAGTGATCCTTCCACCTCAACCTCCAGAGTAGCTGGGACTACAGGCATGTGCCACCACACTTGGCAATTTTTTTTCTTTTTTTTTTTTTTTTGTAGACATGGGGTCTATGTTGACCAGGCTGGTCTTAAGCAATCCTCCTGTCATGGCCTCCCAAAGCACTAGGATTACAGTTATGAGCCACCATGCCCAGCAACACCTTATTTTATTTATTTATTTATTTATTTTGAGACAGAGTCTCGCTGTCACCCAGGCTGGAGTGCAGTGGAGCGATCTCGGCTCACTGCAAGCTCTGTCTCCCGGGTTCACGCCATTCTCCTGCTTCAGCCTCCCGAGTAGCTGGGACTACAGGCGCCTGCTACCACGCCGGGCTAATGTTTTGTAATTTTGTAGAGACGGGGTTTCACCGTGTTAGCCAGGATGGTCTCAATCTCCTGACCTCGTGATCCGCCTGCCTCAGCCTCCCAAAGTGCTGGGACTACAGGCGCAGCAACACCTTATTTTTAAAACACTCACGTGTATTGATTCCTGTGATAAACTTCTTCAAGGCATAGTGTCACATTCCTGGAAAATTCTGTCCTGACTTCCCATCCTGTAAAGAATCTGCCATTCCATTGCAGTATTATACATATTTGTCTATGATCTCCTGTTACAATCCAATATACCTGTTATTTTTATATCTCTCCCTATAACCCTAAAAGTCTCTTTCACCTTAGATCTCCTTACTTTGCTGTGTCTAACCCAAAGTAAGTCCTCAGTAAAGATTAATTTAAGGAAGGAAAGGCATCATCACTATCCTCAATTATAGGTGAACTTAGTGACTCACCTAAATCTACATGTATTATCTCCAATTCCTTCCTATTCTTTCTTTAACCCACTGCAATCTGGATTTTGTCCTATTACTCCACCAAAAACACCTTTGTGGGGATCACCAAAGGCCTCTTTGACTTTGCTAAATCCAGTGGTCAAGTCTCAATCCTATCTTATTTGACCTATCAGCAGGATCTGAACCAGGTCATTGTTCCCTCCTTCTTGAAATACTTTTTTTACTTGGCTTCTAGGATATACCTCTATCCTGTCTTTTCTCCTAGCTCTCTGATTGATGATATGCAGTATTTTGTTTTGTTTTGTTTTAGATTCCTTCCCCTATCCCAGGCCTCACTGGAAAACCCAGGGTTAGGTTCTTGGTACTCTTCTTCTAGCTCACTTCCTTAGTGATTTCACGTGGTTTCATGACTCTAAATAACTCCTATGGGCTGATGAATCTCCACTATATCTTTTCAGCCTGAACTCCATTCCCTAAACCCCAGGCTGCTGTCCATATGCCTACCTAACACCTTGATTTGGCTGTATAATTGGCATGTTTCACTTCCCATTTGAAAAACATAATTCAATCATCCTTTTGTTCCCCCTAGCCTGCTCCTCCTCATCTTTCTCTATATCAACTGACAGCACGCCATTCTCCTGCTCATCAGTCTAAAACCCTGGGACTCTTTTCTTCTTCTCATACTACATACCTCATACATCAGCAAATTCTACCTGCATTTTCTTCACATTATGTTCAAAGCCCAGCTACTTCTTACCACCTCCACTGTTATCACTCTATGGCCGTAAGCCACAATTATTCTTCACATGGATAAGTGCATTCAGTTTTTTAATAGGTCTTCTTGCTTCAGCTGTTGCCCAGTTACAGGCAGTCAGTCCCATACTAGTCAGAATGATCTTTCTGTAGGTTAACTTCCACTTCTGGGAAGATGGAGTAGATGTGCTTTTTTCTGTATTACTCCCACTAAGTATAACTGAAAACACTGGACATTATATATAAAACAAATCATAGACTCTGAAAGATGGCTACAGGAAGGTAGACCAGCTAGAGACCTTGGGACCCAAGGAATGACATGATAGTGAATTCCCTGGGTGTTCATAATACCATAAATATGAATGGATGCTGGGTGGGAGGGGGAAGAAGCCCCAACAAAAGCATGTTTTATCTAGTTTTGACCAGAAAAGGGACAGCCTAGTAAGACAGAAAACTTTAACAAAATAACTGCTTACTCCAGACAAACACCACAGAAATTTTTAGCTATTGTTTTTTCTAGTACTTTTTCCAGCTTTGCTCTTTTTCTCCTCTTCTTCTAGAACTGTGATGACATGATTCTTACCTCTTTTTTTCATAGCCCCCCAGGTTTCTGAGCCTTTGTTCTTTTTTGGTCTGTATTATATCTGTTATTAGTTTAGATAATTTCTAATGTTCTATCTTTCATTTCACTGATTCCTTCCTCTGATCTCTCCATTCATCCATTGAGTTTTTTATTTTGGTTATCATATTTTCCAGAGGACAAAAGAAGAGGAAAAACTTCTGAATTCATCTTACAAAGTTAGTATTACCCTGACACCAAAACCAAAAAAGACATTACCGAAAGAAATAAAAATACAGACCTACATCCCTCATGAATATAGATGTAAAATATCCTTAGCAAAGTATTAAAAAATAGAATTCAGCAATTCCCTGACTTACAATGGTTCAGCTTATGACTTTTTTATTTTATGATGGTGAAAAAATCATATGAAACCATGAGGTTTCAGACTTTTAGCAACAGTGATTCTTTGACCAAAGACCAGTTGCATTTTTTACTTATGATACTTTCAATATACAATGGGTTTATCAGGATGTAACCCCATCCTAAGTCAGGGAGCCTCTGTACAAAGAATTGTGCAACATGACCAAATGGGGTTTACTCCAGGAATGCAAAACTGCTCCAGTATTTGAAAATCAATTAATGTAGTACTTCATATTTACAAGCTAAAGAAGAAAAATCAAGTAATCCTATTGCTCAATGTAGTGAAGCATTTGACAAAATCCAACATCTATTTGTGATAAAACCTCTCAGAAAACTAGAAATAGAGGCTGTCATGGTCTGAATGTCCCCTAAAATTAATGTGTTGAAACTAAATCCCCATTGTAGTGGTGTTAAGAGTGGCATCTTCTGGGAAGTGATTAAGTCATCAGGGCTCTGCCCTGATAAATAGATTAATGTCTTATAAAAGGGGTAGAGGGAACTAGCTTAGGCCCTTTTTTGCCCTCTGCCTTCTGCCATGTAAGGACAGAGCATTTGACCCTTCTGCCATGTGAGAATGCAGCAAGGAGGCTCTCACCAAATACCAAATACTGGGACCTTGATCTTGAGCTTCCCATATTCCAAAACCATGGGAAGTAAATGTCTATTGTTTATAAATTACTAAGTCCAGGTATTTTGTTAGAGCAGTACAAATAGACTAGGACAGAGAAAAAGTTATTTGACTTGATAAATATCATCTATACAAATCTACAGCTAGCATTATACTTCATAGTAAAATAGTGAATGATTTTCCCCTAACATTGGGAATAATTGGACAAGGTTGCTCACTCATATTCCACACAGTGCTGGAAATTCTAATCTGTGTAATAAGGAAATAAATACAAGACCTAGAGATCAGAAAAGATAAACTAAAATTGTCCAAATCTGCAGATGACTTGATTACGTAAAAAATCCCAAGGAACCTACCAAAAAATTCTAGAATCAATGAGTTCAGCAATGTCATAAAACTAAAGATAAACACACAAAAATTCATTTTATTTTTGTATATTATCAATGAACACATGGATACTCAAATTTAAAATATAATAAAATCCCTGAAAATAAACAACACTTAGGTGTAAATCCACCAAAACGTGTAGAAATTTTATGCTGAAAACTACAACACTGAATAATTAAAACAAAATAGATCTAAATAAATGGAGACATACTATGTTCATGAATAAGAACATTCAACATACTAGAGATTTCAATTTTCCCTAAATTATTATACAAATTTAATGCAACTTTCATTAAAATTTCTTCAAAAATGTGTGTATATACAGAGACGTTAGTTCTAAAATAAATATAGAAAAGCAAAGAAACTACAATTATTGAAACATTTTTTAAAAGAGCAAAATGAGAGAAATCTCTACCCAATTTCAAGACTTACAGTCACAGTAGCCAAGATTATGTGACATTGTCAGAAGGATGGACATGTGGCAATCAATTGAACAATATAAGAAATCCAGTATAGAAAATACTATAGAGAACCACAGAAAGGTGCCCAAATGATTTTGGAGAAATGAGTTTCTCAGATGATTTGGAGAATAGCAAAGGCAACTGCTGACAGGATAGACTTTCTAAAAAATGGTGTAAGAGCAATCAAATATCCATAGACAAAAACATGAACTTCAATCTAAGTCTCACACCTTACACAAAAATTAACTGAAAATAAATTGCACACTCAAATATAAAACGTAAAACTATAAAACTTAGACAGAATAGAAGGAATCTTTGTGATCTAGGGCTAAACTTAACACCAAACATGATTTGTAAGAACTCATAATATAGACTTCATGAAAATTACAAATATTTTATCTGCAAAAGCACTGATTAAGAGGATTAAGAGCAGATACAGGATGGGAGAAATATTTGCAAATATGATAAAAGACACATATTAGAATATAGCTATACCTCAGAAACACTGCGGGTTCATTTTTCAGGTACCATAATAAAGCAAACATTAAATTAAAGCAGTCACATAAATTTTTTCATTTCCCAAAGGCATATAAAATTTATGTTTATGCCCTACTGTAGTCTATTGTGTGCAACAGCATTATGTCTAAAAACAATGTACCTACCTTAATTTTAAAAATACTTTATTGCAGCCAGGAGTGGTAGCTCACACCTGTAGTCCCAGCACACTGGGAGGCTGAAGTGAGTGGACCACTTAAGGTCAGGAGTTCAAGACTAGCCTGGCCAACATGGCAAAACCTCGTCTCTACTAAAAATATAAAAATTAGCTGGGCATGGTGGTACACACCTATAATCCCAGCTACTCGGGAGGTTGAGGCAGGACAATCACTTGAACCTAGAAGGCAGAGGTTGCAGTGAGCCGAGATTGCACCATTGCACTCCAGCCTGGGCAACAGAGAGAGACTCCGTCTCAAAAAAGTAAAAAGAAAAAAGTAAAAATAGTTTATTGCTTAAAAAAAAATGCTAACTATCATCTGAGTCTTCAGTGAGTCATCATCTTTTTAGTGGTGAGGGTCTTGCTTGGATGTTCATGGCCACTGATCAATCAGATTGATAGTTGCTGAAGGCTGGGGTGGCTGTGGCAATTTCTGAAAATAAGACAACACTAAAGTTTGCCACATCAATGGACTCTTCCTTTCACGAAAGTTTTCTCTGTAGCATGTGATGCTGTTTGATAGCCTTTCACCACGGTATAACTTCTTTCAAAATTGGAGTCAGTCTTCTCGAACCCTGCTGCTGCTTTAGTAACTAAGCTTATGTAATGTTCTAAACCCTTTGTTGTCATCTCAACAATGTTCACAGCATCTTCACTACTAGTAGACTGCATCTCAAGTAACCACTTTCCTGCTTCTCATCCATAAGAAGCAACTCCTTATCCGTTCAAGTTTGATCATGAGATTGCAGCAATTCAGTCACTTCTTCTGGCTCCACTTCTGATTCTAGTTCTCTTGCTGTTTTCACCATATCTGCAGTGACTTCCTTCAGTAAAGGAAGGAACCCCTTAAAGGCATCCATGAGGGTTGGAATCAACTTCTTCTAAACTCTGTTGATGTTCTGACCTCCTCCCATGCGTCATGAATGTTCTTAATGGCATTGAGAATGGTGAATGCCTCTCAGAAGGTTTTCAATTTACTTTGCCCAGATCCATCAGAGGAATCACCATCTGTGGCAGCTATAGCCTTACAAAATGTATTTCTTAAGTAGTTAACACTTGAAAGTCAAAATTACTCCTTGACCCGTGGCTTGCAGAATGGATGTGGTGTTAATGGGCATGAAAACAACATTCTTCTCCTTGCACATCTCCATCAGAGCCCTTGGGAGACCGGGTGCATTGTTCACGAGCAGCAATATTTTGAGAAGCACCCTTTTCTGGGCAGCAGGTCTCAAGAGAAGTCTTAAAAGATTCAGTAAACCATGCTGTAAACAGATGTGCTGTTATCTAGGCTTTATTGTTCCAGTATAAAGCACAGGCCGAGTAGATTTAGCATACTTCTTAAGGGTCCTAGGAGTTTTGGAATAGTAAATGAGCACTGGTTTCAACTTACAGTCGTCGGCTGCATTAGGCCCTAACAAAAGAGTCAGCCTGTACTTTAAATCTTTGAAGGCAGGCATTGACTTCTTTTCTCTAGCTATGAGTGTCCTAGATGGCATGTTCTTTCAACAGAAGGCTATTTTGTCTACATTAAAAATCTATTCCTTAGTGTAGCTACCTTCATCAGTTCTCTTACATATTCTGGAGAACATGGTACAGCATCTACATCAGCACTTGCTGTTTTACCTTGCACTTTTATATTATGGAGACTTCTTTACTTAAACCCCATGAACGAACCTCTACTAGCTTCAAATTCTCCTATACCTTCCTCATCTATCTCAGTCTCATAGAGGTGAAGCACATTAGGCCTTACTCTGGAGTGGACTTTGGCTTAAAGCAATGTTGTGGTTAGTTGCACCTTCTATCCAGACCACTCAAACTTTCTCCATATCAGCAACAAGGCTATTTCACTTTCTTATCATTTGTGTGTTCACTGGAATAACATTTTTCATTTACTTCAAGAACTTCCTTTGCATTCACAACTTGGCTGTTTGGCATAAGAGGGCCAGCTTTTGGCCTCTCTGGGCTTTCAACATGCCTGCTTTACTAAGCTTAATCATTTCTAGTTTTTCATTTAAAGTGGGAGATGTGTCCAGGCGCAGTGGCTAATGCAGCACTTTGGGAGGCCAAGGCGGGTGGATCACCTGAGGCCAAGAGTTGGAGACCAGCTTGGCCAACGTAGCGAAACCCCGCCTCTACTAAAAATACAAAAAATTAGCTAGGCATGATGGCATGCACCTGTAATCCCAGCTACTCGGGAGGCTGAGGCACAAGACTAGCTTGAACCCAAGAGGCAGAGGTTGCAGTGAGCCGAGATCACACCACTGCACTCCAGCCTGGGGAACAGAGTGAGACTCTGTCTCAAAAATAAAAATAAAAAATAAAGTGAGAGATGTGTGACCCTTCATCTGAACATGTAGAGGCCACTGAAGGGTTATTAATTGGCCTAATTTCAATATTGTTGTGTCTCAGGGCATACGGAGGTCCCAAGAGAAGCAGAGAGATGGAATGATCGGCTGTGGAGCCGTCAGAACACATAGAACATCTTATACGGGCACAGTTCATGGCACCACAAAATAATACAACAGTAACAAAGATCGCTGACCACAGACAACCATAACAGATATAATAATAATGCAAATGTTTGAAATATCATGAGAAGTACTAAAATGTGACACAGAGACATGAAGTAAGCAATGCTATTGGAAAAATGGCACTGAAAGACTTTCTTGATGCAGAGTTGCCACAAACCTTAAATTTGTTAAAAAAAAAAAAAAAAAATTCTGTAAAGTGCAATAAAACGAGTGATGCCCATACTGGGAGGCTATCAAGCTCACCATGACAGATACAAGTCTTCTACAATTCTAACTTTTGCCTGAAAATTCAATTTTATCATTTGCAACAAATACAGGCAGTTAATTCCTTTGAAGTAACAGTCTCAGTCTCAGTTCAATTTTCAGACATTTTATGCCAAAAATACAAGTCTGAATAACCATGGTTTGTCTGTCAGTTGTTCTTTAAAGTAAAAACAGTGTTCCATTAAAAGAGGAGCTAGTTTAACTCCTAACCCAAAAAAAGCACAAGTGCTTTTCCTCAAACAATCATTGTAGTTCCATCTGCCAAAGTACATTATGCAAACTTTCAATTCCATCTCACAGAATATTAAAAAGACATGTACTCATAGGTTAAAATTTAATAAAATTAATCATTCCTACGACTTCATCAAGAACATTCTTAAATGCTGTTGGCTTTTTGTATGCGAGTGGGTAGCAGTGAAGAGTATGATGACTGTCAGTAGAGTTGGTGCCACAGTCTTGATTTGTGTCAAAGCACCTGCCATTGCTTTTACACCATCAGTGCAAATGTCCACACAGTGAAAAAGGAAAGAATGGTTCCATATCATTAGGAAAACAGTTTTGACCTGATGAGTTCACTGAAAGGTTTCCAGGGACCCTGAGAATCCACAAATCACAGGAGATTTTACAGGCTTACCGTGGTTGCTATGGCATAGAGAGAGGGAAAAAAAAGAGGGTTTGAGTCCCAGCTCTATTTTCACTGGCACTGCAATATGCCTAGTGCCCCCAGCCCTGAGCCAACCAGGAGTAAGAACCACCATGACTGCTCATCAGCTATTACTGCCCTCAATGGGTCACATTTTTTCCTCTGTTCAGCAGGAAGTTGTAAGCTCCCTTCTGGCTTGATAGTCCAATCTGGTTCTTTGCCTAATGTACACCACAAATAAGAGCATTTGGGCCTTGTCTGTGGGTTCCCTTGGTGGCACCCACCTGTCTGTAGGGGCATGTTCGCTTAAATAAGATCTATCCCTGCATCAAGGACACCAAGCAGACAGGCCCAGCCCAGGGCCTCAGCCTTAGCTGCCCAAAAGGTAGAAGGCTCTGCCTCCCCACCGTGTGTGCTCACTGAACTGACCTCCACCCCACTGCCCCCATGCACTCACTTTCGGAAATGACAGGAGGAAGACCAGGGTCAAAGTCTCCTCACTAAGTCCTGCAAAGCACAGGACCTCACCTCAACTATGCTGTTCTTCAGGTGGGAAAACTTCTTGGGACCTTACCACAGAACTCTGGACAACAGAGGCACTCCACAGGCTCCACGGCATCCCTATCAGCTCAGGAGAAGCTGTGTCCTGAAGATGTGGTGGCACCCAGAGCAAGAGAAATAGAAATGATGGGTGCTAGGTGGGGCATGTCCAAGAGAAAGAGGCCCCTGTGGATGTCCAAATGAGCCAGGGAACGGGGAAGTCATGTGGGGCTGGATCCCTGTTCCAAGAGCCAGGGAGAAGAGCCAGTCCCAGCATGGGTCACAAACTATGGGAATCTACAGATCACATCTCATTCCAGTGCCCTCATATAAAAGCAAGCTACTACACCTTCTCTCAATATCAGCCTCCACACTAATCATATGAATAATACATGGCTTATCTTTGAAAAGACTATTAAACCAAAACTTTCAGTTTCCTAAGTGGACCTAAAGAAGTATGGCTACCTCAAGTTTATCAGTTTTTTAGTAAGCAACATAACCTACTTCATTATCATTTTTTTAATTAATTGGATAATTAATCAAGTGTTCTGTGAAAGGGCCATATATGCAAAGCGATCCTCAAATACCAAAGGAGCCAAGAAACCAAAGAAGGAGACAGAGAAATCCAGTTTGTTGGTATTGGGTGATTTACTGGAGAATTTACAGACAGAATCATGGTCTTGGGCAGGTGCAAACAGGTAGATTTCTGCACTACAAAACCCTAGACATAGGGTTTATATCTTGGAACAAAAGTATAGTGCTCTGGAAGATATGTGTAGGATGCTGTAATCATCACAGCCTGTGATCTCTGCAACAACAAGGGTTGTTTTGAAGAAAACTTACAATGAATTGGTCTTCCTACATAAAGAGTAATAACATCAACTAAACTTTGTGGAGGTATGATCAGCTCAGGGTTAGTCAGAAGTTACATGGCAGATTTACATTTAAAATAAAGTCACTCTTGAGTCTTGTCTTGACTCAAGTCAGGATAATTCAGTAAAAGACATTACTGAGAAACATGGTTCCATTACAAAATCTCATTATCTTCAAAATTCCATAAAAACTCAAACCAGCAGTCTAGGACCCTAAGTATTATGTGATTATTAACTGGGTTATATCACAGATAACTGTAAATTGGACTCTCTGTGTCACCATTTTGGATTGTTTCTTTTTTGCTTAAGGATAATTATAAATAGAGCTCAGAACTCTATAGAAAAGCCCCCAACTCAGTAAAACTCATAGAGAGACATGATCACTGGACCTCTCCTCTCTCAATGCTGTAAGTTTCCAAGGCTGGTTTGGGTACCTTATAGTAGAAACACATGGCCTCAGAGGATGAACTTAGTGTGCTAAATAAATCATTTACCTTCCAAAAGTACTTCAGGATGAAATAATAATGTCTTCTCTACCCAGAGAGCTTTACTATTGAATGTGTTTGCACATCAGTCATCTCATGTTGCTTCCACAAGGGCCTCAGGAGAAGCTCAGGCCAGGTACTCGTTTCTGCTTGTCTTCAAAGCAGAAAAAGACTCAAAGCAAGAAGGCCCAGGCACTTCTTGTAGGATACTACAGAGAGACAGGAATGAGTCTGGGAGTTGTCCACATCACTGCAACTTAAATGCAAAACTCTTCTCTTCATCAAAAATGTTTATCTTCATATCTCATTTTACTCAAAAAAACTGAAATGTCTTGTTTTTTCTTCTTGTAAGAAATCAGAAAAGGTTTGATTTTCCAATGTTAACACAGTTAAAAACAAAAAAGATGAACTGCCATACCACACCTTTGTGACGTCTGCTTAGAAAACTGCCACAAATGTACAGCTTCATTTCCAAACAGTGGAGAGGAGGAGGGAAGAAGAAAATGGGTCAAATAATTGCCAAAGAAAGAGTCCCAAAGAAAGAGTCTAATCAGAAATTTTCTTCTTTCAAATTATCTATCATTAAACACATATTTCAACAGAAATAAATTAACACAGAATTGGGCTCTTTGAAGAGGGTGACACTATAATAAAAACCGCTGTCAGACAGCTGATAATGAGAAGACCTATTTTATACAGTGCATGTCATTTTATGAAACGGTTTACCCTTGATCAACTGAAGGCAGACCATGCACACACCCAGCCTCCAGCTCAGGGGGAAGAGAAAAAAGAATGCCAACTGTCTAGGTGACTGTTACCCATTTTGCTTAGTTGAGCATCACAGAAAGACATGAGCTTAGGCAAAAACTGGCTGGCTTGAGAGAGACAAGAAAGCATCTAGAGACAGTCCAGAAACATGGGCCTCACAATCCGGGAAAAGCTATCCCTCGGCACCCCAAGAGTAAGATATGCGACTGAACATGTTCTGAGCAGCAAAGACCCATTAAGACTCCACAATGAAAAGACGGCTAAACTATACACAGGTGAGATTACAGGTGTGTCTCCCACCCACACCTATGCCTATTATATTATGTTAAGCTTCAAGTGCCCTGAGTAGAGAGAGACACATGCACAAGAAAGCAAAAATGTGAAGTAGCTGGAAGATTGTGACTAGAAAAGAACTTTGGCTATAGTTACTGGCACATGAAACTATCAGACGCAAATAGATCAGAAGCCACTAGAACTGGGGAGAAACTCCATTGCCAAAGAAACATGAGCCTAAAACAGTCAGTGACCGTCAAAACAACCCCAGACCTCCAAACTTCCACAAGCAGAAAGCAGGATGTGGGATCTTGCACCCCTAACCCCTAAGGAAGATGTTCTCCCTATTTTAGTCAATTTTCTGTTGCTTATAACAGAATACCAAAAGCTCAGTCATTTATAAGGAAAATGAATTTATTTCTTACAGTTGTAGGAGCTGAGAAGTCCAAGGTCAAGGAGGAGAATCTAGTGAGAATCTTCTTGCTGGTGGGGACTCTGCAGAGTCCTGAGGTGGTACAGGGCATCACTCAATAAGGGGCTGAGTGTGCTAGCTCAGGTCTCTCTTCCTCTTTTTATAAAGTCACCAATTCTACTTCCCTGATAACACATTAATCCATTAATCCATTAACCCATGAATGGATTAATCCACTCATAAGGGAACAGTCCTCAAGATCCAATCGTATCTGAAGATTAAGCTTCAACATGAGTTTTGGAGGGGACAAATATTCAAACCATAGCACTCCCAAGGCCTAGCCAGATGGAGGGACAGAGAAAGGAGCCCTGGAGAACAACAGACCAGTTTCTCCTGCCCCCATTTCCAAGATAGGAGGTGAAAGAATCAGACACGCCACACTGTGACCATGATGAATGAAGACAAAAACAAGATTGTGCCAAAATCCCTCTCCCCACTGACGTAAGTGATGACTGTTTCTTTACCAATCACAGCTTTATCCTCACTCCAGTCTAACCTCCTTGTAGATAAGATTTACAGACACTTATCATAACATTGTCCCCACTTACTAATACCATCCCACTTTCTTGAACCCTCCCCCAGATCACCTAACCAAAGTCCAAATCCTGTAACAGGTTCCTTCTAATGCCCTCTTACCACAACACCCCACAGTTCCCAAGTGAGTGTCTAGTGGTCTTTGCTTAGAAAACATTGATAGATACCTTCATAATACTTGCCCGTGGGATGTTGCTCTTACTGTGGACCAAGAACTGACGTTTATCTTCCATTCTCCCCTTCCAAAATGGAAGTTTTAAAATTGCAGTTGGCTTGATTTGGCTCCACTATTGTATAGTTTGAACAGCAGATAACCTGTGTGCCAGTTCAGTCATTCAAACCACAAGAGCAACAACTGGATTTGATAAAGATCACACAATGCTAGAAATCCATCCTTTGTGCAAGACACAGTAACTGGGGGCAACTCTGGATTGTGTCCCTGGAGAGATAAATGCATGACAGTTGTGAAAGAAGGGTGTGCCAAGGCAAAAGACTGAAGCAGAGATAACTAACTGTTCATGAAGAACTGTGCTCCCCTTTCCCAGGACAGCATTGAAACTGGGAAGCAACTGTCAACCAGGAATAACACACTGCAGATTTCACGCCTGCATCTAGATAGAACCCTGTAACTAGATCTTGCCAGTGGAAAGTATGAAGAGATACAGATCATGGTCCTCGTCACTTTTGGGCCAACATGGCTGAGAAGCACGTGTGCCTTCTCCATGTTGCTCTCCCATCTGCCAGCTGGACTTACAGGAAGCTGGGCGTAGAGGATAAGGATGCCACCTCCATAGCAGATGGCATGACCACCCACTGTGAGGAGCTGGGCCGAATCACCACACAGAGGAAACCTGATCACTGATGAGGAACATCCACAGTGAACTGTTACATGAGCAAGGAGTAAATTTTACCATGTAAGGCCCTGAAATTTGTGGGACTGAAAGTTAACCAAAATATCCAAAAACTAGGGGCAAGAGATACAGAGTAAAAGCATGAATTAGATACTGAGAAACCACCCCTCAATTTGCACTGGAACCACAAAGGGCTAACCCCTCAAGGTAGAGAATAAGTCTTCAGAAGCAAGTCAGCCCTCCCAAGCACTGAGCCTTTGTTCTACTCATCCGGCTGTCCTTAAGACTACACTGGATTAAGTTTTCTCCTTTAAGAACCTTAGCAGTACCTGACGAAAACCTCTCTAAAAACAATAATCATCCCAAATTATTTCAAATTATTCCTCAAAAAAATTCTGCAAATACAAATGTCTAGCAGCCTAAAAGAAATCAGTGACACATCGAGGAAGAAAGAGTAGAAATCACAGCAAACAAAAACATATCTACAAAGACAAGAAGTTAGAATTACCCAACATAGACTATTTTAACAACTACACTTGTATAATTACAAAAACCCAAACAACCCAATTAAAAATCTGGCCAATGACCTGAATACACATTTCCCTCAAGAACACATACTAATGGGCAATAAGCACGAGAAAAAATGGTCAACATTACTAATCATTAGAGAAAAGCAAATCAAAACTACAAAGAGGTATCACCTCATATCCATTAGAATGGCTATCATCAAAATAATGATAAGTGTTGGTTAGGATGTGGAGAAGCTGGAAGCCTTGTGCATTGCTGAAAGAAATGTAAAATGCTGGAGCTGCTATGAAAACAATACAGTCATTCCTCAAAAAGTTAAGAAAATTATTAGCATATGATCTAGTAATTCCATTTCTGGGTATATGCGCAAATGACGTAAAAGCAAGGGACTCAAATATTTGTATACCCATGTTCATGGCAGCATTATTCACTATAGCCAGAAGTAGATGCAACCCAAGTGTCCATCAAAGAACGAATAAACAAAATGTGGTGTATATATATATATACACACACACAGTGGAATATTATACAGTCTTAAAAAGGGAAGAAATTCCAACACATGCTACAACATGGATGAACCCTGCAGACATTATGCTACATTAAATAAGCCAGTCACAAAAGGAAAAATATTTATGACTCCACTTATATGAGGTATCTATAGAAGTCAAATTCATAAAAACAAAAAGTAGAATGGTAGTTGCCAGGGATTTGGGAAAGGGAGTTACTGTTTAATGGGTAAAGAGTTTCAGTTTTGCAAGATGAAAAGAGTATTGGAGATGGATGGTTGCACAACAACATGAATGTACTTAATGTCACAGAATTGTACACATAAAACATACTCTTTAAAATGGCAAATTTTATGTTATATATGTTTGACTAAAATTTTAAAACTATACTTGCTGTAGTTAAAAACAGAAACAAGAAATTAGAAGCTACAAAAAGTAACAGTTTCAATTTTTTAAAATCTAAAACTGAAAAGTTATAAAGTCATGAATGGGTTTTAAAGCAGATTGGGTGCTGCTGAAGAAAGAATTGGTGAACTGGAAACTAGGTCAAAATAAAATAAAATATTCAAAGTAAAGTGGAGCGGCCAAAATCTAGAAATATAAGAGAGAGCATGAGAATATATGGTGAAAAATCTAACACAAATTTAATCAGAGTCCCATAAAGAAAGAAAAAGGATGATGCAGAAGCAACAGCTGAAGAAAATGGCAGTGAATTTTCCAGACTTATGAAAGACATCATGCCATAGATACAAGAAGCCAACATACCTCAGGCAGGGATGCATGGAACTTAGTGAAACCATAGAAACCTAAGGATAATTGGAAAATCCTTTATGGCAATAGATTACCTCCAGAGGATAGCAGTTACATTTACTGACTTCAGAACAGGAACAAGAAAAGCCAGATGCTGTGGAAATATATCTCCAATGTGCTGAAAAAAAATAATGTCAACATTAAATTCAATATACAGAAACAAAATCTTTTAAGAATAAACACGAGAGTGTGATATCAGTGAAAATATCAAAGAACTTCCAAAAATCCCTTCTTCCACAAAAGCAATTTTTAAATGCCAAAAAATTAGCCAAATCAACTTTTCTTTAGAAATCTAGAAATTTAACCAAAGGTCTGCCACACTCTGGAGAATATCTGTTAAAGAAAAATGATTAAATATCCTAAGAACATAAATTTTGTGGTATTTTAACTTGCCCTATTCCCTCCCCCAACCCCCAACCCTACCCCAGCTCTATAGTGGTCTTGAAAACCAACAGCCTACAATCATAGTGAAAACCAACATCCTGGCAGCAACAGAAGAGGACAAAACAGGGTTGGAGTTCCTTCAAAGTCTTATTATTTGTTATGGCTACAAGGTTCCACCTGCAAGGTTACATTTATTTGACCTGACACAGAGCTCACTGAAAAGTATTTTCCTCAGAGGTATCTGTCAAAACAACTAAAGACAACTGTTTAATTTTGTGACTACCTGAGACAGTGGACAACAGTTGGAGCAAATAATATGTTAACCCAAAAGCTTAAAAGGAAAATCTGGGGAATGAGATGCCCACAGGGTATTAAAAACTCTGTATATTTCTGGAAATCTAGAAGGCCATGGTGCATACATAGAGCCATGCACCTACTCAAGGTTGTGGGAATGCCCAGAAAAGAAACTGGAGTGCCCTGAGATAGCCCTAAGCTCTCACACTGAGCTGACACTGAGACTCTGCACAATCAGAAAATGAAGACTAATGTTGCAAAATGTTTGCCCTGTTTCTTTCCTGCAGACTGTGAGAACAGGCTGTTCCAATGAGACTTGAAAAGTTGCCTTTGCAATTATAAACTGGTAGGTTAAGAGCTGACACATGTCCCAACACATACACAGGGTCTCTTGGGAAAGACTGTGAGACTTACTGATTCCAGGCATTTAAGGAAACCTCTGTCCAATTATTAGCTGACCACTAAGCTATTCAAGTACAGAGTCAGTGAAGATACATGACAAAGAATACAGACTTTACAGAGTTAGTTCAGGAAAGTCACTACATAAACAAATGAACAGAAACTACTATAACAAGCAGCAACAACAACAACAAAAGAAAATGGAAGAAAGGAGAATCAGATTTCCAGAGCTGCCATATTATATTATTTAAAACATAAAGTTTTCAAAAAAGTATTATAACACATACAAAGAAACAGGAAAATATGGCCCATCCACAGGGAAAGAAAAAGCAATCAATAGAAACTGTTCCCAAGGAAGCCCCAGTGTTGGACTTCAAATAACCTATTGTAAACATATTTGAATAACTAAAGGAAGCCCATGTCTAAAGGATTAAAGAATGGCAGTATTGTTTCACCAAGCAGACATCAATAAA
This sequence comes from Papio anubis, assembly GCF_008728515.1. Lineage (NCBI taxonomy): Eukaryota > Metazoa > Chordata > Mammalia > Primates > Cercopithecidae > Papio > Papio anubis. The sequence goes on along the minus strand of NC_044979.1, from coordinate 180,969,673 downwards.
GAAACAAATTATAAAAAGAAACCAAATGAAAATTCTGGAGGTAAAAAATACAATAATTGAAATAGCAAATTCATTAGAGTGGTTCAACATCATATTTGAACAGGCAGGAGAATCAGTGAGCTTGACGATAGATCAACTGAGATTAACCAATCTAACGAGCAGAAAGTCAAGAAGTTTGAAAAAAAATGAACTGAACCTCAGAGCCCTGTGGGAAACTACCAAGAATACCAACAGATGGCCAACCAAGGTGGCTCACACCTGTAATCCCAACATTTTGGGAGGCTGAGGTGGAAGGATGTCTTAAGGTTGGGAACTCAAGACCAGCCTGGGCAACACAGCGAGAACTCATCTCTACAAAAATGGAAAGAATGAATGAATGAATGAATGAGAGAAAAAGGAAGGAAGGAAGGAAGGAAGGAAGGAAGGAAGGAAGGAAGGAAGGAAGGAGAGAGGGAGGGAGGGAAGGAGAGAGGGAGGGAGGGAGGGAGGGAGGGAGGGAGGGAAGGAAGGAAGGAAGGAAGGAAGGAAGGAAGGAAGGAAGGAAGGAAGGAAGGAAGGAAGAATGGATGCATAATGAAACTCTCAGAAGGAGAGAAAATAAAGGGGTACAAAGAATATTTGAAAGGATAATAATTGAAAACCTCCCAGATCTGATGGAAAAAAAATTATACATTCAAGAACCTGAATATACTTCAAGGATAAACTCAAAGATATCCACACCTAAATATATTATAATCAAACTATCAAAGACAAAGAATTGTGAAAGCAGCAAGAAAGCAACTCATTAAAAAGGAATTCTCAAATCGCTTGAACCCAGGAGGCAGAGGTTGCAGTGAGCTGAGATCGCGCTATTACACACCGGTCTGGTGACACAGCAAGACCCCGTCTTAAAAAAAAAAAAAAGGATTCTCAATAAGAATAATAGCGGATTTCTCACCAGAAACCATAGAAACTAGAAGGTTGTAGGATAACATATGCAAAATCATAGAAGAAAAAGACTGTCAAACAAGAATTCCATATCCAGAAAAATCATTCTGCAAAAACAAAGGAGAAATTAAGACACTCTCAAATAAAAGCTGAGAGAGTATGTCACTAGAAAACCTACCTAACAAGAAACAGTAAAAGGAGTCCTTCAGGCTTAAATTAAAGGACACTAGATAGTACAGAAAATCCAGGTGAATGAAAAAATAGCACTAGTAAAGATATAATTATAACGGTAAATATAAAAGACAGCATAAATGTAACTTCTGTTTGTAACCCTTTCCTCCTACCCGATTTAAAAGATAACTACACATCATCAATGAGCAGAAATAATAATATTTTTTCTTTTCCAAATTGGATGCCTTTTATTTCTTTCTCTTACCTGACTGCTCTGGCTAGGACTTCCAGTATTATGATGAACAAGAGTGGTGAAAATGGACATCCTTGTTTTGTTCCAATTCTTAGAGGGAATGCTTTAGGTGTTTCCTCATTCAGAATGATGTGGGTTGTGGGTCTTTCATATATGGTTTGAATTATTTTTCAGGTATGTTCCTTCTATGCCTAGTTTATTGAAGATTTTTTCATGAAAAGATATTGAATTTTATTACATGCTTTTTCTGCATCTATCGAGATAATCATATGTTTTTTGTTTTTAATTCTGTTTATGTGGTAAATCACATTTAATGATTTGCATATGTTGAACCATCCTTGCATCCTTGGAATAAAACCCACTTAATTGTGGTGTATTATCTTTTCGATATGTTGTTGGATTTGGATTGCTAGTATTTTGTTGGGAATTTCTGCATGTATTTTCATCAACGATATTGGTCTCTAGTTTTCTTTTCATTGTATCCTTGCCTGGCTTTGGTTTGGGGGTAATTCTAGCTTCACAGAATGACTTAGGGAGAAGGTCCTCCTCCTCAATTTTTTGGAATAGTTTCAGTAGGATTAGTACCGGTTCTTCTTTACACGTCTGGTAGAATTCAGTTCTGATTCCATTTGGTCCTGGGCTTTGTTTTATTGGTAGAATTTTTATTACTGATTCAATCTCACTACTTGTTATTGGTCTGTTCAGGATTTCTAATTTCTTCCTAGTTCAATCTTGGAAGGTTGTATGTTTGGATATGATCTTGTACCTAGAAAGCCCTAAAGACCTAGAAAGCCCTAAATGACTCCTGGATTTGATAAATGAATTCAGTCGCATTTCAGGATACAAAATTAACCAACAAAAATCAGTAGCACTTCCTTTTTTTTTTTTTTTTTTTGAGACGGAGTCTCGCTTTGTCGCCCAGACTGGAGTGCAGTGCCGCAAGCTCAGCTCACGGCAAGCTCCGCCTCCTGGGTTCACGCCCTTCTCCTGCCTCAGCCTCCTGAGTAGCTGGGAGTTACAGGCGCCCGCCACCACACCCGGCTAATTTTTTGTATTTTTAGTAAAGACAGGGTTTCACTGTGTTAGCCAGGATGGTCTAGATCTCCTGACTTTGTGATCTGCCCGCCTCAGCCTTCCAAAGTGCTGGGATTACAGGCTTGAGCCACCGCGCCCGGCCTCTTTTTTTTTTTTTAAAGATGGGGTCTCACTCTGTGACAAAGGCCAGGGTGCAGTGGTGTGATCAAGGCTCACTGTAGCCTCAAACTCCTGAGCTCAAGTGATCCTCCCACCTCAGCCCCCCAAGCAGCTAGGACTACAGGCATGTACCACCATACCTGCCCTAATTTTTTTTTAAATTTTTTGTAGATACGGGGGTCTCATCATGTTACCCAGGACAGTCTTGAACTCCTGGCCTCAAGTGATCCTCCTGCCTTGGCCTCCCAAAATGCTGGAATTATAGGCATGAACCACCATACCCCAGCAGTAGTATTTCTAAACACCAATAACCATCAAGCTGAAAACCAAATAAAGAACTCAATTTCATTTGTGATAGCTACAAAAAAATAATAAAATACCTAGGAATACATTTAACCATGAAAGTGAAAGATTTCTACAAGGACAACAGCAAAATGCTGATGAAAGAAACTGTAGATGACACAAACATATGGAAAAACATCCTATGCTCATGAAATGGAAAAATCAGTATCATTAAAATGACCATACTGCCCAAAGCAATCCACAGACTCAATGCAATTCTTACCAGAACACTAATGTCATTTTTCATAGAGTTAGGGAAAACAATCATACAATTCATATGGAACCAAAAAGAGCCCAAATAACCAAATCAAAAAGAACAAGGCTAGAGGCATCACATTACCTGACTTCAAATTATACTACAAGATTACAGTAACCAAAACAGCATGGTACTGGTATTAAAAGAGACACATAGATCAATGGGGACAGAATAGAGAATCAGAAACAAAGCCACACACCTACAGAAAACTGATTTTCAAAAGGCTAACAAAACACTGGGGAAAAACACTCTATTCAATAAATTACGATAGGAAAACTGGATAGCCATATGCAGAAGAAAACTAGACCCTTATCTCTCACCATATACAAAAATTAACTCGAGAAAGATTAAAGAAGTAAATGTAAGACCTAAAACTATAAAAATTCCACAAGAAAACCTAGGAAAGATGTAGGGACCAGTCCCACAGGGTCAGTGGGTTTTTCTCCCCGCATGTGGAGATGAGAGATCGTAGAAATAAAGACACGAGACAAAGAGATAAAAGAAAAAACAGCTAGGCCTGGGGGACCACAACCACCAAGACACAGAGACCGGTAGTGGACCCAAATGCCAGGCTGCACTGTTATTTATTGAATACAAGACAAGGGGGCAAGGTAAGGAGTGTGAGCCATCTCCAATGATAGGTAAGGTCACGTGGGTCATGTGTCCACTAGACATGGGGCCCTTCCCTGTTTGGCAGTCTAGGCAGAGAAAGAGAGAGGAGACAGCTTACGCCATTATTTCTGCATATCAGAGACTTTTAGTACTTTCACTAATTTTGCTACTGTTATCTAGAAGGCAGAGCCAGGTGTACAGGATGGAACATGAAAGTGGACGAGGAGCATGACCGCTGAAGCACAGCATCACAGGGAGACCATTAGGCCTCCAGAAAACTGCGGGCGAGCCTGACTGATGTCAGGCCCTCCACAAGAGGTGGCGGAGTAGAGTCTTCTATAAACTCCCCCGGGGAAAGGGAGACTCCCTTTCCTGGTCTGCTAAGTAGCGGGTGCTTTTCCTTGGGACTGACGCTACCGCTAGACCACAGTCCGCTTGGCAACGGGCGTCTTCCCAGATGCTGGCAATACCGCTAGACCAAGGAGTCCTCTAGTGGTCCTGTCTGGGCATGACACAGGATTCACACTTGTCTTCTGGTCACTTCTCACCATGTCCCTTCAGCTCCTATCTCTGTATGGCCTGGTTTTTCCTAGGTTATGATTGTAGAGCGAGGATTATTATAATATTTGAATAAAAAGTAACCACTACAAACTAATGATTAGTGATACATATAATCATATCTATGATCTATATCTAGTATAACTTGTTATTTCATATATTTTATTATACTGGAACAGTTCATGCCCTCAGTCTCTGGCCTCAGCACTTGGGTGGCTTGCTGCCCACAGAAAAACTCTTCTGGACATTTGCCTAGGCAAAGAATTCATGACTAAGACCTCAAAAGCAAATTCAGGCCAGGCACAGTGGCTCACACCTGTAATCCCAACACTCTGGAAGGCTGAAGGCAGGTGGATTGCTTGAGCCCAGGAGTTCAGGACCAGCCTAAGCAATATGGTGACACTCCATCTCTACAAAAAAAAAAAAAATCACACACACAAAACTTAGGTATATTGGCACACACTTGTAGTCCCAGCTACTTGAGAGGCTGAGACAGGAGGATCACTTGAGCCTGGGAGGCAGAGGCTGCAGTGAATTGAGATCAACAATAACAAAAATAGACAAATGGGACTTAATAATAACTTAAAAGTGTCTGTACAGCAAAAATAATCATCAACAGAGTGAAGAGACAACCTGCAGAATGGGAAAAATATCTGCAAACTATACATCCAACAAAGGACTAATATCGAGGACCTACAAGAAACTCAAACAACTTGACAAGAAAAAAAAAACATAATCCCATTAAAAGTGAGCAAACATGAACAGGCATTTTTCAAAAGATATACAAATAGCCAAAAAACATTTGAAAAAGTGCTCAATATCACTAATCATCAGAGAAATGTAAATTAAAACAACAATGACATATCATCTTACAACACTCAGAATGGCTATTACTAAAACGTCAAAAACTGACAGATGTTGGTAAGTATGCAGAGAAAAGGAACACAAATGGAAGTTAGTACAATCTCTATGGAAAACAGTGTGGAGATTTCTCAAAGAACTAAAAATAGAAATAGAACTACCATTCGATCTGGCAAGCCCACTACTGGCTATCTACCCAAAGGAAAAGAAATCACTGTATCAAAAAGATACTTGTACTCATATGTTATTACAGCACTATTCACGATAGAAAGATAAGGAACCAACCTAAGTACCCATGAACAGATGAGTGGATAAAGAAAATGTAGTATACATATACCAAAAAAATACTACTGAGCCATATAAAAAAATGAAATCATGTCCTTTGCAGCAACATAGATAGAACTGGAAGCCATTATCTTAAGTGAAATAATTCAGAAACAGAAAGTCAAATACCATATATTCTCACTTATGAGAGAATATCGGAGCTAAGTAATATGTACACATGGACACACAGAATGTAATAATAAACACCAGATATTTGGAAAGGTGGGAGGATGAGGGGGGTGAGGAATGAGAAATTACCTAATGGTTAAAATGTACACTATTTGGGTGATGCTTATACTAAAAGCCTAGACTTCACCAGTATGCAATACATGCATGTAATAAAACTGTACTTGTTCCCTCTAAATCTATTTTTAAATTGAAAAATAAAAATTATTAAAACAAAACTGTAATGAGTACAGATAACTGTAAAAGACAATAATTACAAATCTGTTTTGAAATGCACAGAATGTACAAGATATATACATTTTTTTTTTTGAGATGGAGTTTCCCTTTGTCTCCCAGGCTGCAGTGCAATGGTGCAATCTCAGCTCACTGCAACCTCCGCCTCCTGGGTTCAAGCAATTCTCCTATCTCAGCCTCCCGAGTAGCTGGAATTACAGGCACGTGCCACCATGCCCGGCTAATTTTTTTATTTTTTAATAAAGACCAGGTTTCACTATGTTGGCCAGGCTGGTCTCGAACTCCTGACCTCAAGTGATCTGTCCGTGTTGGCCTCCCAAAGTGTTGGGATTACAGGCGTGAGCTACCATGCCCAGTAAGATGTACTTTGTATGACAGTAACAGCACAAAGGGAGGAGGAGGGAATGGAGCTAGATAGAAGCAAATTTTTTGTATACTAGTGAAATTAGACTGGTACTAATCCAAACTAAACTGTTATAAATTGCCAGTAGTAAGATCCCAAGTAACCCCTAAGAAAATAAAAAATAGTAAAATAAATGATAAGGGAAATAAAACAGTACACTAGAAAATACCTATTTAACACAAAGTCAGTAATCGAGTAACAGAAAATTCAAAAAGACATTGCATAGAGAAAACAAGAAGCAAAACAGCTGGCATAAATTTCACCTTATCAAAATTGCATTAAATGTAAATGGATTAAACATTCCAATATAAGCACAAAAATTGTCTAAATGGATTTTTTTAATGATTCAATTATATGTAGTATATAAGAAAGACACTTAAATTCAAAGAATAGGTTGAAAGCATGTAAAACTATATATGATGCAAACAGTAACCAAAGGAGAGCTTGAATGGCTATATTAACATCAGAAAAAAATTGTCTTTAACACAAAAATTGTTATTAGAGACAAAGAATATTTTATAATCATAAAAAGGTCAATTCATCAAGAGGCTCTAACAATTATATACATATATATGTGTGTGTGTATATATATATAAGAAAGCCCCAGAATGCATGAAACAAAAAATTAAGAGAAACAAAGGGAGAATCAGACAGTTCAACAGTCATAGTTGGAAACTTCAAAAGTCCACTTTCAATAAAGGATGGAATGCAAGACAGAAAATCAGAAAGAAAACAAAAGATTTAAACAATACTAATAAACTAATTAGACCTAGCAGACATTTATAGAATTCTCCATTCAAAAAGCAGAAAACATATTATTCTCAAATACACATGGAACATTCTCTAGAATAGACCAGGTGTTAGCCAAGAAAATAAGTCTCAAAATTTTAAAGGATTGAAATAATATAAAATATGTTCCCCAACCACAAGGGAAAAAAATAGAAATCAGTAACAGATAGAAATTTAAGAAATTCAAAAGTCTGTGGAAATTTAACAATACGCTGCTAAATAACCAGAGTCAAAGGAAAAACCACCAGGGAAATTAGAAAAGACTTTGAGATCATTAAAAATGAGGCCAGGCACAGTGGCTCACACCTGTAATCCCAGCACTTTGGGAGGCCGTAGCAGGAGGACTGCTTGAGCCCAGGAGTTCAGGACCAGCCTGAGCAACATGACAAGACCCTGTGTCCCACAAAAAATTTAAAAATTAGCCAGGTGTGGGGGAATGCACCTGTAGTCCCACCTACTCAGGAGGCTGAGGTGAGAAGATCATTTGAGCTCAGGAGACTCAAAGTTGAGGCTGCAGTGAGTTGTGATGGCACCAGTGCACTTTAGCCTGCATGACAGACCAAGGCCCTGTCTCACAAAAAAAAAAAAAAAAAAAAAAAAGTAAAGTAAAAGAAAGCATAACATATCAAAACTTATGAAAGGCAGTGAAAGCAGTTCTTACAAAATTATAGCTGTAAACACCTATATTAAAAGAGATATATCTCAAATCAATAACCTAACGTTCTACCTTAAGAAATTAGAAAAAGAGCCAACTAAACCTTTACAAGCGGAAGAAAAAAACAAATATTCGAGCAAAAATGAAATAGAAAATAGAAACACAACAATGAAACCAAAGTTGCTTTTTCTTTTTTTTAAAGACCACCGAAATTGACAAACTTTTATCTACAATGACCAAGAAAAAAACAGGGAAGTCAATTTACTAAAATCAGAAAGAAAATTACCAACCTTACAGAAATAAAAGGACTATAAAGAAATATTATGAACATCTGTTGGCCAATAGGTGAAATTCACAAATTCCTAGAAAGACAGAAACTATCAAAACTAACCCAAAAAATAGTACATCTGAAAAAAACCTAAAACAAGTAAAGATATTCAGTATTTTTTAAATTTCCCACAAGGAAAAATTTAGAAACAGATGGCTTCACTATTAAATTCTACCAAACATTTAAAGAAGAATGAACACCAATCCTTCACAAGGAGAAACAGACACTTCCCAACTCATTCTATAAGGCCAGTATTACCCTAATACCAAAACCAGACAAAGAGATCACAAGAAAACTACAGATTAACATGCCTTAAGAATACAAACATAAAAATCCTTAATAGGCCGGGCGCAGTGGCTCAAGCCTGTAATCCCAGCACTTTGGGAGGCCAAGACGGGCGGATCACGAGGTCAGGAGATCGAGACCATCCTGGCTAACACGGTGAAACCCCGTCTCTACTAAAAAATACAAAAAACTAGCCGGGCGCGGTGGCGGGCGCCTGTAGTCCCAGCTACTCGGGAGGCTGAGGCAGGAGAATGGCGTAAACCCGGGAGGCAGAGCTTGCAGTGAGCTGAGATCCGGCCACTGCACTCCAGCCTGGGCGGCAGAGCGAGGCTCCATCTCAAAAAAAAAAAAAAAAAAATCCTTAACAAGGCCGGATGTGGCGGCTCATGTCTGTAATCCCAGCATTTTGGGAGGCCGGGGCAGGTGGATCACTTGAGGTCAGGAGTTCGAGACCAGCCTGGCCAACATGGTAAGACCCTGTCTCAACTAAAAATTCAAAAATTAGCCGGGCATGGAGGCATGCAGCTGTCATCCCAGCTACCTGGGAGACTGAGGCAGGAGAACTGCTTGAACCCAGGAGGCAAGAGGCTGCAGTGAGCTGAGATCGCACCTCTGCACTCCAGCCTGGGTGACAGAGGGAGACTCCATCTCAAAAAATCCTCAACAAAACAATGGCAAAACCAAATCCACCAATATATAAAAAGGATTATACGCCATGACAAGTGGGATTTATCTAAGAAATTCAGAGTTGGCTCAACATACAAAACTGAATCAATGTAATACATGACATTAATATAATAAACGACAAAAATAACATAGTATAGATGCAGGAAAAGCATCTGTCAACATTCAACACCCTTTCATGATAATAACACTCAACAAAATAGGAATAGAAGGGAAATTCCTCAACCCAATTAAGTGCATCTATAAAAATTCACAGCTAACTATACTTACTGGTGACAGGCTAAAAGCTTCCCCGTAAGATGAGGAACAAACAATGATGTCCACCCTTGCCACAACAATTAAACACTGTGTTAAAGGTTATAACCAGGGCAATTACACGAGAAAAATTTTTTAAAGGCATGCAGATTAGAAACAAAGAATTAAAAGCATATATATCTGCAGATGATATATTTTTACATAGAGAAAATCCTCAGGAATCCACTAAAAAACTATTATAGCTACTAAGTCCTATGCTCATGGATTGGAAAACTTAATATTGTTAACCTGACAATACTCCTCAAATTATCTACACATTCAATTAATCCCCATCAAAATTCTACCTGCCTTTTTTTTTTTTTCCAGAAAGTGACAAACCAAACCTAAAAATTATATGGAAATGCAAGGGACCAGGAATAACCAAAATAAATAAAAAGAACAAAGTTGAAGGACTCACACTTCCCAATCTTAAAACTTACTACAAACCTACAATAATCAAGACTGTGTGCTGCTGGCATAGAGACAGACATATAGGTCCATGGAATAGAGTGGAGAGTTCAGAAATAAGCCCATATTTTATGGTCAATTGATTTTTGACAAAAGTGCTAAGGCCATTCAATAGGTAGTCTTTTGAACGAATGGTACCAGGGCTAGACAGCCACAGGCAGAAGAACGAAGTTAAACTCCTCCTTCATACCACAGATAAAAATTAACTCAAAATGCACCAAAGACCTAAATTTCAGAGCTAAAACTATAAAACAGATGTAGAATAAAACAGAGGTATAAATCTGTCTGACCTAGGATTAGGCAATGTCTTAAATATGGCAAAGCATAAGCAACAAAAGAAAAAAAAATAGATAAATGTGGTATTATCAAAATAAAAATCATTTGTGCATCAAAGGATACTATCAAGAAAATGAGCCCGGGTGCGGTGGCTCACACCTGTAAATCCCAGCACTTTGGGAGACTGAGGCGGGTGGATCACGAGGTCAGGAGATCGAGACCATCCTGGCTAACATGGTGAAACCCTGTCTCTACTAAAAATACAAAAAATTAGCCGGGCACGGTGGCGGGCGCCTATAGTCCCAGCTACTCGGGAGGCTGAGGCAGGAGAACAGCATGAACCTGGGAGGCGGAGCTTGCAGTGAGCCGAGGTCACGCCACTGCACTCTAGCCTAGGTGACAGAGTAAAACTCTGTCTCAAAAAGAAAAGAAAGAAAAGAAATGAAAAGACTACTCACAGTTCAAGGGGAAATATTTGCAAATCATATACTTGATAAGGGACTAATATACAGGATATATAAAGAACACTTACAACTCAGCGATAAAAAGACAATCCAGTTTTTAAATGGGCAAAGGATTTATTTTTGTTTTTGTTTTCAGCTTTTTAAAAATTTATTATACTTTAAGTTCTGGAATACATGTACAGAATGTGCAGGTTTGTTACATAGGTATACAAGTGCCAGGGTGGTTTGCAGTACCCATCAACATGTCATCTACATTAGTTCTCCTAATGCTATCCTTCTCCTAGGCCCCCACCACTGACAGGCCCTGGTGTGTGATGTTCTCCTCCCTGTGTCCATGTGTTCTCATTGTTCAACTCCCACTTATGAGTGAGAACATGCAGTGTTCGGTTTTCTGTTCTTGTGTTAGTTTGCTGAGAACGACGGTTTCCAGCTTCATCCGTGTCCCAGCAAAGGACATGAACTCATCTTTTTTTACAGCTGCATAGTATTCCATGGTATATATGTGCCACATTTTCTTTATCCAGTCTATCACTGATGGGCATTTGGGTTGGTTCCAAGTCTTTGCTATCACGAACAATGCTGCAATAAATACATGTATGCACATGTCTTTATAGTAGAATGATTTATAATCCTTTGGGTATATACCCAGTAATGGGATTCCTGGGTCAAATGGTATTTCTGATTCTAGATCCTTGAGAAATTGCCACACTGTCTTCCACAATGGTTGAACTAATTTATACTCCCACCAAAAGTGTAAAAGCGTTCCTATTTCTCCACATCCTTTCCAGCATCTATTGTTTCCTGACTTTTTAATGACTACCATTCAAACCGGTGTGAGATGGTATCTCATTGTGGTTTTCATTTGCATTTCTCTAATGACCAGTGATGATGAGCTTTTTTTCATGTTTGTTGGCTGCATAAATGTCTTCTTCTGTTCATATCCCTCGCCCCTTTTTGATGGACTTGTGTTTTTTTTTTTTTCTTGTAAATTTGTTTAAGTTCTTTGTAGACTCTGGATATTAGACCTTTGTCAGATGGATAGATTGTAAAAACGTTCTCCAATTCTGTAGGTTGCCTGTTCACTCTGATGATAGTTTCTTTTGCTGTGCAGAAGCTCTTTAGTTTAATTAGATCCCAATTGTTAATTTTGGCTTCTGTTGCCATTGCTTTTGGTGTTTTAGTCATGAAGTCTTGTGCAAAGGATTTAAATAGCCATTTCTCCAAAGAAAAAACAAAAATGGCCAATAAGCAGTACATGAAAAGGGTTGAATATCATCAGTCACTACAGAAATGCTAATACCACAATATCTACTACTTCCCATCCACTACATGGCTATAATCAAAAAACTGAAAAATAACAAGTGTTTGAGAGAATGCGCAGAAATTGGAACCCTCATAAATTACTGATGGGAATATAAAATGGTGCAGCATTTTATATTCCAAATTGTTTGGAATTTTACATTGCCAAATTGTTTTCCGAAGATGCTGCAACATCTTTGGGAAACAATTTGGCAGTTATTCAAAAATTTAAACAGAGTTACTGTATGACTCAGCAATTCTACTTCTAGTGTAAACCCAAGACAAGTGAAAACATATATTCATATGAAAACACGTACGACTTTTCATAGCATGTTGTTCACAACAGCCAAAAAACAACCACAATGTCTATCTACTGATGAATGGATAAACAAAATGCCATATATCTATACAACTGAATATTAGCCATAAAAAGGAATGAAATACTAATACATACTACAACATGGATAAAGCTTGAAAATGTTATGCAAAGTGAAAGAAGCCAGATACAAAAGGCCACATCCTATATAATTCCACTCATATGAAACGTTCATAATGGGCAAATTCTTAGAGATGAAAACTAAATTAACAGTTGCCAGGGCCTTTGGGGAGGGAGAAACAGGTAGTTACTGTGTATGAGGTTTCTTTTTGAAGTGAAGAAAAGGTTCTAGAATTATGTAGTGATGATAGTTGCATGACCTTGAAAATTCACCAAAAAAACACTCAACTGTAAACTTTAAAAGGGTGAATTTTATGGTGTGTGAATTATATCCCACAAAATGTTTAAGTAAGTTGAAAGAATATGTTAAAAGATGAAATAAAAATATTTTTAGATTAAAAAATACATAATGTTGGCCAGGCGCAGTGGCTCACTCCTGTAATCCCAGCACTCTGGGAAGCCAAGGTGGGGAGATCACAAGGTCAAGAGATAGACACCATCCTGGCCAACATGGTGAAATCCTGTCTCTACCAAAAATACAAAAATTAGCTGGGTGTGGTGGTGTGCATCTGTAGTCCCAGCTACTAGGGAGGCTAAGGCAGGAGAATCACTTGAACCCAAGGAGGCGAAGGTTGCAGTGAGCCAAGATCGCGTCACTGCACTCCAGCCTGGCAACAGAGCGAGTCTCAAAACAAAAAAAAAAAAAACTATATATATATATATATGCAGTGTCTACATCAGCTGACCTACAATAAAGGAATTTCTAAAGAGGGCCCTTTGGGCAGAAATGAAACCATCCCAGAATAAGTCAGAAATGCCAGAGAGCAATGAAGAGCAAAGACAAGTATCTGAATAAATCTAAAAGAACACTAACTGTTAATATTACTGTTAATACAATACTGTTAATGTTACCAGTAATAATACTATTAATACCAATATTGTTAATATAATACTGCTAATATTAATTTATTTCACTGAATTTAAAAAGAATATATAGAATTAAAGTGCACAATAATAAGCACATATGAAACTGGAGGGGGGCTCATAGAGTTCAAGTCTTCTAAGAAACTATGATTTGTCTAGGAGAAAGATAAAGGTATAACTACATTATCTGGATAAGTTAGTAACAATTTACACAATAACCTCTAAAAGAACGAAAAATAGGACATAATCTCCAATCTACTGGAGAAGGTGGAAAAATGGAATGATTTTTTCAAAAAATCACATAATCAGATTCAAATAATGCAAGAAAAAGAGAGAAAAATAAACACAGAAAATGTAGAACAAGACAAATACATAATAGGATGATGAATTTAAACCCAAATAGATCAGTAATTACATTTAATGTAAATGAACTGTTCCAATTAAAAGACACAGACTGTCAGACTGAATGAAAAAAAAATATATCGGCCAGGCGCAGTGGCTCACGCCTGTAATCCCAGCACTTTGGGAGGCCAAGGTGGGCGGATCACGAGGTCAGGAGATCGAGACCATCCTGGTTAACACGGCAAAACTCCGTCTCTACCAAAAAATACAAAAAAAATTAGCCGGGCATGGTGGTGGGCACCTCAGTCCCAGCTACTCGGGAGGCTGAGGCAGGACAATGGCGTGACCCTGGGAGGCGGAGCTTGCAGGGAGCCGAGACCGCACCACTGCACTTCAGCCTGGGCGACAGAGCAAGACCCCATCTCAAAAAAAAAAAAAAAATCTAACTATACTCTTTGCAAGAGACATACCTAAAGCATAAAACTATAGTAAGGTCGAGAATAAGATAAAAAACAAAGATATCATGTAAATATGAGCCTAAAACATCCAGCACAGGTATGTTAATATTAACATCAGACATACCATATCATAAAGTCAAATATTCATTACTAGATACAAAGAGAAACAGTCATAATAATTAAAGTCTCCATTCATCAGGAAGACCTAACAGTTTTAAATCTGTGTGGCCCTGACAACACAGTCTCAAAAATTTGTACATAAAAACTGACAGAACTGGAAGGAAAAATGAGACAAATCCATAATCATAATGAAATTGTGTAATTATCTCAGTGATGAATATAACAACCAAAAAAAACTAGTAAGAAAGCAGATATAATATGCTTACCAACTCAGCTAAACAAAATATGTAGTATAGTACATTGAACCCAATTATTTCCAGGCACATAGGAATATCTGAGAAAACTTACATACCATATTCTGGGCTATAAGGCAAACCAGCAAATTTCAAAGGATTAAAATCATAGAAAGCAAGATCTTTGGGCAATATAATGGTCCTGAAGAATAGTAAAACAAGAAAATATGCATATGTTTAGAAATGTTTAAATGTTCTTCTAAATTACCTAGGAATCAAAGAAAAAACCATAATGGAAATTAGAAAGTACAACAAACAATAATGAAAATGCCTTAAATCTAACTTTGTATGACGTAGTTGAGGCACTGTTTACAAGAAAATATATCACTTTAAACACACATATTAGAAAACAAGAAAAAGCTGCAAATTAATAAATTAAGTATTCATCTCAGATTAGAAAGAGAACAGCTATAATAAAGGAAAATTATGAGCCAATTTTACTCACAGGCACAAATGCAAAAACTCCAAACAAAATATTAGTCATCAGGGCGGGTGTGGTGGCTCATGCCTATAATCCCAGCACTTTGGGAGGCCGAGGCGGGTGGATCACCTGAGGTCAGGAGTTTGAGACCAGCCTGGCCAACATGATGAAACCCCATCTCTACTAAAAAATACAAAAATTAGCCAGGCATGGTGGCACATGCCTGTAATCCCAGCTACTCTGGAGCTTGAGACAGGGAGAACTGCTTGAACCCAGAAGGAGGAGGTTGCAGTGAGCCGAGATCATGCCACTGCACTCCAACCTGGGCAACAGAGCAAGACTCCATCTCAAAATATATATATATATATATTTTATTGTTATTCTGCTTTTTATGCTAATCTCTCCTTTAGAAATTTTCTATACAAACATCCATTACTTTAGAGACCAGGAAAAATATTTTTGAATTAATCATTAATATTCTGATGGCTCATCTTTTTGAGATCCACTAGTTAATAAATGTCAAGAAGAAAAGAACAAGGTCTGGCTCAGAATAGCCATTTTATCTGAGTAATATAAGGATACAAGGCCTTATTTGTCTCAGTGTCTCTACTGGGTTGACTGAGAACAAAGAAAGGGTGAATAGGAGTAGAAAAAGATTTACAAAGATAGGAATGTGATAATAGCAATTTGTAGGCTTTTCCCCAAACATTAAGGGAGCGATCTCATACACAAATGCGTCTATAAATAGAATCCATATTGCACTTTAATGAATAATTTAAAACCACTCTGCAAACAGGGTTAAGAAAACAGGAACCTAGATGCTCAAAAATCAATAGTTCTGTCCTATCCCAACCTGGTGAGTTACAGAAACAGATGTCTAAGTTTTATATTATTTTTTAGAAATGTTGGAAGATAGATGGTTAAGCACAAAAAGACTTAAAAACATTTACTACCTTTGAGCTAATAGTTCTACCTTTAGTAAAAATTTAGAAGCAATCAGTGATATGCACAATGATTTTTGTATAGGATATTTTTCAAAGCATTATTTATTAATGATGAGTATTTTAAAGCAACATAAATGTCTAGCTATAGGGAAATGGTTCAATAAACTGGGACACTTCGGAATAGTATGCAGCCATTTGAAATCATATTTTGGAAGAACACATTATGAGACAAGGAAATGCTCATGATCTAGTAAAAGGAAAAATACTGCTTCAAAAAACATACTTCAGAATGAATCCCAACTTTAGGACATGCATATCATACAAAAATATAAGTAGGAAAAAACACTGAATATCCTTTTGTGGTAAGATTACAGATAATGTTGATCTTCTACTTTATACTTTTCTGTTTGTTCCAATTTTTCTACACAAAATATTTGTATTACTTTTATAAATAGAAAAAACATCATATAAAAGAAAATAAATAATAAGCTGATTACCTTAAATAGAGTCAAACACCCTTCATCAACCCAAATCCACTTCTAAGGGGAGGTCAGTAGAAATCAATACATCAGTTTTCTATTGCCGCATAACAAACTATCACAAATTTAACACCTTAAACCAATATGTGTTTAATATCTCACAGTTTCTGTGAGGAATTTAAGCAGGCTTAACTGGGTCCGCTGCTTAGGGTCTCACAAGGCTGCATTCAAAGTGTTAGCCAGGCTGTGTTCTCACCTGAAGGCTTGACTGAGGAAGAATCTGTTTCCACGCTCACTCAAGATTATTGACAAAATTTGTTTCCTTGTGCTATTGGACTGAGTGCCCCCAGCTTCCAGGATGAGGCAGATTCTACCACCCTGCCCCATCTGAAATTAGGTACGGCCAGAATGACTCCTTCTGGCCAATGAAATGTGAGCAGAATGGACTAGCGACCCTTCCAAAGTGATTAATTGCTACTGCAAGTGGCTCCATGTTTAAAAAAGGTCCAGATCCAGACCATCTAAGAATCGATTTTGCCAAATTTCCAGGAAACAAAAATTCCTCCCTTTCCAAAACTATTACATTTGGGAGGCCAAGGTGGGAGAATTTCTTGAGCCCAGGAGTTCAAGACCAGCCTAGGCAACATAGCAAGACCCTTATTCTACAAAAAAAAAATTTAAAAATTATCTGAGCATGGTGGTTTGTGCCTATAATCCCAGCTAATCAAGAGGCTAAGGCAAGAAGATCACTGGAGCCCAGGAGTTCAAGGCTGCAGTAGGATATGATAGCACCACTGAACTCCAGCCTGGGCGACAGAGAGAGTCCCTGTCCCCAGAAAGAAACTATTACAAAGATGATGAAGTATCATGTTGATACCAAATCTGAATAAGGGCAATACAAGAAAAGATTATCACTGGTCAACACCTCTTATGAATATATATGCCAAAATCCTAAATGAAATATTTGCACATTGGGTCCAATAATTTAGGCTGGAGTACAGAGGCATGATCACAGTTCATTGCAGCTTCAACCTCCCAGTCTCAAGTGATCCTTCAACCTCAGTCCCCCAAGTACCCAAGTCGCTGGGACTACAGATGCATGCCACCATGCCCAGCCAATTTTTTTCCTTTAGTTTTTGTTTGTTTGTTTGTTTTTGTAAAAATGGGGTCTCACTATATTTCCCAGTCTGGTTTTGAACTCCTGGGCTCAAATGATCCTCCAGCCTCAGCCTCTCAGTGTTGGGATTACAAGTGTGAGCCACCACACCTGGCTCGATAATATTTTTTAATGCAGTACATCACAGTTTCTCCCAGGAAATCAAAGATGACTTAAATTAAAAGAATAAAATATTTCATCTCAATCACAAGTTTTAAGAAAAGCATAAAATTATCTAAATAAGTACACTGTATAGAAAGCCATTTGAGAAAATTCAAAATCTATTCATGATTTTTTAAAAAAGCTTTTATTAAACTACTAGTAAATGTGATCATCCTTAACCTAATAAAGGAATCTACCAAGAAAAAAAAAATAACAAAGTTCACAATTAAGTCTTTCACAGCATTTCTTTTAAATGAAAAACAATATAAGGATAATCTTACCACAATCTCCATGCAACTTTCTCTAGTGGTCCAAGCAAAGGAAAAAAGACAAAAAAAAAAACTCAATAAAAGATTTAAGAACTAGGGAGAAAGAAATTAAGTTATCATTAGGTACATAAAGAAACCAGAAACTGATCCACGCATTTGTGAAATCTGATGTGTTTCAAAGGTACCACTGCAGATCACTGGGGAAAGGACTGTACTCAATAAACAAAGCTGATACAATTGGCTATCAATTTGGAAAAAAAATTAAAATTGGATCTCTATCTCATACCCCACACAAAAATAAGTTCCAAGTAGACTATAAAAAGCAAATATTTAAATATTTTTTAAATAGGAGGATCTATTATGACTGATATGGTTTAGCTGTGTTCCCACCCAAATTTCATCTTTAATTCCCATGTGTTATGGGAGGGACCCAGTAAGCAGGTAATTGAATCATGGGGGCAGGTCTTTCCCATGCTGTTCTTGTGATAGCAAGTAAGTCTCACGAGATCTAATGGTTTTAAAAAGGGGAGTTTCCCTGCACAAGCTCTCTCTCTTCTCTTGTCTGCTGCCATGTGAGATGTACCTTTCATCATCATCACCTTCCACCATCATTGTGAGGCCTCCCCAGCCACGTGGAACTGTAAGTTCATCAAATCTCTTTCTTTTGTAAATTGCCCAGTCTCGGGTATGTCTTTATCAGCAGCATGTAAATGGACTAATACAATGACTTTGGAGTAACACAAGATTTCTTAAATCAGACTTAATCACCATAAACCATAAGGAAAAGATTGATAAATCTGACTACATTAAAACTGAACATCTGTTCATCAAAACAGCATATTTAAAAGGATAAAGAACAGGATACAAATATAATCTAGAATATGTAAAAGAACTTCTAAAAAGCTATAAAAAGGATAATCCAGACAATAAATGGATAAACAATATAAGAATACAATTTTTAGAAGAAGTTCAAGTAGCCAAAGTATGGGTGGAAAATCCTCAAACTCACTAGCCAAGGAAATGCTAATTAAAATAGTAAGATATTTAATATTTACTCAATTGACAACAATTAAAACATCTGAAGATACAAACGATTAGTGAGGATGTAAAGAAACTAACCTCTGGAAAGTAATCTGACAACAACTATGAGGTTGGAATTGGGCCTAGCCTATGACAACACAATCTCAGTGGTAAGTATATACCTGGTCTACTCTTTCCCACGTGTCCAACACAGAGGAAAGATGACCCAGTGGGACACGGCAATTGGGAAGGGTAGAGGCTGTGGAAGCTGCTCAGAGAGACTGTAAGTGGGATCTGGGCCAAATAAGACAATATCAGATGCCAGTCTTGCCTAGGAGGTGAAATAGGGAATAGAACTATGCTTCTCTGGAGTGAATTCTCCCCAAGTGGCAGCTCCATCATTTTATCTTCTAAAACCAATCTAATCATGTTATTTCCTCCTTAATTTTGTCAGCTAAGACTGCCAAATGAAGAGCCCCAGCTTGTATCAGTTTCTTACTGCTGTTGGAACAAACTTCCAGACACTTAGTGTTTTAATACAACAAACATTTACCTTACAGTTCTGGAGGTCCCAAGTCAGACAAGGGTCTCACTGGGCTAGAAATCTAGGACTGCATTCCTTTCCCAAGTCTCTAGGGGAGAGAATCCCTTTTCTTGCCTTTTCCAAAGGCTTCCCACATTCCTTGACTAGTGCACACTTCCATCCTCAAAGCCAGCAATGGCAGTTAGAGTCTTTCTCACTTCACATCACTCTGACACTGACTATTCTGCCTCTCTCTTCCACTTTTAAGAACCCTTGTGATTACTCAGAGCCCACCCCGATAATCCAGGATAATCTCCCTATTTTAAAATCAGCTGATTAGCAACCTCATTCCATCTGCTGCCTTAACTCCCCTGCCATGTAACATAACATAGTCCTGAGATTAGGATGTAGACAGCTTTGTGAGCCATTATTCTACCTACCATGCAACTCCTCCTCCACTTTCGCCCCCCTCCATCTCCAACAGAGTTCCAACCATTTCACAATGCCCCTAACACTTCCAGCAGAGTCCCAACTCCTTTACTATGCTTCCGTACCTCCAGCCTCCAGACCACTACGCACTCTGTACTCCGGTTATTCCAACCTTCCAATCTTTTTCTAATAAATGTATACCCAATCCACGCCCAATTATAACTCATGCCCTAGGGCCCAGCCCAAAGACCACCTCCTCTCTAAAGCTTTCCCTGATTCTCGGCCCAAATGAATCGCCCCTCAACACATTTGCCTGGCTTTCTATGTATCCCAACTGCAGCACTGACTATGGCCCCCTGTAATTATATGTTTACATGTTCCTTCCTCAATCTGAACTGGTGAGCCCTTCAATAAGAACTCTGTCTCATTCCCCCATGGGTTCCCAGGTCATAGCATAGGAAATGGCAAAGAGTAGGCAATCAGGGAGTATTTCTGAAGCTTGGATGAGGCAGAAGGAAGTTTTCCTGAGTTTCTGTCAACAAAAGAGATGTCAAAAACTAACCTGGGTTAAGTGTACAACAAATGGGGCCAAAGCATTAGTTTAGATGACTGTAACAAAAAGCACCTCAACAATCCACTGCTTAGCTTGATATACAATTTACTACCACGTGCAACAATCTCTGTACCACAAGTGATATCTATCATTTTTTTTTTACTGCTAACCTGTGGGGCAATTCTAAAGTAACTGACAAAATTAACTTCAAGAGAAAGAAAAGACTCATGTAAAATGATTTACAAAACTGTCCTCAACATTAGAGAAAAGAGAGTAGACATGGGTCTAACACAACAGGAATGCCTGACCACCACTCACTAGCCCAACACATAAACAGATCCCTTCATCAGGAAAGGCTGAGAATCAACATGCTGGAGAATGCAAAACATGCTACAGTCAACCCTTTTGGGAACAAGTTGCCCCTACGTAGATATATGCCTACAGATGTATTGTCTGTATTGTAATAAAGGTGCTATGGCTGGAATATCCCCTCCAAAACTTATGCTGAAACATAATCCTCAATGCAGCAGTATTGAGAGGTGAGGCCTTTAAGAGGTGATTGGATCAAGAGGGCTCTGCCCTCATAAAATGGATTAATCCATTCAAGGGTTAATGGATTAGTGGGTTGTCACGTGAGTTGGAGCTAGTGGCTTTGGCCCCTGGACCTTAGACTTCTCAGCCTCCATGACTATAAAAAATAAATTCCTTTTCTTTGTAAATTACCTAGTTTCAGGTATTCTGTTATAAGCAAAACAAAACAGACTAAAACAAACTAGTACTTTCTTAAAAGAATGGTTGTTAAGAAAACAGGGTTTCATTTAATGTCAGTGATTTGTTACTTGATGCCCACACTCAAGCAACAAAACTCCCACCTAGAGAGACTGTGAAGACTAAGCAAAGGAAACGGAATGCTGTAGCATAACTATCCTCCTTAAAAAGAAGAATAAGGCCGGGCGCGGTGGCTCAAGCCTGTAATCCCAGCACTTTGGGAGGCCGAGACGGGCGGATCACGAGGTCACAAGATCAAGACCATCCTAGCTAACATGGTGAAACCCCGTCTCTACTAAAAAAATACAAATAACTAGCCGGGCGAGGTGGCGGGCGCCTGTAGTCCCAGCTACTCCGGAGGCTGAGGCAGGAGAATGGCGTGAACCTGGGAGGCGGAGCTTGCAGTGAGCTGAGATCTGGCCACTGCACTCCAGCCTGGGCGACAGAGCAAGACTCCGTCTCAAAAAAAAAAAAAAAAAAAAAAAAAGAAGAATAAAATGGCTTAAGTGTTTTGAAGACATGCTCCCATTCAACAGAATTTCCCTGATCAAATTTTATTTAATCATATGAATCCTGAAATTAATTTTAAAGTACGCTGGAAAGGAAGTTTGAGCCCCCCGCCCCACGCAAAACACACCCACACACACGCACACCCCCACACCCAGCGAAACAGGTGACACGGATTCAGCACCATGGACAGCGGGCCCATGACGCCTTGCCTGTGAGAGTCACTGCCACCAGAGATGAGAACTGAGACATCAGAGCTGCCCCAAAATCTACAGCATTTATTCTAATGTTTAAGTTGGGGCAATTCCAATACATGAGCAAGTACTGTCCTTGGTTATGGCCCAAAGCACAGCCTTCTTCACTGAGAGGATACACAACTTACATCTACTAAAATCTGCTTCAGTGATCACCTTTACAATAAAGCCCTGAGACTTTTGTAAAAATAGAAATGATTCTGCCATTGACACAGGAACTGAAATAATCAAAACTGATACACAGAATCCAAATCTGAATGGCTAGGTTAGTTCAAGAAGCTCATTGAGACTTTTTCAAATTTATAAATGCAGCATGCTCTCAGCCTCCCTCAGAACAATAGGGTAAAGGACAGCTTCTTCAAAACAGCTAACAATATATAACCATGTGTTGAATTTTTTCTCACAAATAACTAAAAATGTAACCACAAAGCTGTGTGGATTTTCCCCCACCTTGAGTATTATAAAGGTATCTGGGAAAGAGATGTTTTGAGGTCCAATATCACCGCTAATCAGCAGCACCTGTGGCAATACCAGCCAAAAAGCACTGAATTCTAGAGAGTCCATTTTTTTTCAGTTATAAAGACCCCATTTATCATCAAAACTTTTTCAAAACCTTATAATATTGAGTATCAACTAAGAAAATACGTGAAGCTATGTAAGTTCTAAAACATTTGTAATGAACTTGCACTGTATAAACAACAGCATCTACACACAAGCAAAAAAAAATACTACTCGAAAGTGAGACATCAGTTAGTCGGTCACTGCACTTGTGTGTTAAGGCCCCATGTTTTCTGATGGATCTCCAAGTCTGAAAACACCAGAACTATTTCTGCTTCTCTCATGTGAGGATCAATCAGGTCATTTCAGATCTTGCCAATGATCCCTTCAGAGTGCCACTGTTCTACAAACACTCCTTCTGGGGCTAAAGTAAGTATCTCTGACATGCTTTAAGATGATGAATTGTTCTTGAATATGAAGAGACTGGGAGTTAGTTCTCTTAAATAGGGAAGCACCCTTGCACACTCCTTTGGGATCCACATCTGAGAAAGTCCAAAGAAAAGAAAAAGGGCAACAGTTTGACCCTCAAAGTGAGCTCAATTTCGAAGGAATGTGTGAGGGCCTCTGCCAGGGAAATATTTTTGAAATGGGGGGAGTCTGTAAGTTACCCAGTCAAATCTCTAAAGGCCTCTCCGCAAGGCCCTGCTGCCCAGGATTCCTTCTGGTGAATCTCAAACTCTACAAACACTCAACAACTAAGAGTGCTATGGGCTCACACAGAGGGCTAACAAGACCTGCAAATCCAGGCTGCTCTGAAGGACGGTGGAAGATAATCAACCCCGAGCCACGAGACTGAGAACCCGACTTTTGGTTAACTTTCAAATTTCTTAGGCCAGTATTTCAGAGTAGGGGGAGGGGATACTGGAAAACACCACCAGGCAAAAAGAAAAAACAAACTCTTTCGCAAAACAAGACTTCCAATTAGAACGCGTGTGGGGACAATAAGAAACACGTTCTAACCACCCTCCAAATTAAAACAAAACAGCTACCAACAAGAGGGACCTGCGCGCGCCCCACCGCCCGCGCGCGGCTCTCCGCAGGGTCACCGAGGGGTGAGGCCGCGCTCTCCCGGCGGCCGTCCAGGGGGAGGAGTCCCCGCGCCGCGCCCCGCCGCCCTCCAGCCGCCGCGGCCGCTCCGGGGTGCTCCCCAGATCTCTTCTCAATCAAGAGGTGAAATTTGTGCCGTTTTGAAACTGAAGCCTCAAGTAGTCCAGACGTTTTCTGACCCACGTCCGAGGCGCTCTCGGCTTCCCGCCGCAACTTCCGAATTTGGGGAAGGGGCGGAGGCGGGCGGGCCAGGCCTGGCGACCGCACCTTGAGGGAGCGCGGGTCCCCTCGCTGCCCCGGTCGGGGACGGCTCTACCCAGCCCGGGACCCCCGCCCGCCCCGGCTCGGGCGAAGTTTGCCGCGGCCCGGGGTCGCCCCGCCACTCGGCCTCCGTCGGGGACTCGGTCCCCGTAACCCGCAAGGGCGCCCGACCCCGACCCCGCCCGCCATCGCTCACTCACCTGCCCTGCGCCGGACGGCGAGCCCGCGGGCCGGCGGGGAGAGGCCGGGAGGCCCGGGCGGGGTCGGGGCGGGGTCGGGGCGAGGCGGGCGAGGCGGGTGAGAAGGCGGCGGCGAAGCCTAAGTCGGCCGAGGCGGCGGCGACCGCGGCTGAGGCGGCTGAGGCGGCGGTCGCGGCTTCAGGCGCTTCAGCCGGAGCGCTGCGCGCGGCGCGGGCCCGCCCCTCTGCGCCGCTAACCAATCTAGCGCCGGGCGCCGCCGCCGGCCCCGCCCTAGGGCAGGCTCATGAAAGCGGAGCGCCGCAGACAATCAAACGGCGGAACATCGACCGGCACGGCCAATCCAGGCAGGAGGTCTCTGGGCAACTCGGGGAGTCAAAGGGCGGGGAGTGGGGCCGCGGGCAGGGCAGGACTAGGCCCAAAGACGCTGGGGCGGGAGGCCGAGTATTGGGCGGGGAGGAGGCGGGGCCTCGAAAGGGCGTGCTGAGTCACTAGTAGTGGGCGGGGTCATGTGGGACGTGAGCGGGCGGGGGCAGAATCGGGGCGGGGCCCCTGGCCAAAGTGAAGCGGGGCGGGCACCTGCCGGCAGTAGGAGGGCGGGTCATCATTTGGGGGCAGGGGTAGGGGGCAGAGACAGGACAGAGAGAACAAGGAGCAGGGACTAGGATGAAAGGAATAAGAACCAGGACAAGGGCAAAGTCAGAGACTAGCAAGACAGGGGAGACAAGAAACGAGTGGACAGGAGTTCAGGGGTTAGAGGATTCCAGCCAGGGCAGGGGGCAGGCAAGGGCAGCGAGCCGCAATGAGGGGCAGGGCTGAATGGGCAGGGCGAAATGATGGAAGCGGGCAGGCCTGTGGTGGAGGCAGAACGGGCCTGTGGTGAAACAGGACAGTGGACAGGGCAGGTCCGGTGGTGAACAGGGGCAGGTCATGGACGGGGCGGGTCCGTGGTGGACGGGGCGGGTCCGTGGTGGGCGGGGCGGGTCCGTGGGGGCGGGGGCGGGCCCGTGGTGGGCGGGCCGGACTGGACGCGGGTGGCCGTTGAATTCCCGGCCCGGCCGCAGCTCCGAGGGTATCCCTGCAGCTCCCGCTTCCCGTTCCCTGCGGGCCTGAGGCTGGGTCTCCGAGCGCCCCGTGAAGGGCGGGTCCTCTCGGGCTGGGCCCAGACACCGCCCGCCCCACGTTGGTCCCGCGGCCCCGTCCCCTCCGCCCGCCCGGCGTTCGCGTGCCCTGGCCTGGGGCGGGGCGTTGCCGGACCCCGCTGGCTGCAGGGCGAGGCCGCCCTTTCTCTGGGCTGGCTCCGGGCTGTTCTGCTCCGCGCCGTTTTCCCGGTACTTCCCGCAGAGCCCGCCTCGCTGTGCGTCCCCGCCCGGGCGTTTCTTCCGCGGCGCTGAGCGCCCGCCCCGGCCTCGGGCAAGGGCAGCTGGACGCCCCCAGGACCAGGGCGCTGGGGCCGAGATGCGTCCTCCGCAGTCGCCGCGCCTGGGCCCGTTTCCCCGCGGGTCCTCGCCGGGGTGGGGGACCCCTCTGGGCGTCCGTGGGGATCTGGGGTGGGGGGCGGCAGAGCAGGAGGTGGGGGGCTGAGCCGGAGAAACGTCCTCGCCCCGCCCGGGACCTCGGACACCCCAGAACCTCAGGCCGGCAGCCAGCGGCAGGAATCGCGCCCCAAAGCCCGGGGTCCGCGCCCGTCCGCCTGCCGCGAGCGCCAGGGGCTGCCGGGTTACCGGATGCGGCCTGGAGGCAACGTCACAGGCCCCACGCACCCCCGGAGCTGGCGCGGGGACAGGGGTTCGGGATGGACGGAACCCACCCAGGGAACGCCCCGGCCGTCCACGCCAGGCGCAGGGCGGCCATCAGCTGGGGTTGGAGGTGGGTCAGGAAGAGATGTGTCCTTTTGTCTCCAAATGTCGCTTGTGTCATTAAAAGAAAACCTTAAAATAGAGTAGAAAAAAAAAAAAGCCTGGGCTGGCGTGAGGAGGGGCCGTCCGCGAGCTACGGAGGCCGAGTCCGCGGGGAAGGGAATGTGGAACGGGGGGCGCTTGGCGAACCCGTGCTTTGGACGGGCCTGGCGGTTTCGGGGAGAATGAGAATGGAGGAGAGGGAGGCCGAGGCCCGCAGCCTGGTGGGAATGCTGAGAAGGACGCTGTGGACAGGACCTTACTGGAAATGAACCAGAAGGGATGGTGGGCCGGGTGGGCCGGGTGCGGTGGCTTGCCCCTTAATCCCAGCGCTTTGGGAGGCCGAGGCAGGAGGATCGCTTGAGCCCAGGAGTTGGAGACCCGCCTGGGAAACATCGTGAGACTCTGTGTTTTTAAAAAAGGAGGAGGAGAAGGGATACTGGGCAGCCTCAGCCTCACCTGGACTCTACGGGCAGGGGGCTGGAGGGACCGAGGGCTGCTGTGCTGGAGGCTGGAGCCGGCGCCAGGGTCTGGGCAGAGCGCTGTCAGCGCCCCCAGATTACAGGCTGCCAGCCTCCCACATCGCGGTCCTCTGCGGGAGCCTGCGGCCTCAGCTGCCTGCCCCGCCGGCTGAAAGACACAGTTAGTCATTAGGAAAGTAATGATAGTGTTTTCAGGGCAGCGTGTTGGACCCTAACGACTTTCTATTATTTCCAGTTCCTGCCAACCCTGCGAAGAAAAAAGCAGCTCATCTCTCACGCCCCGCCCCTTGACACGCGCTGATCCGGCCTCGTTCTGGGTTCTCCCGGAGCCTGCAGGGCAGCCCCGCCCCAGGTGGCAGCAGCTGGGCCTGCAGCGTGTCCCTCACGGTGCCTGGCCTTCAGGTCCAGAGTTTCCTGCGTCCCTGAGCTCGGAGTGCGCTGTCTCCACCCTCTCATGGTCGTCAGGGTGCTAGTCCCAGCAGAAGTGCACCCAGGGGTTCGCATTTATAAATAACTCCAGGGTGTCTTGCTGTGAGTATGGAAATCGGGAAGGCAGGTTATCATCTGCTTGGAATGATGTCAGATCCAGCCCCAGGAAGTCTCCCAGCACCCAGCCTTCGTGGGCTGGGACATCTAGAGGAGTAAGGGCGGGGGCCTTCTGTAGCTCCACATTAGACGGCTAAAGTTTGGGGAAAGCAGTTACACACAGAAAGCAATCACGGTGGTAATTAGCGTCAAAATCCTGCGAGATGTTTAGGCCTCCCAGGAGCCCTGGAGAAGCCCAGTCCTTCCACACAACCCCAGCACTCCTAGTGGCAGGGCCTCCATCCCCCTGCTGGGGAGGGAGATGGGAGTCTGGGTGGAGTGTGTGGTCTCTGTGGCCTTCAGCAGGACTGCACTTCAGGCTGAGCCTTTCCTCGGGGAGAATTCACACCTTTACCTCAGCCTGCAACCCCAGAACACATGTTACCTAGGGGCAAGTGAATACTTTGCCCTCCTGTCCTCTTCACAAAGCACTGGGGCACAAGCCCCTCTTCCAGGGACCAGCAGCACCCAGCCCCTGCTTCCCCAGGCTCCTGCCCTGCACAGGGACCACTGCCACTGCCCACCAAAAGCTGCTGCAGGGGGTGGGGCTGGCTCAGCTGAGCTCACAGAGGATCCTCTGATGGCCAAAGTGCTGGAGTGGAAATCAGAGACCAAGAAGCCAATTCTTGTGCCAGCTGCCCTGGTTAGGGAAATACAGAAACTAAAAATACTTCCCACTTCCGCTTCCTCCTTTTTATATCAGCCTCATCATAAATGCACCTGACCTAACTTACCTGGTGCCGTGGTGTTTGTACTTGGATTAGATGAAGCAGCTCAGGGGTCCCCTCATGCCCTCTCCTCTGTCCCCCTGCTGAAGAGGCAGCTCCCACATGTGGCACTGCCTGACTGGCTGCTGGCCCTGGGCCTGGGACACCTGCAGATAGACAGCAAGCCATAGCCAGCAGGCTTGCAAGGTGCCCCCAGCTTGGGTGATGGTGACACCCAGAATAGGGCACTTCCTGAAAGTGTGCTCTGGAAGGGCAGCGGGCATGGGTGGAGCATTGGAAAGAGACACCCAGGACAGGCGGAGACAGGCATCCGGTGTAGGTGAGGCTGCAACTGTCTCTCCTCT
Organism: Papio anubis; assembly: GCF_008728515.1. Taxonomy (NCBI): domain Eukaryota; kingdom Metazoa; phylum Chordata; class Mammalia; order Primates; family Cercopithecidae; genus Papio; species Papio anubis. The sequence goes on along the minus strand of NC_044979.1, from coordinate 180,941,652 downwards.
TCAGGGCTGGCAAGGTAACCCTTGCCCTGTGCCCCACAGCTGCCCTGCTTTCCAGGCGTCTCCCAGAAGCACACTCCGCACTGCTTCTGCATCCTGGCCACTCCCTCAGTGCCCAACCCCCTTCCCCAGCGCAGAGTGAACACAGAGAGGATGGGGAGTGCCTGCTCTGCCAACGTGAAGGGCTGGCAGTGACACCTGTCCCTATCATAGGCACAAAAAGTTATCAATGTTGGTAAGTTGGATTCAAGCCATGCATGGGAGCAGATGGCTCTGCCCCGAAGGGTAAAACATCGCGGAAGTGATTTGGAGTCTCACACAGAGCAGCCCATCAGCTTCTCTGGCGGCGTGCCCTGGTTTTAGCAGAAAATAATCACAGGGTCTCTAATATCTGGCTGTGGAGAAGCGCCCAGAACTCCCCCCGTGGCCCTCATCATGCCTAATGGACGAGGGGTGGGCCCTGTGTCCTCTCAGCCCTTCATGGTAAGAAGCAAATGAATCCTTGGCCTGCCCCCCTCAGACGGGCATCTCCGCAACTGGGATAGACATCTCAGGCCCTGCAGCCCATGAGTCACCGCTGACAGAGAGAGACAGAGAGGGAGGAAAGAGCTCCTGCTGCCACCCTGGTGCCCTTGGGTGCTTCTCAGCCCTGGGGAGCAGTCCTCCTCTGCCCTGGGCCCCTCCCCCACTGCACGCAGAGCACTCCCCCCGGTCTTTTTTATATGCAAGGTTTCTTATATTTTGCATAAAGAAGAAATGCACATACCTCACACATGCACCAGAAACGTCACGGGTCATCCAGACCTTCCTTTTATTTTGGGAAGACTTTCAGCTCAGAGGCAGCCAGAACTCCGCCCCTTCTCTGTGTGCCTCAACGGGCTCCATTAAGACTCTAAAATTAGAACAACTCTTTGTTTTGGTGCCGAGCTACCACGTCACTCCCACCCTCCCTCCAACCTCTGCTGGGTTCTCAGGAAGAGACTGGAGGAGAAACGCAAAGCTTCCAAATCCCGCACAGAAAGTCCACCAGCTGCTGGGCAGACCAGCATGGGTGGGGTGTGCTGCAGACGCCCTTGCTTTGCCTACCGACGAGTAACACCTTAAAACTGACTTTTATATCCATTTGCAGCTTTTTCATTACGGCCACCTAAAACCTCTCTGTTGACATCAGTAATCCTCTGTAATATTTGTAGAGATGGATTTAAACACGTGGAGCTGTTCAGCAGAGTATTCCTGTAAGAGAAAGAGGGTGGTGGGACAGGCTTGGCCCAGCCCCCCAAGCCTTTGTTTACTTAGGACCCCAAATTTCTTGGTGTCCCACCTCTGCCACAGTTTAGCAAGTGCCTGCCTTCCTACTTTACGGGACTGAAAAATAAATACCAATGCATTTAGTCTCCTTGCAACCAACGACCTCTGGTAAGTGTTTTATGGTGAAAATTCAAGAACATAAATCGTGAGAAATATACCATTAAAATGTAAATTAAGGGGACAAAACCCTCCACTGTAGCTGGAGTCACAAATGGGGAACATAGGAACTTAGTCTGGCTCACAAAGGATTCTTTTTAGCCCCCTCTCTCCCAATTGCCACCCCCCGGACCACCTAGGACTAGGCCAGTCTCTGTGTTTATGGTACCTGGGGAGCCTAGGAGTTTGCAAACCTAGGAAGAAAGGCTGGGCAACAAAGCTAAGGTCAGGAGGTCTTGCGTGTACTGCTCTCTGGCCTCCCGGGTGAATGAGCCGGAAGCCCCACACCCAGAGAACAGGATGCGCCCAGCAGGTGGGTTGCCACGGCAGGTTCCCTTCCTCCCTGCCTGACATCCAGATGATGGGGCCTCCTGGAAATGCACAGATATGACTCACATCTGTTGGCATCCCAAGCTCCGACCACACCGGTCTCTCCTTTCCCCTCCGCGTTGCGGGTCCCTGCTTAAATGCTGAAGGGGCAGATGGAGGTGGAGGTGGAGGAGCCTGGTGGTCCACTCCCGAGTCTCGGGGTCAGCCATCATGGAGAGCCAGGGGCGCTCCAGGCCGCTCCAGCTGGGGAAGCTCCTTGGGGTCCACCCCACCGCATGCCCCGGCTGCCCCACTAACCACCAGCTCTGGCCGCTGTATCAGCAGCCCTGGCCCACACAGACTCTCTCCTGGAGCTCAGCAGGTCTACCCTTGCCTACCTCTGGCCTAAAGGCCCCCAAAGGAGCTGGTGGCACTCACTGTGCTGGTGTGGACACTACACAGAGGGTGCTTGTCAGCTGCTCAAAGAGGGCCTGACAGACAGCAGCTTCAACTCCACCCCAACAGGCTCCACAGCTGCACCCACGCACGACGCTACTGCTGTTCCTTCTCTCTCTGGTGGCTGACCCTCTGCAGCAGGCAGAGCACGCTGTGCTGATCCTGGGAGCAGTCCGGTCCAAACCACTGTGGAGCTGCAGCATGGCCGGCACCGCGGTCCCGGGCTACTGGACACATGGAGTGGCAGGGCGCTGAGCTCCCCGGCACAGACTGCGGGTGCAGAACGGCGCCAAGGACGGGAATGCTCCCGGCTGGAGAAGTTGTGCCCGGTCACCAGCATGCCCACGGCCCTGTGCCTGGCAGCCCTTTGGGAGGACTGCAAGGAGGCAGCGTGAACGCAGGGAAGAGGGCTGGAGCCAGGTCGCCACTTCGTGTATGGGGGCCCAGGGGAGAGCAGTCCCTGCTGGCTGCCCGGCGCCAAGCTGAGAGCAGAAATGCACAGCCCTCCCCCAAACACATGCACACCACACACATCACACACATACACATATCACACACACCACACCACACACACATCACACACA